>NC_034411.1:42205527-42505527 GCF_002078875.1 Numida meleagris | reverse complement strand
TATTTTAGTCTCTCTAGGAAGTTCAGCAATTTTAATTCCAAATAAGCTACAACTATAAAGGAAATCAGTATTAGTATTGATATTAAAACATTTTGAGTGATATGAGGTTATATTATCCTGTAAGAGGCAACACGTTTATCCACTAGCAATTTGTGATAGGGCAATCTTGCTAAATGCTACCAGCAGAAATAACAGGGCTTAATTCTTTACCCTCTCATCTCCAATATGTTTTGGTTACCTTATTTCCTACAGCATAACTAAAGCCACAGGGGAAAAATATTGCCGATACGTTTATTCCAGTTTTGCTAAACTACAGTTTATATTGACATAAAACTTCTACATCCATCTTTAATTATCTTTAGTAAACAAGTATCTCAACAGGCTTAATCTGCCTTGTGTATTTAATATTTTGTACTAAATATACTGAAGCCTACTGCAGTGGTTAAGATTAAATCATGCGTGTACGCAGCAGCAGAAAACATTTCCTTGCCAGAGTAGAAACTATGGGAGAAGTCAGAGCTGGACTCCAGAGAGCCAGACTGTCTTACTGAGCAGCCCACAAGTGGCTGCACTCCATGCTGGGACACAGTAATCTGCAGGAGCTGCGCAGCCTTCCCGAGCAGCAGGAGGCCTTGCTGAGGCTGGCTGCCGGCAGAATGTGCCCCAGGTGCATTGCTCTGGTAGGCAGGTTTTGTGTACAGGGTCTCCTGGGTTCCCAGGGCCTCCTGCAATGCGCAAGTCCCAATTCTTACTGCTGCGTTGACAGCTTTGAGATCTACTACCACACCCTGTTCTTTGCTCTTTTTAAATCTACATTTGTACACACATTTCTTATATAAACACCCGGTAACAATCAAGCCCAAGAAATACAGTAGGAAGTGTTTGTGCAGGCATTTTGCTCTCTGTTGTAACAATGCATTAAAATGGCATTGCAAAGTTTTGCCCTTAGAGTCAGAACCAAGATCACACTGGACAAGGGCTGGCCTTTTAGTCATGAGGGTTAAGCTTGTTCCTTTCTCTTTCAATATAAGCGTGCACACATGGTGAATCAAAATAAACCCCACCCAACATGCGTTGTGCTTGGTGTCTTTTCAGATATTCCTTTGCCAGAGCACTTATGTCTCATGTGTGTTAGCTAGTAATGCAGGGCAGTGAGTGGATCTTCTGGCTTGAATGGTTCATGCTGAGGATTCAATGATCACAACGGATATCCTGTCTCCATCTGGTGTCCCTCAGTGTAAATAACTGTGCTCCAAGTTTCATTCAGCCACTTCATGGAGCTAGTCTAGACCTCTGTTTAGTGAGCAGAGGGCTTCAGTCGCATCTCCTTGTATGACTGTCATGTGCGTTCTGAATGCTTCTTTACCACCAGAACATGGAGTAAGCTGGCAGATTGTATGGATTCCCTGCATTTCTGTTATCATGATTACAACTATTAATGAAGCATTGGCAATTGAACCTGCCTCATCTTAACTCTACTCCTATATATTTTAAGTATACTTCAAAGTTTAGTAATGAGCTTCTGTAGCCTTAATAAACTGGGCTGTGCCATAATTATGAATGTCTAAATCAGTCATTCTGAGTAGTCCAGACCTTTGCATTCAAGTGGACATTCTCAAAGGCATACTGCTGCATATAGATGCAGCCACACAGTCATACATACTTCTTGGTTTGTTCTCACAATACTGAGGGACAGAACGAACTCTGAGCCATGGAGCTGTTTTTCCAGTGCAAACAGTGTGGAAACACAGATGAAATCATCTCTCACCTCCAGGTCGCTGGTGTGATTCCTTCAGAAAACAGAGAGTTTTCAGTCAGACACTAGGAGCTTAAGAAACCCCATGATCTCAGCACAGCTGCTAATGGAAAGCAAACCCAGCACTAACTCATGTCACTTTTGGCAGCCACAGCAGAGAGGCCAAACTCTCACATCAGCATGGGGGCTGCATGGCCCTCTTAGCCCAGAGGTGGCTGCACAGTGAGCAGTGCATTATCCTGGCAGGGCGGAGATTGGAAAAATTGTAAGGCAACCTTCTGGATTATCCCTATCCCTGAGTTAAAAAGACATCACTTTACATCTCAGTTTGTAGGCTCCCACTGATAGGAAAGAATAAAACATAC
Organism: Numida meleagris; assembly: GCF_002078875.1. NCBI lineage: Eukaryota > Metazoa > Chordata > Aves > Galliformes > Numididae > Numida > Numida meleagris. The sequence goes on along the minus strand of NC_034411.1, from coordinate 42,503,406 downwards.
AGGAAAATGTGGCCAAAAGAGCCACCTGCAACTTTTATTGCACATATTAGAACAAATTTAATTTCTGAAACAAGAGCCTGAAACTTATTTGTTGTATTCAGTCTACATTCAGGGAGAATTACTAGCGACTTAAGGAGAAACTGAGTCTCAGAAAGGGCTAGGGACTTACAAAAGTCTTCAGAATGTAGACCCTTCCACAGCCAAATTTGCTTTCCGATTTCACTGAGAAGCTGCCTGAGGCATTCTCTCTTCTTTGTTCTGCTGATGTGCAAAAATACTCCTCTTCATCAGACAAATCCATCCATACTCATTTGCTTGAAAATCAGGGCATAAATCAAATGACCATCTCTCTACTTATCAGTGTTGTGCAGGAGGAAAGAGTGGATGTTTATGCTGCTCACAGAAGTGCAAAGATGTAAAAGTACTAATTCATAATGACAAAGCAGGCATCAGGAGCATGAATCTGCAATTCCAGCCTCTCCAAAAAGACATCTGCACAAGGTGTAGGTGGCCAGCAGCTTTTTTCAATTGGCTGAACAGAAAGGTGAAATCAAATGTGACAATCTTTGCCTGCCAAGGGAGGGAAGGTAGGGGTTAGAGTCATGCATATTCAGCAGTGGGTTTATTTCTATGCCACACTCAGGCACAGGCATCTTCTTATTGCAAAGCTGACAAAATGGAGGGCACTGGGACAAGGAAGAAAAGAACCTCCAAAGACCAGAATAGCTGAATTTACAGTTAGGGAAGGTGTTAGGATGAGAGTGAAGGTCTGTAATAACTCCAGTGATAATTTTTTTGAGTGCCAGAATGAAGAAGGATTGATCTTTTACAGGTGTGCAACACAAGCCACTGAATAGCTTTAGCTGAAAGAAAATTTTCAGCACTTGTAAAGGTACTTTCTAAAGTGTCATCACTGATACCCAATAAGTAGTGAGCACACACTGCAGCTTTGACTCAGTTAGGATTCTTTTCTTTTTTTTTCTCAGCAGACTGTTTCCACAGAATCACAGAATCACAGATTCGCAGGAGTTGGAAGGGAGATCATTGAGTCCAACCCCTCTGCTAAAGCAAGTATCCTACAGTAGGTCTCACAGGTAGGCGTCCAGAAGGAGCTTGACTATCTCCATAGAAGGAGAATCCACAACCTCGCTGTGCAACTTGTTCCAGTGCTCCATCACCCTTACCGTAATTAAGTTCTTCCACGTTTGTATTGAACTTCATATGTTTAAGTTTTAGGCCATTACTCTTTGTCCTATTCCTGTGCAACACCGAGAAGAGCCTGGCCTCGTCCATTTGCTTCCACCTCCCTTTAGATGTTTATAAACACTTATCAGATCCCCCGTCATTCTACTTTTCCCCGGGCTGCACAGACCCAGGTTACTCAGCCTCTCGTCATACCCGAGATGCTCCAGGCCCTTTATCATCTTTGTGGCCTTCAGCTGGACTCCTAGGAGATCCCTCTCTTTTTTGAACTGGAGAGCCCAGAACTGGACACAGTAGTCTAAATGTGACCTCACTAGGGCAGAGTAGAGGAGGTGGATCACCTCCCTTGACCTGCTGGCCATGCTCTTTCTAATGCACCCCATTAAACCTGTGGAAGTTTAATATTTTAATATTTTTCCTTATGTATGTGAGAATGAAAATTTTAAATTATGAAGATTTTTGCTTTTTCTGTTGGGACATAGGACTTCAGACATCTTGGCCATGCCTTGAGCCACGCCAGCTTTTTGGTTGTTTCATTCCTTGGTTCAGCACAGCCAAGGCAACAGTTCCTATCGTGTGGCTGAAAACGTGAAACTGAGTTTATGTAGGCTTCATACCATAAAGGAAGGTGTTTTACATTTAAGAGAGGGAGAGACGTTGTCTGTATGTGATGCTAGGAAAGCAAAGGCGTTGCTTAATGGCTAATCTGTTTGATCAATGTGAGTTGTACCATGAGCACGTTGTCTGGGGAACTCCTTGGAGGGAATGCTGCACACACCTTTGAAAAGACCAGGCTTTAATGTGGCTTAAGACCTCTGTGTGAAGGAGGGGTTGGTATTCATTTGTGAGTCTGTAATGAATGTACAATCTGATGCTGGTCTTGCTGAAGGCCAGTTCAGAAGAAGAACTTTTGTTAAGGTGAATGGCAATGTAATTACTTCCTGAAGAAAAGTGCTTGTGTAGGTGGTGGGGAGGGTGGAGGTGATGATCTCAAGTAGGACAAGTAAATGGTAGCTCTACTCTGTTGTCCAATCCAACTTGTTTGCACTTTAGAAAAGGGGCTGATTGTGTTGATTCCTATTCTGAAGTTGCTGACCAGTTAGAGACAATATATTACAGTAAGTAGTTGGTCTTTCAAATGTGGTGGTTAATGCTTCAGTACTAGGAGCCCCTGCAGCTGCAGAAAGGTTGAGAGGTGGCAGGATGAGGAGAAGTGCATGAATTCTCAGGACAACTGACTTAGTTGGGCTTGTGCGGCTTTGCTGTACCCAACAGCTACTCAGTGTCTATTGACTCAACTGAGAGAAGCATTAGCAATACATGGCAGGCAGTGCAGTAACACCACACCATGGTGCCTTCTTGTTTGTGTAGTCTCTTGGTAACCCCAGGCAGCAAGAGCAAGTCACTAGCATGCTTTCCTTGTTGAGTTTCAGTGTTGACTCAGACTGGAGGAGTTAAATTCGTAGTATCTGCTTCACACTTGAACATGCCTTCTTATTAGAACGTACATGAATAATCTAGGGCACAAGGACTGCAGGATTGTTCTAAGCTGCTTCCCTCAGCAAACTTCCTCCTTCTAGCTGTTCCAGCCCAATACCACTTCCTCCTTCATTCTTTGTTCTCTCTACTCCATCTATATCATTTTAAAGCAATATTCATGCCCTGCAAAGAGAAGGGAAGCTGTTCAAGTAGCCATCTGAGGGAGGGGACTGTACTTTATGGAAGAATTACCTTATGCAATACTGTTGTTTCAGATTCCCCCTTGGGTAACTGTCAATGGAAAGTGGAAGATACTCTCTTTACCAATGAGATGTTCTTCTCCATCATTGTGCTTGGGTTTTGCTCATCTCCTTTGCTGTCGCTTTCTGCCAGGCCTTGGTCCTCCTTGCTCCCTGGCAGGAAATCCTTCAAACACTGTAACACGGGCGCTAGCAATCCACGAACTTGCTCTTGAAAACATGGAGAGAGGGAAACCTACACTAGGAACCCTGCTTTAACAGATGGTTGGACTAGATGATCTCCTGAGTTCCTTTCCAACCCCTAGAATTCTGTGATTCTGTGAAACTCACACAGAAAAAAAAAAAAAGAAAAATAGGTGATAACAGGCTCTTTACTAGGGTCTTTTATCATTGACGGTAGAAGAAGTGGATCTGAATGCATGGTCCTTTTCTAGCAGTTAAGGAGAAGCTGAAAGTGAATCCAAGGCCGCTGCATGCTCTGCTGGTGGCTCTGGTAAGAATCACCTGACCAGCCTCTATAAAATTGTTACACTTGCCTCTGCGTTCCCTACACATCCCTCCTTAGGGCCTCACTATAGGAAAAGCACGGTCATTCCTCGAATGAGCAAAGTTTTGGCCTTAAATCTCACATGCATATTTGGATATATATTGTGTTTTCTGTAAGGGAAACACATTCCCGGCCTCTGGCACCCGGGGGTGCCAAGGAGCTGACGGGCTGACTCAGCCCATGAGATACTCAACCAGAAAGACCAGCTGGACCCAGCACATTTGATAAAGTGTGCAGGATTCCTGCTTCTCACAGCAGTGTTTCTTTTGGACTATTTTCTTTGCTGCCAGTCTGGGAAAAGTGCTAAAGAAATAGGCCTCAAGCAGAGTCCAGCTGATAGGAGGGCTGGTAGCTCTGGTAACCATGTTCAGTCACACGCAGAAAGCCTGTCTCTGCATGTAGTGCCTTCATTTGCACTGAAGCCACAAGAGAGTAAACTCTCTGCCACGTTAGCTGGATGATGTTTGATAGGCACCTTGTGCTGAAGGAAACGTCCCTGTGATGTGTAAAGGTGTTGATAAGTGATGGGACTGAGAAAGCTGGAGGCATTCTGAGGAAACCCCACGTCTATGACTCTTGATTGGATTGGACTTGCGAGGCAATAGGGAATGGTGGTGTTGCTACAGCTCCTGGCAGTGCACTGGAATGGAAAACTTCTGTCTGGTGTAGGGTGGAGTGCACGGCTGGGCAGGGCAGGGCAGGGAAGTTATGTCTGCACCACGCACTGCTGCTCTGGAGCCACCAGCAGCAGAGCCACCATGGGCAATGCTGCACCCATGCTGCTGAGGTCTGTGGGGCAAGAAGCCCTTACGTGGCTGCATTGCTCCCAGAATCCAGGCTGCTGCTTCCTCCTGGCTCTTTGCACTCATGTGCAGGCATGCTCTGGCTGAGGTAAAATCAAGAAGACACAGTCAGCTCTAGCATCCTAGGAAGTCACAGCTTATCACAATGAAAATGAAAGATGGTGCAGTGTTCACCTCTCCATCCTCTTATCTCTAGTGGTAACAGCTCTTTCAAAACATGCATGAAATTTCAGGCTGCTGGCTATATTAGCCCCTTCTCTACCTCCCACCTCCCCAGGTTTTAAATATGCCCATGTCTGAGACTATTCTATGTGAATACTGATGCACCCTGGCAGCTTGCTAACAAGTGAAAGGCTGCAGCATCCCACAGTATATTGGTGTTTGGGAAGGGGTGGAAGGATGGCTGGCAAAATCAGTAAAAATTTAGTCTTCACCCATAAAATATTTTTGGAGTCTGTAGGATGCTCAGGAAAAGCAAGGGGAGGTTCTGCTTCATATGGTGCCTGTGTAAGGTTCTTAGTGCTCTCTAGCATTGTAACACTTTAGAATCCAATATGTGAGTCCAAAGATCAATTGGAAAGAAAACTGAGGGAAAAGAATATTGGAGGAAGTCAAATTCAAAGAATTTTAACACATTACATTCTGGGATTCCCAGAACCCACAGCTCTGCTTGAGAGAATATGCATGGAATATATATATCTCTGCTTGTCTTGTCCCTATCTAGGTATCTGCACTTGCTGTATAAGATACAGGATGAATGGAGGTTTTGCTACCCTAATGCTGGGTTTTTCATGTAAATAGAGCAGGCTGCCTTTCAGTGACAAAAACTACAAGTAGAAGGTAACAGCTTTAATACACTGAGTTGTTTCTGTTTTCCTGAAATACTGAGAATCTATGCCAGAGGAAAGAGAAAAACTGAGCTTTCATTTGTCCTGCATATATAATTGCTGGGTATAGTGACATAATGAATGGGCCAGTGCAGGACTTTAAAAGGATTGGAAACTTTAAATGCCACTTTGGCTGAACCACAAAATGCTGAAAACTCCACAAAATCTCACCAGAACAACATGTTTCCGGCTCTTCTGGAGGAAACCTCCTGACCTGTCTGAGAGTGAATCCTGGAAACTCCTTTGTGCTTAATAAACAGGTCTGTTCACAACGTACCATCCTGCTTGTTCAGAGGGTGTTGGAGATAGGGAGTGGTAAATACCAAAATTGTTAGGGTGAAATAATGCATCTGGCATTCACAGGGTCTGGTGCTGCAGCTGCTCTCCTTTGCTCAAGTTCCCAGGTGAGGGATGAGCTGTAGTCTGGCCCTGTGCATCAAGGGCCTCCTCTGAGGGATTCCCAGATGCACCATGCAAGCTGTCTGGCAGCCTGTGCTGGTGTACTTCTCTGTTCCTGACACAGCTGCCAGGCTTGCACCCAGGGCCCAGGAAAGTCACGGCTGCATGGCTGAAGCTGTCATAGAATCACAGAATCATAGAATGGTTTGGATTGGAAGATAGTCTAGTTTCACTCCCCCTGCTATCAGCAGGGACACCTCTCTCTAGACCAGGCTGCTTAAAGCCCCATCCAGCCTGGCCTTGAACACCTCCAGGGAGGGGGCATCCACAACTTCGCTGGGCAACCTGTTCCACTGTCTCACCACCCTCACAGTAAAGAATTTCTTCCTAATATCTAGTCTAAGTCTACCTTCTTCCAGTTTAAAGCCATTTCCCCTCATCCTGTTGCTACCTGCCCTTATAAAAAGTCCCTCCCCAGCTTTCCTGTAGGTGCCCTTCAGGTACTGGAAGGCTGCTATGAGGTCTCCCTGGAGCCTTCTCTTCTCCAGGCTGAGGAGCCCCAGCTCTCTCAGCCTGTCTTCAAAGTGGAGGAGCTCCAGCCCTCTGATCATCTTTGTGGCCCTCCTCTGGACCTGCTCCAGCAGCTCCATGTCCTTCATGTGTTGGGGGCCCTAGAACTGGACGCAGTATGCCAGGTGGGGTCTCACGAGAGCAGAGTAGAGGGGCGGAATCACCTCCCTCAACATGCTGGTCATGCTTCTCTTGATGCAACCTGGGATATGGTTGACCTTATGGGCTGCAAGTGCACATTGCTGGCTCATGTTGAATCTTTCATCAATCAACATGGTTAGTGGGCATGGTGGTGATGGATTGATGATTGGACTAGATGATTTTAGAGGTCTTTCCCAACCCTAATGATTCTATGATTCTATGACTGTCTTCTGATAAATACCAAACCAGCAGCTATTTCTGGTCTCTAAAGGTTACCAGTGACCTGATGCTTTCAAAGCTCTCTCACACCTGCCTGGCTGGGTAACAACTGTAAGATTTGTGAGTGCTCAATCCTGAAGATATAAGGCCATGCCTTTCACCTGCCTTCTGCTGCTCTGTGGGCTTTTGGCTGAGCTTACACACGGAGCTGGATCTGCTCTCTCTAGTACTACACCTCCTGTCACTCATGCCGTCCGAAACTCAAAAAATAGGGAAGGCCCACCTTGTTTGCTGCACTTGGTGCTTTGTAGAGCCCTGCTGAAGTTGTAGTTAGCTAGTTTCAGGGGTGAGCCATGCCTGCAGATGCCCAACTTTCTGGACCGTGGGCTTGTGTTAGGCTGGGTATATCTTGTAAGGCTGAGCATACCATGTTAGGCTGATTTATGCCTCCCCATTTGTTGCACTGTCTATTGCCTTTGAGGAGCAGAGAAGGAGATTGGCAGAAGTCCTCCAGGTTGAAAGAAAGAGGAGTTTAAAATGGAGTCACAGAAGAAGTCACTTTATCTTTTTGTAATCTCCAGGTAATCCCATCACTGCCTACACAAAAGCAGCAGGCTGACATGCTCTCTTGCTGCGGCAGAGGTGTGGGAGCTGCAGCATTATCTGACACAGCAGAATTATTTTGTGGTTTCTCTGAGACCACAAGCTCTTCTGTGCTCCCTCCGGTTGTTTCTGGGGTCTGAATAATGAGCCCCAGTACAGCCTCAGGTGAAGTAAGGAGATGGAGGATGGGGAACAACATGATGAGAAAAGCAAAGATCAAAACCAGCTCTGAATCTTGCCCCCTGCTGCAAAGAGAAGACCAGTTATCCAGCTGAGCGGGGCACGTCCTCGGGAGGCTGAAGAAGAGGTCACAGCAGCTCACAGCTGGAGCCTGAGTCATCTTAGAAGCAAGTCCTTCATCTGTTAGTTGCATTATCTGTAAATGAGGTATCTCACATGAGGCTGGTACAACACGCCTGTGTCTGTGGTAATCAGCTTGGGGCATATCTCATGCTGCATTTAAAGACTAATTTTAACAATAATGTGACTCATTAAAGCAGTTGGCATATTCTGTGATCTGTGGGACATGTTTGCTGCCATACATTCATAATATATTTATCAGAAGGAAACATACTGCTTGTGTATCTTCTCTTATACACTAAAGTACCATTCCTGACACATAGTGCCAGTCAAGAGTACATCAAAATTTTCAGTGAATATTTTCTCTGCAGCTCATAAAAGAGCTAAGACATAACACACTGGCTGTGGAGGCTGCTGAAACAGCTGCTCAAGAAGAGCTCCTGCAGCACTGTTCCTTCAGGGTTTTTCCTTGGTCTTCAAACTGGAGGAAGAGGAGTTAAATGCTTTGCTTATGCTCTCCTGACTACATATTCTGAAGTCAAACTCTTCCTCATAGGGCTGCTAAAGACCAGTTTTTAATCTTTAGAAGAAGCTTTATGAAAATGATGATGTCTTTTGACTAAATATACTAGAGGTATAAAGTATTATTATGATGCTATCTAGCTATAGAGATTTAATTGAAGATATTTAACTTCAGGGGCTGTAAAACAATTGAAATTATACTTGACCTCCTCTTTTGAATAATACTTTTAGACAGATTAATAAGATAGGTAATACTTAAATTCTTTGTGCCTTTTCTCAGCATTTCTTCAATACATTTAATGGGTTTTTCACAATGTAGCCAGATTGGCAGGTATAAGGAATTCTAATAATTATGTCCCTTATATTATTTGTGTTTCTGTCCAACTGAGTACCTCTAGGATCAAAGTGAACATGATAAAAACTATCTGTATACAGCAATCTCTGGAATTAAGTGCAGAAAAATTGACCTGAAAAAAACCAATGAAGAATAAGTAGTTTTCCTAGTAAATCAGGGCTAGACAGAGTCCCAGTAAACCCTTACTGGCAAAACCCTGTGTGTGTCTGCTTACAGGTTACTTACTCAGTTGCACTTGTAGAAATTGATGTGGTCTCGCAACTTAAGAATTAATAACAGGCCAACCAAGGAGGCTTGTTAACTTAGTCTAGATGCTAATCTGAACTTCAGTTGAACCTACTTGCTCAAGGAAATCTACTCAGCAATCTCTGGGAGAAGAGATTTTTTTTTCATGTGGAGCCAGCCTAACAAAAATGTAAGCTAACCTCTGACTGAGATGGTTATGAAGTTTTCCCTATGGGCAATTTGTGTGGGCACGTGAGGAGGAGCAAGCAGACACCTAAACAGTCCTGCTTTATCATGGGAGCTCTTCAGTCCCCTGCCTCATGAGATGGACACTTTCCTGGCTGAGGACAAATTACGTTGATAATGGAGGTGCTGGGTGGCCCAGGTCAATAACTGGCAGTTGTGCCCTACCCCTTCCTTCCCTGCTGGTCACAGAGCTCTCCTCGAGCAGCAGGTAAGAGCCAGGAAGAGTTTCTAGGGTTTGCCCAGTGTGGTGCAGGAAATGTGGGCACTGCCAGTGTCAAACCAGACTCCTAACCTGTGTCTCCCACAGGTGCATTATTCTTTTGCTATATAGTAGTAACAAGCTACGTACTTGCAGTGTAGTCCTGCAGGTCACGCGTGAAACTCCCAGTGGTAGCTGTAAAACTCACAAGGCAGGGTAACATCTGCTTGACTTATGAGGATTTTTCATAGGCTGTATGACAGATATTACCCTTCCCCAGTGTTAAGGGTGGTGAAACAACTTACTGACACATTCTTGGAATAGTTGTGATGAATTTTGAAAAAAAAAAATTGTTTAAAAAATATTAGACAAGCTTTTCCTTAAGGTTTGGCAAAGGGGTTGTGATTATTTTTACTCTGAGTTGTGTTTCTAAGAATAATCCCTTACTCTGTCATCCTCTGCAGGAAGAGAAGCAATATACTGACTTCAGAGGCTGGAAAGTTACCTGTTTATTTTGAAATAAATGTTTATCTGTGCTATTCCTGATGGAGTATCAGCCTTCCTGTTCCACCCTTGCCATTTAATGTAGGAGGGTCGTGCACTTTTGTCCTAGTTAACTCAAGTCCTGCAACCATGTAAATGTGTGACATTTTATTTCATAGTTTTTTAGGTCAGACCAACCTGGAACTGTTTCTGTAAATACACAGTCAACTAAAAGCCACTAATCTTCCCATACAGCAGGCAAGCAAGGCAATGGGAGTCATTCGCTTGTTTGCCTAGTATTTCTTGTGAAGTCATCATTGCATTTCTCCAGCCATCTGTACCCTAGGCCAAATATTGCCTGGTTTCTGACTTGCAGAACCCTAGGAAAATGAGCACAGTATGGGCAGGGAGTGAGTCTTTCCTCACTCCTGTGGCACAGAGCTACAGCACAGGCTTTTGGGTGTAACAGAAATAAGATAGGTACCAGCTTTGTCCCTGAGCCTGCCATGGGCTTTAGGGAGCTAACTCTGGCTGCATGGAAACCCTTGGGTTCACTGTCACCTTCCTCTAGTGGAAGCGGCAATGTTAACATTCCCAGGTGTCACTTCACTGTGTGCTCAATGTGAGAGATGTCCCCATGAAATAAAGGCTCCAAGATCCATTGCTGGCACATCACGCTCCCATCGAGTAGCCTGTGGGCTGTGTGAACAGTTACAGCTCCTTGCACTCTGCAGCATCTGGCTCCATTGGTATTTTCTTGTATCCTCTGTTAGAGAGGACTCTAACAAAACTATGGATAGAACTTGTGCAAATGCATATACATTAAAGGCATGTGCTTGAGCAGAGAGCAAACAGGTAGGGAAGGCTAAACTACTTAAAGTCAACTTGGCAACTTGTAAATTTTGCTCCCCTTGCAAAGGTTAACAGGCACAGTCTAAGTGTTTCTTTCTTCCTTAACTTTTTCTGCCTGAGGCTTTTTCTCTGCTCTGGCAACTCACTGCTGGGCCCCGTGCACTTTCCAAGCAGCCAGTGAGCTTTTCCCCAGCACGGCACTGTTTCTGCTTCTGCCCTGTTTCTGTACGTGCTTTTGGCACCTCAGCATGTAAGCTACACTCACACTCTCCTGTCTGCTGGGAGAACAAATGTAAGGCGCACTGTGGGCTCTGCACAAGCGAGGGGCTGTGCTCAGAGTCATTTCACACTGTGCAAGAGCCAGGGAAGAAACGCTTCACTGTTCTGGCAGAAACACAATTGCTCAGAAGTGTATTCTACTTCTGCTGGGGATGAAGTGAAAAGCTCTGCAGATATCTTCCCTTGCCAGGATGAGGCAGGAGCCTGCTGGCTGGGGCATTAGACGGGGACATGGGAGATGCACACATGAGCCACCTGCTTACATGATTCAGTTCAGGGCTGGAGCTTGGCTTTCCCACATCTGAGGCGAGTGTCCTAAACACTGCTCCTCTTCTGACATGGCCAGATTTTGTTTTGACCTTCTTTCATCTTTGTTAACATGGCCTCATTGGAGTTCTCTTGCTTTTATGCCTTTTGTTAAACAAACCTTACTGAATTTCCTACTTGAGGCTTTGTACTCTCTCAGATTTGCACCAGCTACATTTGTCCAGGAGGACAGTTTCATCCCATCACCAACATACATGTGGTTACCTAGTGCACTGGTATTTGCTACGCTCTTTACAGCATTTTGCTCTGGTTTAGAGTGCAACAACAAGAAGTTTTAATCATTCGATCTTCTCCTCTTCTGATAACTGCCAGAAGGCCTGCTCTCTTCATCCACTGTTGCTTTCAAGATATCACACTGCACAAAGACTAAGACACTCAGGTGACATTCAAGCATTTGAGTTTTATGTCTCTAATCTTTGCAATAAGCTTCCATAGCCACCCCTGCTGCTCAGCACACCAGAGTCTCCTCTTGTCTGGCCCACAAGAAATGGGGATCAGTGGTCCCATGACAGACCATGGTCTGTCACCTACTTCATCTTTGGTCCTTGCTCTTCAGCTCTCTTAAATAAAAGGCAGAAAGAAATAGCCTCTTTCCCAAAAGTTGTGTTGTATAAAGCAATAAGAAGGGCCAAACCTGCTCATATTTGACTAGTTGGGGAATGCAGTGAGACATGTACATTCTTTCTTTTTCTTTCTTTTTTTTTTTTTTTTTTAATAAAAAGAATTTAAATCTCTCCTGCACCTGTGACTGAACTTCAAATGTATGTACTAGGTCAACAGCTTTCCTGGAAACTATTACCCATAGCAGTTAGTGTTTGTGCTAGCTTTAGCTGAATTGCCTGAAATAGCCCTCCCATCATCTAAATTTAGACTTCAAAATGGAGCTAGTGAGTGTTTGGTGGCCTAATGAATAGCTAGCTAGTCTTCCTACAGGATTCTCTCTTTGAAAAGTAAATTGTGGATGAGCAGTAATAGGGCACCTCAAATACTCATTCAGCTTCAAACATGGTCAGCTTTAATCTGGTTTAAATTGGCCTTAGCTATTTTGTTGCTCCGGTCTATTTGTCTCTTAGGTCTTTTTAATACAGTAAAATATAACAAAATATTTAGTTGTGAGGTGATTTTTAGGGTAAGCTTATGTCACAACAGCTATACATTCTAATGGATGATAGTATTATGTAAGAATGAGCATATGAATTGTTTGGCAAGGAAAAAATATATATATTTAAACATTTTTTCTGTCTCTTCCTTCCCAGCTTAAATTCTAATACATGTCCTCCACATAAATTTCATTACAACAATAAAGATCTAGATACAGAAAGGGGAGGCATATGTTAATATATACAGTACGATTTATTTCTTTCCCTGATGACTGTGGGAATACACTTAAGCACAGAACGGAAATCAGAGGTGTATACTGGAAGCAATGTGACACTTGCCTCTGCAGAAATTCAGCAGCCAAAAGCAAAATGAAAGAAAATAGACCCACCAGCTGCTTATATTCAGTTTCTTCATTCCTTATGTGCTCTACAGTAAGTTTCCAAAGAAGTGTGGGCTTGGATTTCTGTGAAATTTATCTTGCTAAGATTATGCAGGAGGTTAGAAGGAAAGGAAGGATGAAAATCAGAGTTTACCCGCAAAGTAACTCTCCTTCCCCCCACTGCACACCACACAGCAACATGAGATATCAGTGGCAGAAGGTCATAGAGATAATTGCAATAATATTATCTGCTGTGCCTCAGGAACTTGGCTCCTCTCAGAGCAAGGGTGATAAATTAGAATTTGTCAAAATTCCATTCAAGGAAAACTCCAACATTTCTAAATCTGGATGAAGGGCAGTAAACTCTAGAGTTTCCCACAGAAAGTAAGCTGTGGAATTTCAGTTTTGACAACGTGAAATAAATGTTTCTCCCAGACTGAATTTTGCATGTTGTATTTTTCTTTTATTCAAAAACCTGAACAACCACTTGTGCCCAGTTCCTGCATGCCTGGCAACTTGAAACTCTGAAACCTCTGACCTGAGCTGGGTCTGCAAGTTTACAGGCTCCCTGAAGTACAGCTGTGAGCCTGACAATCCCGAGTCAAACATTTCTGTGGTGGGGTCACTGGGAAAACAGGTACCCTGGAAGCACGGCTTCTCCATCATCCTGCCCTATGAATTAGGAGGCAGCCTAACTGAGCTTGGTTCTGTTAATGGGACTTCCACAAAACTGAGCAACTATTACAAAACCATCTTAGTTTTCATTAGTCCGATTGGAAAATTCCGTACCGGATGTCGTTTAGAACTTTCTATGACATCTGCTCAGTCCATCAGGTTCAGGTTCAATTCACAAGAGCAGAACTTATATATATTTTCGGTTCTCAATGTTGTTCTTAGTGGATTTTGTTTCTTTCATGAATTAGATCCTACTTCACACATTCTACCATGCTAGAAATGTGGACTAACAGACCAAGTCACTTCTTTTTAGCAAGCTTTGCTTGCTGTTGTCTAGGTAATGATGATGGAACCGAAGCAATGGTTCTTTGTACCTGCATTCACAACCCTCTGAGACAAATGGACTTCTTCATCCCTCTGAGTATTTGCAGATTCCTGGAGTCTGGGCTGCATTGTTGCTGCTGTGTTACTTTGGAAAGTTTAATTTGCAGTCTGAGGCACAACTGCTAAGGCATCATGAACCTGGGGGTAAAAGTTCATGCCTCACTCAAGCCTCTCTGAAGACACTCCCTGTTAGTAACAGCTAGTGGTTCTGACCTCCCCAGTCAAAGGCAGACAGACATAGTACTAGAAGCCTCAGTCCTCTGGGTGCTTCTAGCTATAGGAACGTGCGTGCTTTAGCCAAGCCAAAAGGTCAGACAGGTCCCTCCAGCCTTGGTGGATTAGCAACTGTGGCATAGTTTACAACAAAGTGTATTTGGTTTGAATTAAACATCTTTGTTTAATTAAATGTGAACGCTTCCTAGTCTAGGCATAACTAGTGGAACTAGTGTTTTGGAGGTTTTTCTATTTGTTTGAGGAAGATAAACTGTGTACCTATTCCCCAGACAAATGAATGCTGGTTTTCATTGGTGAAAATATTGATAAACACATTTATCATCAAAATATGAAGCTAGGAATGCAGAGACGTTCCTTGCTGGGATATAGCTTCTCCTGTTAAGCGTTATCTGAGAAAATGAGACTTGGGATGCATGAGAGAGGGATAATGTAGCTATTTCAGTTGGGTGTTGGAGGGTCTTAAGACCAACAGTGCCTTAGAATAGGTGAAGTACAAATGTCAGTACCACTGACAATTCCTGCTTGTTCCAGAAAATCAGCTATTCCTTCTCCATTTGTTTTCAAGGTCTATATCAAGCACTGCCCAACACTGTGGCTGCTCCAAAGTACCGTGCCTTGATGTGTCCTTCTTGAAATGCTAATAAACAGGAGAATAGTTTTTGTGCTAAATAACTTTTGTTTTGTAAATCAGCTGGCAAGGTACAACCACAGAAGAAAAATGATACAGTACTTCTTGGACTAGAATCCAAATACATTTTTGTGATGGTAAATCAATTCAAATGCTGAAATTACAGTGGAAAACCTCTCTACATTCTTTGTGTGACACTGAATCATAATTTCATAAATGAATCCTTCTAACAGCCATTTTTCCAATTTAGTTTTAAAGATCAGAATCAAATGTTGCACTGGATGGTGATATTGGAAATATAGAATCCACAGAGGCAGATATTTTAGATAAATTCAACAGATAGAGAGACATAATGAGTAACGTAAATTGCAGCCTTCCCCTCAGAACCCTTATACAAATGCAAGGACGTTGTGTAGCCTCATGGTGCAGAGGGGTGGTGCTGGGCTTCGTGGAACCAGGGGTGGCAGGGATTTAGCTGCTGCCCTCCATGCTTCAGCAGAAGATGGAGCACTCACGTACTGCCTCCTCACAGAGCATATGAGCAGGTCTCCCTAGGGCTCACCTGCACCTGCCCTGTCAAGGCTAAATCCCCAGGAGCAGTCACACTCTCCTCCTGATCACTGCAGCTTTGCACGCTCAGCCCTCACTCTCCCTCTCAACAAAAGGCAGTATTTACCCCTACTGCTCCCATCTGGCCATCAGCAATTAATCTCCGTGCGCTGAACTGCAAAGCATTGTGTGATAACTCTTTATGTTAATCCCATGTGTCAGCGAGCCACTTAAAGGCTTCCTTGGATACGATTCCCTGCTTCACTTTTGAATAAAACCTAGGGTTTCCAGTGATGCATTTTAAGAAGCAACCAAATTCTCTAGCTTTCATATTTAAACCTAAGTTGCTTCTGTGCCTATATCCCTGTGTTCTTACCTAATTTCAGATTTAGAATAATAAAATCAGGGGGACCTGACTACATGTTTGAATCCATAAGCTCTCTTTCCTCTTTTAAATGCAAATCTCTAGGGCAGAGGCACTAAGGAATTAAACACATTCACACTATTTCAAGCCATTCTGTAATCAGCAGAACTAACAAAGCTTTGTTTTGTCCTATCTCTTCCCAGCTGCTGATTCTTACGATTCTTTTAGGAACACCTTTGAGATCATTACTGCCTTCGGTGGTGTTTAAAATCATCCAGTAGGGTAAAATGTTGTTGGGGATGTTATAGATGATAGAAAGACAAGACAGAAGGGGAGGGAGTGAAATCAATTATGCATCCTTTTTTTCCTGGAACCAATCTGGTTGCCCTCTCGCTAGGTGCAAATTCAGTCCCACTGCATTAACCAATCTGGATTAAGCTCCTGTCCTCCCTTTTTTCCTTACTTAATGGGATTGTAGCAAGGATAAAGGCAGTTTATGAGACAGTGTGTTGTGGGGGTCAGAGAGAGACAAGATGTGTAAACCAGTATGGTCTGAAATACGGCTATGTTCTTCTGACACTGATGGAGAGAGCTTGAAAAGCTTGTTGCTGCTCTGGGCACGCTTCCCAAGCAGGCAATACCTCAGCCTCCTGCTGAGTCACAGCAGGTGAGGAGAGTACACAGGTGCTGACCCACCCTGTAAGCACGCATTCTGGATTTAAGGAAGGAGGGGAGGGAAGGGGCCCTGAATACAGGGAATAACTTATACTCCATCTCTGAAGCCAGTCTCTCTAGGCTGGAGGTACATGGCCCAAGGGGGAAGTAGCTTGAGGTACCACTGGCTTTGTTGTCCTACAGCCACTGGGGTCTGCTGCAGGTCCTTGGAGTCCTAAGCACTCAGCCCCTTGGATGTGCTCAGGTTAGACTTCAACAGCTCTTATCTGACTGAGTAGTGCTGAGGATCTGGAGTGAAATGCACACAGCACCTCTCCTAGAGCTAAAACATGCTCTCCAGAGGCCTGCACCAAATGATGGATGTAACTTCATTGGATTGTGGTGGCTGCAGGTCACAGCTAACAGTGAGCTTCTTTGCTTTCTAGGTAGCTGAATCCTGCACCCCTTGGGCTCATGACTGAATGAAAAAAAAAATGGAGGAAGCTGAAGAAGCCAATCTCTTTGCTTTCAAAACCTCAGCTTAGCTACAATTCAGGCTAAAACAAATTGGGAGCCTTTGAATGCCAAAATGACAGCTCAGTTATTCTCCTTTTCTTTCAACTAGATTAGCTGGGACACGTTCTATCTGCAGTGACAAATGTTTTCTAGTGCCCCAGACTTGCTCTTTTTCTTCTTTTTAACTGAATGTAATATTTCTTTGGCGTAGCGTTATCTGAGTGTAGCTCAGCAATGCAGCTCTTCATTTCACTTGCTTCAGCTAGCCATTGGCAGAAAGACAGTTAAAGACCTCTGTGAAACTATCTCTGTGTTTTTGTTTTTAAATTAAGGTTTTTTCCTTAGGGCTATTGCAACACTGATATTCCACAGACAGAGAGTTGCGTGTAAGACTATGAAAAACAGAAATTGCGGGAGGAGCCATGGGCTCAATAATATGCTCCAAATATACTCAGTAATACCATGAGGATAGCATGTTTCTGACCTAGAATGAGGAATGGGCTTTCCAAAAGCACTTGCTTTTTGGAGCTTGAGACTAAAAGCTGAACTCCAGACAAAATTAAAATAATGAGGCTCCAAGCAATCCTGCAGTCAGCCATCAGCTTCTTTGTTGCTTTTAGCTTTATGTCAGGCTTCCCTGCCAACTGTTCACCTGTGACTGTGCTAATCAGAAAAGCTCAGAGCCTGCAAATGAAAGAGCAGTATCCTTATTATCAGTGTCTAGCACAGCGGATCCGGTTTGTCCACTCCACATGGTTCTAGGTCTGCTTTTCCAGCCTTTCTCCCTGCCTTCTTCCTCCTACTTCTCAGCCTTAATGCAAAAGTAATAACGGCCCATTACTTAATGCATGCTTCTTTAGGATATCATCCCTCCCAACTAAAACACCACTTCCCTGGCTTTGTTTTTAAACCAACAATAGATGAGAGAACACACGGGCATGTTAACCCCAGGGAGAGGCCGCATGCCCAGCAGGGACACTCAGTGAGCTTGGTGGATCCCCAGCCATCCTTGCCAAGAGGCATCAAAGATCAAGAGTCCACCGGCACAAGCTAGAGGCCTTCTGCTCCCTGGAGTCAGGAGACACTGCTTGAAGGCCTTGACAGCTCACAGGGCTCAGCTGCCTGCAACAGTAGATGGGGAAAGAAGTTGAGAGAGAAGCTTGCTTGGGGCCACTGAAGCACAAGGTGCAAGCAGGCTTCATGAAACACTGTGCTCCCTCTGAGTTCTTTCATGTTAAATTAAGGTTGATAAAGCTAAGGTAGAAGACAAGAGGATCTGAGAGCACTTACCCATGCATCCCTGAGCATGTCTAAATCCTTGATTAAGCACAGGTTTGAGTCCAGTCCTCGCTGAGACTCTTCCCATCCTTTGTGGATTGGCACTGGTGCCAACACAGGACCTTCCAGCAGGAACCAGCAGAGATGAGGCTCAAGCTGCTGCCTCCTAGGCCCTGAAAACCCATCTATCCTAAGCCAATTTTTGCGTCTCTATTCGGAATGGCTATGGCGCTGTGCACCTTGTTGTGAGAGCAGTGCTCATTTCTGCCCACGGAGCAGCAATGCCCTAAGGGTGGATGAAGACCACTGGTGTTCTGCTCCATTGTGCTCAGGTCTGGGCTTGACCTGTGCAACAGGGATGGGCATAGGCATTGACTAATCAGGTCTGATAATCATTAATGAAAGCCATGGATGCAGTGATAGGCTGAAAAGAGAGAGGTTTTGGTTGGTTGGTTGGTCAGGCTTTTTGTTGTTTTTTTTCTTTGTTTTTTTGTTTGTTTGTTTTGTTTTGTTTTTTTGAAGACGCAGACATCACCAAGACATTTTAGCACATGTTTTTTGAGGACCTGCACAAGTCTTTTGTGAGTTTCTTGATGCACACATTTATAAACACTACAGACCATCCATTATCTGATTTATGAAAGAAAGCTAAGATCAGATGTTTTGGGCATTCTAAATGCTATCTAGTTTTCTGACTTTTGTGCATGAGAAATTGATATCTTGAATCAAAACTACAAGAGGTCAGCAAAAAGCCATGAATCTACACATATCAATTGAAGTCAGTTAGGTCATAACTTGTAATGATGCTAAGCATTGCAGGATCTTCCAGTCAGCAGCTAGAGGAGTGTGCTGAAAGGAAGGGAAGTTACAGGAAAGAGTCCCATGATGGGAAAATATATGGAAACCTGACTTCCAAAAGCATGAAAATGTTTTTCTGCTGTGGACTGACCTTCCTGGTTTGCTTTTTCTCCCAGTTCATGATTTTATTGTATTTATGGAGCAGATTTCAGAAGAGTGTGTCACTCTCTCCTTGAGAAATCAGGAAGATTTATGCTGAGCTTATTGCTAGCGGCATGATTTCATTACAGAACACTTAAGATTGTAATTTTGTATGCTTACCCGGAATGTTTAATGCACACATTAAGCTAGATGTGCTTTATTTCAGTTTGTCTAGCAGCCTACATGGCATAACAGTATGATACACTTGTTTATTTGGCATTGAAGCTCAGATTCAGTGCTTAAGCATTTACTGAACTGGGGGGCTGTGCTGTGATTTAATGGTTCAAATAAGAGTCTAGTTAGTGATCAGAACTCCTGTATCTGTAAGGTCAGATTTTCAAACTAGTGGAAAATAATTCAGTTCCAACATGGAAAGCTTACTAGCCTTTCCTATCCAAAAGACAATAATTTTAATGAGGCCTGTATTATAAGTATCACTCTGTTCACATGTCAAGTCATTCTGAGAACTAACAATGTGAAGGTTATAGAGTAAATTGTACCATTTTTTAGGGTGGACTTTACTGTTGTAGACGTAAATTACTTCAGAAAACATAATTCTCCTACTAATCAACTGTTTCTTCAACAGTTTTTACCTCCATATTACTAGAAGATGCATTCCTCGCTTTTAAAATCTCATTTACTGCAAAAAAGTAGAAAAGCAACCTGTGTTATTTCATTTCAAAGCTTACTAACATATCTGAACTGATGTGGGTTTGGCAATGTTTGGACTATATTGCTCTACTTATTAATGACACAGCTACTATTTGGGCTCAGGAAATATAGCTGTTTAAGCACCCAGAAAACATTCAGCTGTTGATGGCTTCTATTTTTACAACCTGCTAGATTAAGATATGATGTGACATGATTCATAATGGTGACTTTGTATGTGAAAAACAACCTGGCATTGGAAAGCTCTCGGTTTAAAGAAAACGAGTTCATTTAGTGTTATGGGAAAAAGTACATAACAGGCAAAGCAGACACTTGCTGTGCACTGGCTGTATGTTTAAACACCAAGGTTATTGAAATCCGCACGCTGAAGGCTCAGCTCTCTTCCCTTCCCCCTAGCTATGCAATGGTAAAGGCCAGTACTGACTGTAATAAATTCAAGTTAAAAAAGGTTGGACAAGGCATCCTTCTACCCTTTCTCTTTTAGATTGGCTGCCCTGAAGGACCAGTAGAAAATTCAGCAACCAAGGACTACAGAAATGTGACTATGTAAAGGACAGTACTGTTTCAACCCAGTAACCCCAGCAGGATCAGACTGATTTAGCAGGAAGAAAATATTAGTAGTTTTGGCAACAGCTAAGGTTTCTTTTTTCACTGTGTCAGTCGTATTGTGAACAATTGTTGACATCTGCTTCCCCTGAGGAAGGTACTTCAGGACATAATGGAGGTGCCTCTTCTAGCTTTGAGGCCTATGGTTTAGGTATGACTTAACTGTTCTTCCAGCTGCTTCAGAAAGGTGTGCTTCCTTTTTTAAATGAGGTCGGTGTTACTTCAATATCTTGTTTGTATATTTTTCCCCTACTTACCTTGAGGCTGATTTCTCCGTCACTAAAAATCCTTCTGTGACTAATGCACAAAAGTGAATGGAAGATGCAGAGAATTACCCACATAGAGACTTTCTGATTTGGTTTAAAGCCTAGGCACTGCTTGTTTAGGCTGTGGGACACTTCCAGACCCGTCAAACATTACCTGATAGCTATCATCTGCAGCCTGCCAGCTGTTCTCATCCAGGCTACACTCACCTCGTGCAATGGCTTTGAGTCTGCAGACGGCAGTCTGGACAGACGCTTCTGCCTGGTGACACTGGTGTGATCCTTGGGGGTCCTGATGAACAAAATTCTGACATGAGCCAGCAGTGTGCACTCGTAGACCAGAAGGCCAACAGTATCCTGGGCTGCATCACATGAGAGGTGGCCAGCAGGGTGAGGGAGGTGATTGTCCCCCTCTGCTCGGCTCTTGTGAGGCCCCATCTGGAGTACTGCGTTCAGGCCTGGGGCCCCCAATGCAAGAAGGATGTGGAACTGTTGGAGTGATTCCAGAGGAGGGCCATGAAGATGATCAGAGGGCTGGAGCACCTCTCCTATGAAGACAGGTTGAGGGAGTTAGGATTGTTTAGCTTGGAGAAGAGAAGGCTCCAGGGAGACCTTGTTGCGATCTTCCAATACTTGAAATGAGCTTACAAGCAGGAAGGGGACCAACGTTTTACACAGGTAGATAGTGACAGGACAAAAGCAAATGGATTTAAACTGAAAGAGGGGATGTTTAGGTTAGATGTTAGGAAGAAATTCTCGACTCAGAGGATGCTGAGGCAGAGGAATAGGTAGCACAGAAAGGCTGTAGATGCCCCATCCCTGGAGGCATTCAAGGGCAGGCTTGATGGGATACTGGGCAGCCTGATCTAGTGGGTGGCAACCCTGCCCACAGCAGGGAGGTTGGAATTAGATAATCTTAAATTTCCTTTCCAATCCGAGCCATTCTATGATTCTGTCACCCACAACACTCTCATCTAGCCCTATTTTTTTTTGTGTCAGTGGGTCTGAAATTTAAAGGTGTGGTTGCCTATTGCCTTCAGCAGCAGTAGGGCTGCTGGGAAAATAGTTGAGATGCCCAAATAGTTCTCTACTTGACCCTGCTCTTCATGGGAAGGGAGGAGAGGTGCAACTCGTTCTGCAGGACCTTCCCACTCAGCTGTCAGGAGATGCCTGCCAGCTTTTCCCCTCTGGAGGAGATCAGGACAGAGTGATTTAGATGACATTACTGAATTGACAGTGGGTGTTATTACTTCCCCACGACCTCCTTCTTCTTTTGTGTGTGAAGAGTGACATTCAGCATTCTGGTTCCCAAAGCAAACAGCTTTACTTATAGCACAGAGTGGTTGTTGCAGGACAGACTTCCAGCCTCCTGTCCCACTGCTTCATCTGCTCCCTATGCCTCAGGTCACTAGATTATGATGTCAGGTGGCACCCAAGGAATACACATCATGCTCAGCTGATAACTATCCTATGAAGATAGGCTGAAGGATCTGGGCTTGTTCAGCCTGACAATAGAAGGCTGCAGGGAAACATCATTGTGGCCTTCCAATATTTAAAGGGAGTTCATAAATATGAGGGAAATCAATTTTTTACATAGGTAGATAGTGATAGGACAAGGGGGAATGGTTTTAAACTAAAGGAGGGGAGATTTAGATTAGATGTCAGGGGGACATTTTCTGCAGAGAGAGTGGTGAGGTGCTGAAACAGGTTGCCCAGAGAGGTTGTGGATGCCCCATCCGGGAGTTGTTTAAGGCCAGGTTGCAGGGGGCCCTGGGCAATTTAATCTAGTACTTGACCCAGTGGCTGGCAACCCTGTCTGCAGCAGGGGGGATGGAACTTGATGATCCTTGAGGTCCATTCCAACCCAAGCCATTCTATGATTCTGTGGTTCTATGCAAGTTAAGGAGGATGTCAGGATGTTATCTGTGCCTGGAGCTCAGCTCCCTCTCTGCTCCAGAGACCAGACCACAGCAACACGGATTTTCTCCTGGATTCAAACACTGACTTATTGTTTCTCAGTGGCTTCAGCTCCCTCAGCTGCTGTTATATTATGTAGCATATAGGGCTCTTACCTTAGTGCAGTGACGTTACTGGGTAACTGCTTACTTTTGTGACTAGTCTTTACACCCATTCACAAATTTTTAATTACTGAATTCCCCACACAGTTCTTTAATTCAATTTGTTTTGACCTTCCAGTTAGCGGGGAAATAAAATAAAGGTGAAATCTGTGTTATGCCACTATATTCAGGCATTTGCAGCTGGGAGTGAGGCCCTGGGGCAGTGAGATGGGGCACAAAGGCTGGGCAGGGAGAGTGTGGTAGGTATTATGGAGCATTTTATCTCCTCTGTGCCAGTGGAAGAGAAGCCTCGACACCTCTGCTGCCCACTCTGTGAATGGTTCATGCATGTTTGCCCTATAGACTCAAAAAAAAGAGGATTGATGCTGAAGTTTTTACCACTCCCCTCCACTGCCAAAAAAAGATGGCTCTCCTGTGCTCTCCCTGCAAGCATGTGCGCCACAAGCACAGCCACGTGCAAACCTGCCCCACCATCCTGAGCCATAGGGCAAGGGGCCATGGGCAGGAGAGGGCCCTGAGGCATGGAGAGCTCAGTGAGGTCTCTGATGTCATACAATAATGATCCCCAGCTGATGTGTGGCTTCCCCTTAAGGACAGCCCATGTGCTGACTCGACAGTGCCTGCACAGGCAAATCTTCGCCACAAGGGATATTTGATCCCTGTCCAGCCAACCCCGATGGCTAGCCTCTGCTTAGAGTATTGGCATTGCAAGGTGACAGATGAATGAATGATCAGAGTGAAAATCTGCAGGCACAGGCTGGATTGCCCCAGTGAAATCTCCACCTGGCATTGCCAGAAGACTTGAACATGAGTCCAGAGGGCTGCTGGCTGATTTGCAGGTTGTTCAGAGCTTGGCTTCTCTTTGCAGATTATCAACAGTATACAACCAGGCCTTCATTGGATGCCTGGCCTTGGACTCTGTCTTAGACCAAGCTAGTAATGCCAGCTTAACCTTCACAGACTGTTGATGCCAGAAAAGCCTTGGGGAAGCAACTGATAGTCAAGAGGGAGAGTTTGGCTTTTTGTGCAGATCCTTCATGTGAAAACAAAAACAGCTGAACAGCTTTATTAGTCTTGGTTTTATTACATGAAACTTTTCCCAACTTTGGCAAAAGGCAGATAGACCAAGGGTAATTGGCCCCTAAGGGTAAGCTAGAAGACATAGGATGACCATTGCCACAACAACTGGAGACTGACATGGGGAACTAGTTGTATGGTCAGTCACAGCTGCTCAACGAGGTGAGGATTGTTTTTAGACTGGTTCTGCTGGGATCTTGTTTGCTTTACACTGGTGATTCACCAGAAAGCAATTGCAATGAGCCTGATAATGAGGCCAACAGGTGCTGATAGGAGCAGAGGAGCTATTATGTTGATTGCCGAGGAGATTTTTGGAAATTATTTGTTTAAACAGGAATGGGCAGCATTTACGTGGGTATGCTTCATTTCATGTCAATGAGGATTGACATGAATTCCTCCCCTGTCATACAAAGAACTCCTATTATTAACTCCTATTATTTCTTTTCCAAGAAATTCAAGCCCAGTAAGTTGCTTTCAATAGATATGGATCAGGTGGTATCAGATCCATTTTAAACGAATCGGTCTAGAACATAAAGTTTCAGTCCAAATCTGGCTATAAATGTGAACCATTCTGTTTTCCATGTTGTACCATCAGAGTCCAGACTCATTTTGGTTCTTCCTTAGTATTCTTATGAATTCTGAACATCTGAAAGAATTTCAATATGCACAATAACTTAATTCTATTTTTATGCAGGCACACAATGTTTGAATAATGAATTGAAACAATTCAAAAGAAAGGTTCTTAAAATTATTATTAACTCTGGTTTCTCAAATATTGTCCTAAGTCTTCCCCTAAGGAACAGAGAAAATATTCCAACTCTGCATGATGAAAAAGCTTTAATGCAAAGAGCTCTCCACAGGACTGTTTTCATTTTGCGGTGTATTTTAAACATATGGACAGGGCAGACTGTTAATTATTTCTTCTCCTTTTGGCTCAGTTCCATGTACAACTCAGCAAAAGCAGAGCTCTACAAACTATTCAATGGACAATAAATGGCTCTCCATTTGCTGAGTGCTAAATAAAAGTGATGGAAGGGTGTTGTGCTCTTGAGGCACTTGTTGGCCCACAGAAAAATATCCTTTCCCCAGATGCTGTATCCTGACGTGACCAGAAGGGCATGTGTGGCTTCTGAGGGACACGTGCAGGAAGATCTAGTCTCAAGAGCCGAAGACATTGCAGGCCATGGCTGTGTGCAGGGCCCTTTGCCGTCTGCTGGTGGCTCTGCAGTGAATGGGTGGTAATGTCAAATAATGATCATATCTGTAATGGAAGGGTTGTATCTAAATATACCACAGGTGAATTCCTCTGGCCCTTAAGTTGCCCTTGCCCGTGGGTCAGTGGCCTCCAACAGAAGAGCAGAGCTTGTGCTGGTCTCTCACAGCTTGCCCTGCCCTTGCAATCACTTTAACACTCTGCTCCCAGCAGTGCACGCTAAGTGGTGCAGCCAGCTTCTTTTTCTCTGGGGACCAACTAATGTATCTACATAATTCCATCTACACCGAGTCCTAAAATTCAATGAATACTTAATTACTTCAGTGTTTGTTCTGTAAGAACACTTTTATTCTGCTGCAAACATTTTTCAAATATAATGGGGATGTGGCCCCTGCCTGTTGTCATTTGTAGTCTGCACATGTAGCTGTAGCCTGGACAAAAAAAAAGAAGTAACAAAAATGAAGTGTTAGTGTGATAGTTTTAGATGACATAGAGGAAAACTTGTTGTTTTTTGTTTGTGGGGTTTTTTTGCGCTTATTACTAGAATGAAAATACATGGGGAAGGAGGGGAGACCCACAGATTATGGAGATATTTTTCATTATTAATTGTCTATTTTGTACTATTACAACTGCTCTGAAATCTGAATGGACCTCATATTCAGTAACAAATTCAACTGCACAACAGCCCTTTAACATTAATCCTGGAGGACACCATTGGCCAGGATAGTAGCCTTTGTTTTGCATTCAAAGAAACACAGGGAAGGTTTGCACCAAGTCTAACTTAATTGTCCAAATTGGCTGTGCTCCTGGGATGGTGATATGCATGAGTTGCAGCACTCAGACCTGCATCTCAGATACCTCCCTTCTTTCACTTGTGTTCCAAGGCAGAAGGAGGTGGTAGCCGTATCAGCTTCAAATCTCCCAGGAGAAGATGAGGCTCCAAAAATATTCCTATTCTCCGCGGGTTTCTTTGCCAAGAAGTTAAATGCAACCTTACATTAAGCAGATGGAGGCTTCTCCCTGTCTTCCCTTCAGCTGCTCTAGTCATATTTTTTTCCTGCACAAAGCCCTCGCTGATGTGCCTGTCCCTGGCAGGTAGGTTTCCAAGGACATGCCCAGCAAGACAGGATCACATCTGAGAGCTGTGATCTCCTCAGACCCTTTGTGTCACCTCATACTGCATTGTGCATGGAGAGCAGGCACGATGACCCCCTCCGAGCAAAGGGCTGTGCCCCAAGACAGTCCCAAGATTGCCAAGAAGGAAAGGGCAGTTTTGCTGGAGTGGTGCCTGAGGCCATTTCCTGATCCAAGTTACTGACAGCTGACAGAATGGCGTGAGAAAGAAAGTGAAAAAAGGTATCCAAAATGCAAAGGCCTCAGTCCTGCAGCTGTGTCCAGGGGTCTTCTGCATCACATCTCAGCAGCACTCTGTCCACCTCAATGCGATGGACATGCAGCTCAGACATACATGTAAATGCACACTATTTACATGCCTAACTAGCTTTTCCAAAGTTTCCAGACTTTAAAGAAAGGTTAATATGTTCGTTCTACCTGGTGTCTGAGTCAGACATAACTGCTGAACACACAGAAGGGTGGCTCCCTTCAGTCCCCTGAGATGTGCTCGCTGGGGTATTCCGCTGCCACCAGGCAGAACAAGCAGGTTGCTTCTAGGCATGGTGATTCACCAGCTTTTCCTTTAGAAATGAATCCCCTCGGAGAGCATACAGGGTATTTCCCAACTGGGATCAAGGTGACGCTGGCAGGATCTACTGAATGTATTCGTCCTGCCTCCTGTTCCTCTTCCTGCAGGATTTCAATGCACATGAGCGCGGATTAGGCCTGTGCTCCCCATCCCATCCATGGTAGGACTGGCTGTAAGGCAACTGTGCCCTCCCTGCTCCAGAGGCAGGCCCATACGCCATACAGCATGGCTCAGCATGGCAAAGCTTGGCATGGCACAGCACAGCATGGCTGGGTTGCCCACTGGAGGTGGATGCAGATGGGGAAGAACCTGCAGCATCATGTCCTCAATCATTACAGCCAGGCAGGCTGGTGTTTGCAGGCCAGTTTTTCACTGTGCTTTAGCTTCTCACCCCTTGAGAGATTTCAAGAGGAAATGAAAACACAAAGCTGGAGCACTGGCAAGTGAAGCTGGCAGCAATGAGCAGCTGCCCATCAGTCTGTGGTGCCATCTTGCCTCCAGCCTCTCCCTGCCTATGTGTCATTCTAACATAGCCTATGTTCTGGTTTTGTGTTTATTTTCCCCCAGTTTTCTACCCTGAGGCAAAATTCAGCTCTGACACCAGCACGTTGCTTTGCTCTCCCCCAGCCCAGAGCTCCCTGTTGCTGTCAGGGTGCAGCAGCCGCCCTGGGATGGCTGTCACAATCCCACCACGGGACAAGCAGAATGCCTTCCAGGTATGTAGTGCAAGATATTTGGAACAGCTACAAAAATGTGGAAATGCAAGACGGTGTGCATATTAGATTGGAATACTGATTAGATCCAGAAATAAAGGGCTAGGGTAGCCAAATTAGTTGGGAAGCCAGCATTTTGTGTCATTTATTATTCTTTGGCTAGCTTGAATTGGAAGAGGAACTGACTGAATGCTTAAGTGACATGTTGTCACATACCAGTGCTGTTTGTGTCAGAGGTTTTGGCAGAGGATCTGCACAGAGCAGGGAGCAGGCAGGCCTGGTGTAGGGCTGTGGGAGCCGGGCTGCAGAGGTACTGGGAGGCTGAGGACAGGATAGTGGTGACAACCCGCATATGGAGGCACCTCAAGTCACCAGCCAGGAAGGACCTCTGCCCCTGAAGGGCTTTGAGCACCAAACACCTGCTGCTAATATAGCCTTGTGTCAGGGAGAGTGGTGAAGGCCTATGGAGGAAGCTCTCCATGGAAAGACTTCTCTGCTAGGAAAGTGGGATATGTCAAAATAAAGCCTGAAAGGTTGCTCAGGGTGATCTCTCCCTGGGCTCTGCCCTTCCCTGCACAGCTCTCCTTGCACACTCAGCCACTTGCTGGGTGTTTCTGAACGTTATCATTTAACCACCTCTCTGCCAGCTTCTGCCAAGTCCACCAGAGCAAGGCCAGCGTGTTAGTCAGTATGATCATCTGCTGAA
Source organism: Numida meleagris (assembly GCF_002078875.1). Lineage (NCBI taxonomy): Eukaryota > Metazoa > Chordata > Aves > Galliformes > Numididae > Numida > Numida meleagris. The sequence goes on along the minus strand of NC_034411.1, from coordinate 42,475,719 downwards.
AGCCAGGGGTCAGGAGGACTTTGCTATTTTTATCCAGAGTTTCTCGCTCTGCAGACAGCTTTCTCACCTCTCATGAAGTGTCACTGGATGAGGACCAGTGTCACCGTGACACCGGGCAATCTCAGGATGTCAGCCCCAAGGTCTCAGGAAGTCCTGACCAGAGAAAAGGGTGACTGCACGCAGCGGGGCCTGGTCTATCGTGCTGAAAACAGCCTCTTGTTTCTTTTTTTAATTTCTTTCCTCTGAAAAGAGAAAGATGCTTGTGAACAGCAAAAGCAAACTGTTCAGTGATTAAAGAAGGGGAAGGTCATGCCATCTGTATAATGTGATCGGGGATGTAATCATTTATGTGATTTTAACCTGAGTAGTTTCTGTCCTCTGTAAGACTCAATCTCCAGTTTGCTGGAAGTAAATCCATCAAAGTCCAGCCAAATAAATTGGTGGTTTGATGTGTTCTGATGTACACACACTAAGGCCTGTCTGTGGGGCCAGTGTCCCAGCCTGTATTTCATGAGACACTTGTAGTTAAACATCACCTCAGCAAGTGTCAGATATCAAGCACCAGCACTGCAAACATAAAAATGGTCGTTCTCCAGGCAAGGCTGCAAGGAGGGTTGTGCGACCTGTCAGATGTCTGTCCTGCCCACAGTCGTTACACCGAGGCAGTTAAATGATATCACCAGCAGCCCATCCCACTGCCTTTGTCTACTCCAGTTGAGAGCAATGGGTTCTGGATGCGGCAGGCTGGAGGATACACCTGAGTAACAGGACACAATGGCAGAGAAAGGAAGCAGCAGAGTCCTTGCTGTGCATGAAGGCAAGAAGCAGACTCTGCTACCTCTTCTACGGTCACCATAAAAACTCACAGTTTTACATTTTATTCTGATCCAGTTGGCCTTACCAATACAATGCTGACACGAGTGGGATGCATGGATATATCCTCTTTGCATTCCTTTTCCTGGCAGCTGGACCAGCTTAGAACATGAATTTCAAACTCTGTAATCATATCTACATCATTCATTCCTACAGAATGCTGACAGATTAAGAGATGTGATAAAGACTCTTTTTTCATAATAGAAAAGGGCTTGTATGGGTTTTGCAATGAAGATATGATAAAGTTCTAAGAGGGCTGTACAATTTTATGCTAATCCCTGGGAAGCAGATCAGTATCAAGGCAAAAGGCATAATGATTTTACAAAAGGAGAGATCTGAACACAGATGTACTCAGATGAGAGGCAAGGCTACAATCAAGTTGCCAGGTGATGTTTGTCGTACAAATCAAATAAGAAAAGATTTCCTCTTGCAGGAACAGTAATCTCGTTTTTGTTCTTCGGGAGCCATAAATGTTAAAACTGGAATGAGCCTATCTGGACTGATTAGTACATCAGGTCTCTGAATTTCTTATTGCTCTGTGTTGATGCATGGAAATTTATATTGCCTGGAGACCACTCATGTACAGTTATGGATATCATTAAAAAATTAAATAACATTTAATCCTGTGCTTCATGCAGAATTCATCAATGACAGTGGATATTTCAAACAAGATTAGGTTTTCCCCTGCTGTAAATCAGTACAGAGCAGTTGGATAAAAAATAATAAGATGAAAAAGTATGAATATCTAATTTGGAGTGAGCATAGTAATCAAAAATGATGGTTCCTTGACCAAAAACAATTGGATTTTGCAGACATGCCTGGAATCTCTTATATATTTGTGTCTTTGAGAAACATATTGACTGAATTACCGCCTAGTCACAGCTCATAAATTAAGTATATTTCTGATCTATTTTACAGGAAGAAGAAGGGAAGTAGAGAGGGGGCCTACAGAAAGGACCTGGTTCTGTGAAGGCACTGCAAGCATCGACTGATTGCGTATCCTCATTTGATGAGCACAAAGGCAAGAACAATAGGAGTAGAGTTCAATATTAGTCTTGATACAACTGATTAATTCCATAGATACTACAGATTATTTTCTTGTAGCCCTCGGCTATCTCTCTTCTTCCCTCCAGGATGTTCTCACTGGCCCATATGCTCCCCATTCTCCAGCACACTGGGCTGAGGATGGTGATGGAGAGGAGCATGGGGAGGAGAGCTGGCTGTCACCCCTGGCAACCCTGACCAAGCAGAGCTGAGGGGAACCACTGAGCAGTGGGGTAGGAATAAGGAGGATGGCATTGAGCAGGTTGGGTGGGCAGGGTGAGAGGCTCTGGGAGCGGGGCCTTGGGCTGGAGGGAAGGGAGCTGTAGCAATCTCTGCCCTGGGGACACAGCGGGACTGTGTGCTCCCTGTCTGTCAGGGATTCCCACATCAGATATGCTCGCTTGACAAGCCAAAAGGCATCTCTTAAAATCTCCCCCGACTGCCACAGCCCTGCAGACTCCAAAGGTTGCTGAATATGCAGCAGGTAGTGCAGCTATCTCCATCACTGTCAAGGCTGAGATATGTCTCTGGTGCTGCTTTCCCAAGCTCACCCTTTGGAGCCAAGTCAGCTGCAGAGGAGTGGGCTGGGTGCTGCTCCTTTTGTTCCCGAACAAACACTTCATAGATCCCGCCAGATACACATCTGCACACACAATTACACATCCGTCACCAGCAACTTAATTTGAGGAGAGCAGCACAGGTGTGAGAGAAGCACTTGTAGCCTGCACAGTGTTTTTTTTACGAGCTTCAGCAAATACAGTGCTCCATACTCCATGTGAGCAGCTGAGTCAAGACTAAAATGTTCCCCCCGCCATACAAGTAGTTTCAGGAGAGTGAAATACTTAGAATTTAGGGACCCATAATTCTGGGTTTACGTGAGCACGTTCTTTTTTCAGCCTACAACTTTTCGTCAAATGGGGGGAAAAAAGATAGGAATTTGGACTTCTTCCAGAATTTGCAGATGTCAGATAGATTTTCTCTCATCAGACAGCTTCACACTGACTCCAAAGTCATTTTACACATACATACGCATGGACTCTTACAGTGACCATGTTCAAGGCAGACTCTCCGTGCCTGTGCTGCCCTGCTGACCTGTTTCTCAGTAAGTCACATGCATTGCAGACACTGATTTACTGCACTTATCTGTACAGCACACGTTACAAGTACAGTTTGTCTCACACTTCACAGGGTTAATATATACCAGTGTGAACTAAGTCCTATATGCCTGACAAATCTAATTGACTATTCACATGCATTTTGTGCCATTGTTTCCATTGTGGATTCTCTACCCGGAGAAAGAGGTGCCATTGGTGAATAACCTGGCTAAATTATAGGCATGACTGGCATTCCACACATTCTGCCCAATGCAGCCCCCATTTAGATGAGGGCAGGCGGAGGCGGCTGCACGATCCCTCAGCCTCTGCTGGCTCATGTAGTCGTGCACCGCAGGGGATTCCTGGTACATCGGCAATTGATGTTGCCAGTTATCACAGAGCACTCATTTCCTGAGATCTGTGAAGTGAAGACAGTAACTGCTAATAAACTGAATGTTTACTTAATTTCCTCCACCCTTTCAGTTAAAAAGAAAAGATAAAAGCAAAACAAACAGCGCTAAGTGTATTATGATGGGGTTAGCTAATTGAACTCTTTGGCAAAATCAGAGGTGCATAACCACACAGCCTTATTGGCAGAAGATAACTGTATATTTACGCAACTGTGTGAGGCAGCAGGAAGCTACATACATGGAGTTTAGTTAAAGGTTTCATCGTCAGTGAGAAACGTGTTGGTAATTCCTCATAACTTTGGGATTTTGGATGTCTTCTTCCAAGCTCATTCTTCTTTCCAGAGAAGTCTTTTTCTGATGGCACCGGTGCGCATTTCAGTGAGGCTTTGCCTCTAAAAGACCTCAAGCAGCTACTGCATTCACAAGCAAAAGAATGGGGATGGCTTGTTCCTACTGCTCAGTAATGGCTATGCCAAGCCAGTCCCTGCTTTTGTAACTCTTCCAGCACTCTAAGGTGATCCCTAAGGCTCCAGAAGGACCAAAGCGCAGGTTTTTCCCTGCTAAATCATTGGAATGACTGGGGCTTCCAAATCCAAACCACACCCACCAACCTTACAAAAAAACCACTTCTCCTGATAAAAGTAAATTGTGTTTTGCACGTTGCTTGTCCTAGTAATTCAGAAAGAAGTTTAATGAAGTTCTTGCAGCATTATCTCCCAAACCTTCCTTACTCCTACAAATTTCCATACTCAGCTTTTGGGAGGGGAATGTATTTTCCCCAGTGAGTGATCGGTGAGCAAAAATGAGATAGTTATGAGGCATGTTGCCATTTTAATTATAAAGGCTACTGTGGTGAAAGCTATGAGTTAAATTTATAACAGAAACAAAACTTGTACAGGCAGGAGATGATAAATTCCAGTACTTGACAATGACATTTTTACAGTAGGGATAATTCAACATTCCCCTCCAATGGAGCTGCATTGAAAATCCAAGTCATTGATTGATCTAATCTCTGAAAGCAGCCACTATTTGCATCACCAGCTGTAACAAGAATGTGGTGTGAACAGCACTGGAGAACGTGAATGACAGGGTTAACCCCAAGATTTCTACTAGTCTGATGTCTTAGCTGGACTTCCTTTTCCTCAGAGGAGAGAGCATCTTTTGCTCTTTGGAAACTAAGTTATATCTCCTACGAACTAAGCACATTTGCCCTCTGACCAGATGATAAAGTTACAGACAGCAAATCTCCTTCAGATGTCTTCATAGAAGTCATCTATGTAAGCCTGAGCTCAAGGGTCTGTGCAGTCCTTCCAGGCCTTGTCATTCCTCAAAACCAATGCGAAACATGAAGCCAGACTTATGCCCGGCCACGTAATGGACACAGAGGGGACTAGTGGCGAGGGATTTGTCCTCACTCAGCCACTGGTGCCCAGAGGCACCAAGGGACTTGAGGCATGGGACCGGGCTACCCTGAGCACCTGACACAAACTGGGACCATGCTTTGAATTGCTAAGGAGCAGGTTGCCCAGAAAAGCTGTGAATGTCCCATCCGTGGAGGCTTTCGAAGGAAGACAGGTTGGATGGGGCCCTGGGCAGCCTGATCTAGTGGGTGGCAGAAGCATTGAAACTAGTTGATCTTCAGGGTCCCTTCCAACATATGCCATTCAACGATTCTATGATTTTATGAAGGAGCAGTTTTCCTTAGATCTCAGCTTAATTTATCACTGTTCTTGAGCTGCTTTAGCAGCCTGAGAATTGCCATTGCCTTGTTGATCTTCCTCTGTCGACTCTGTTTTGGAAAAACAACAGTAATAGCTGGGTTTCAGAACCACTGTTCCCACAGGCATGCAGCCTACTTTTGTCCTTCACGCCGGGTGTATAGGTCACAAGTTGTATTATTATTGTTATTTCTAAATCAGCTCTTCTAGGTGTGTCTCCTGCCTTTTATAAATGGGAGTGTTATGTCTTGCAACTGAGTGGCTATCTAGATACTAGGGTTTTTTTTCTGGTTTCTCATGCCTATGGCATCTCCGCTTGAGCACAAGGCTCAGCCAGAGAAAATGAACCCATCCCTGCTTGTTCCTTCTGCAAAGGATCCAGTGGGCTTGAAGCTAGTCCAAAAATGGTAAATGTAGAATGAATATTTTGGAAATGGATAAAACTGGGACCAAGAAGCAGAAATTTAGCTGATGATATAGAAGATAAAGGAGAAGTGGCTCAGCTTTCTTTTGAGCCTCTAAGACATTGGGCTTTTACTCTAGGGCTTCTCATTGGCATGGGCAGGATCCCCCATGAGAAGAGCCCTTCCTGCTGCCTTCTGGGCAGGCTGTGGCTCTCAGGCCGGGAAGGCAGAGGCAGTTTCCCAGCACGCTTTGTGACTGCTTGCCGTCATCCTCCGGGTGCCCGGGGACTGGCTCGGCAAGTTCGTCAGCTCCTACTGCCTGCCAGAGGATACTGGTTAATTGCTGTTGGATTGCTGTGCGATGAGCAGGTTAGATAGCAGGACTATTAAGCGCTGTTCCACCACCACCCCCAAACCAGTATACCAGATACTTCCTCTAAAAGTACTGTTTCTTCCCAATTCTAATGAATGTATCTATTTTAAACCTCATATGCTGTTACAGTGGAGTGTTTAATCAATGCAAATAAATGGTCGGTGCTAAATTTGATACCTCAAGTATAAGTTATCACGTAGTGGAATCTGGTAATTACCCAGAAAAAAAGGAAGAGGTAAGCAATTTTTTTGTATTTTCAGTCCGGTCAGATGCAATAATGATTTTTCCAAACATTTCAGCCAATTTCCTTAATGTTTTCCCCACAATGCATTAACACTCCCGTTTAGCAAAAAACATAAACACATGCATAATCCCAGCATAACAATTGGCAGCTGCTTGTGTTAACCATAAGATTAATACTTTACTGAAAAAGGGCCTCAGCGACCCAGGAGCAGTGATGCTCAGTGGACTCAGTAGCAGCACACTACTTCAGACTGCTGGTGAAATCCCACCCACTAAAGCACTGAAGTTCACTGTGTCAAAGCCAGTTTTCAGGAAGGAAATTTAGGAAGATATTCTCTCAGAGGGTGGTGAGGCACTGGCACAGGCTGCCCAGAGAAGCTATGGTTGCCCCATCCCTGGAGGTGTTCAAGGCCAGGCTGGATGGGGCCCTGGGCAGCCTGAGCTGCTGGGTGGCAGCCCTGCCCACAGAAGAACTAGATGATCTTTAAGATCCCTTCCAACCCAAGCCATTTTGTGACTCTATCCCAGGGCCAGCTGCTCAGGGCCGTCAGATGCTTGCTTCCCCTCACTCTGCCACCCTGCAGCATACAGGGCAGCACGTACTAGCAGTGATCCCCAGGGTGCCAGTCCCACACCACCAATATCCAGGTGCTTTGCAGGGCAGAAGGGGCTGCACTACTGCACAGTACCTGCATTGCCACAGCAGTCGCACCCATGCCCAGCAGCGGGGAGGAGCATTTTGCAGCAGATTCTGCCACTATCTGTTGTCTTTGAAATTGCTGGCAAGGTGACGAAGGGAGCGTTATGGGCTTGGATGAAATACATAGGTGGCCAAGTGCACCATCTTTGATTATACCATACCCTCTGTCAAGCACATCCTTGCAGCACAGCTAGCCAAAAGACTGGAAAGCCATCATTTCACTTGGGAAACCTGAGGAACATCTGGGCCTTGATCCATTACTAGGTTTTGGCAACAGTGTGGGAAACCCGCACCAATAGCTGCTGCAGCTCTATGAGCTGAAGCCCCACGGCGCTTTACTGATGGGAAAGTCCATTTGTTGGTGCTGCTCGTTTCATTATGAGCCATGCCAGGGGACTTCTTTGCTACATGTCCCTAGGTTAGACTGTAAAAAAAAATAATAACAGCACTCACCTTGCAAGGACAAAAATGGCTCCATGAGATATTCTAATCTCAGTGTAGCTCTGCTGGATTATTACCATTTATAATTAGTTTTCTAAATGCTGTGACATGCACTGATTTTTCATCTGTAAGAATACTGGGGAGTTGCAAGTACCAGGAGGGTTTGCCAAGGCATCTGTATCAAGGTTTCCAGTGTAGACAATATATATATCTCCTGCCTGGGAGGTTTGCCGTGTTTCAGCCAAACATGTTTTATCTGCCAGGGCTATGGCAGTGTTAGGAGTTCTGTTTCAGCACGGGCTTTAACGCTTTTTTTTAAATAATAACATATATTTTGAACATTATTGTATTTGTCACTGTGAGATGGTGACAAATTACTAGAGAAAAAGCACTTTGAATTCACTCCTGTCAGTATTTTTTCTGTTTAATTGTTTGTCTCTCTTTGTACTCATCCAAACACCTTGGAGCCTGGAGCAGCTTGGTGCTTCCTGTGTCCCAACACCAGAACATCAGTTACGCTGAGCATTTTGTACCAGTGAGCCTAACAGCCGCGGTGCACATCACGCTGAGCCAGCTGAATTTAAATGCTATGATTAACAAGCTGATGTCTAAATGCTGTCACTTACCAAATAGCCCACTAGCCTAGAGAAAAGCTCGCTGGGCTGCAGGGAGCAGTCAGAGCTGCTTAAACTCCTGCACTTGCGTCATGGGCTTACGCCACATACCACACCCAGATGAAAGCTTCAGAAGAGCTGTGCTCTTTAGCACTGACCTTGGAGGAACAGTTTGTTTTGTTGCCTAAGATGGAAATTAAACTAATATTAGCTACCTTTTTCTGTTAGTTTAATTAGCAGCCCACCTTGTAGTGCAAAATGTGCTTTTCTCCCTCTGCTGCTCCCTAAAGGCAGTGGTGATGCCCCACCTACATGGTTCTGCTGTTTCTAGTTTGAACCTGGACCTGGCGAGGTATCTTTACAGATTTCTAATGGCATATGCATGCAACTTGGCACTTTTTAAATCAGACTTATGCAAAAAAGCAGTCTTCACTTTTTAAGGGCAGAGCAAATTCTCCAAGGCATTTTAATGTCAAGGCAGGTCAGCCAGACTAATATTAGCTCTAATTACCACTCTGACTCTTCTTATCTTCCTTACCTGCAGCCCCTTTCTTGGCTAAGACAGTATGAATAATAAAGTGCTTCCTATCTCATCACATCAACTCCCTGAGCAGCATAAGGAGGCACGCTCAGCAGCAGCCACAATACATGGGTTTGGAGTGCAGAGTCTGACCCAGGTATTGTTCAATGAATCTGTGATTCAACATTCATTAATACCAGCTCTGTATCCACCAGACCGTCTGGCAGTACAAGATTAATACAGGTCAGAAGCAAGCCCTCAGAACATTTCTATCCTGTTGTTAACTGTGCGCTTTGGGGAGTCTGTGCCAGTTTGCACCACAGTCGTGACCTGGCTGTTCTGGTGTAGCAGTTGCCCTCTCTTTTTGGTTGCCTTTGTGTGGCTGAGTAACATTGTCCTGGAGGCGGCACCTCCAGGGATCAGCCTTCCAGTTTTAAGGCCACCTCACGTGTTCCCGTTGATCACCTGCAAAAGTTCTCTGGGAGAATTTCAGCATGATGTCCACCAAGGTATTTCCAAATCATGCCAAGTAGCACCTTTCTGTGTCCCTGCACCTGGCAGAGCTGATTCACACAGATCCTGCTGATTAACCTAAATTTCCTGACTCTTTGGCTGTTGAAGAATAGAGCCAGCCAAATATTAAGGAAAGAGTCATCCACCTCTCACTGCTACTCACTGCTGCTCTGCTTTAGTGGGAAAAAAGGACAGCCAATGCTTTATGCTATCCAGAAGTTTCTCCATTTACATTGCCTGCAGGGGATGAGCACAAGTGGACAACGTGGCAGGCCTTGCTCATGGGAATGTCTCCAAGTTTGGGATCACTGAGAAGAGCCAGATGACTAACCCTTGCCTTTCTCTGTTTGTGACAGCCAAGTGCGTGGACAAAACTCTTGGCTCAGCTAAGGCTGGTAGCTGTGCTTGGGTCCACTAGGATTTATTTAGGATGTGTGGAAGGTGATATCTTTCTCTGCAGATGCAGACAGAGCAGCGGAGCCATGCTGTCTGTACTGTGCATGCATGAGTCCAGGCATAGCCATGACTGGAAACTGAGGCACATTGGCAGCAGAAAAGGATAATTCTGATCTATGTTTCAGTCTGGTGAGTGTGCAAACAGAAGAGCACCAAACCTGCTTACAGAGCAGCATGGCAATATGCAGAAACCATGACCTTGGGGTGTAGGTCGGAACAGATTGTGGGAGGTCCTGTCAAAGGCCTACAGACAATAAGCACTGCAGATCTGCTGCGAAAAATGTTATCTGCCATTAGCACAACTGGATCAGCAGACTGATAAATGCATTAAGGTCCAGTGGCTCTCACATTTTTGACACAGTGCATGGTGCCCAAAGTTTCGTTTCTGGACTCATGGAGCCATGTCCCGTGGGAATCCGAAGTAACTGATTTTGTCCCTTTACATGTAGGTAAACTTTTGTTTAATGAGAAGTGATTAAAAAAAAAAGAACCATAAGCAATATGTAGTAATAAAAATATTAACTGTGAAATATATGATTAATCTAAATGCTAAGATTTAATATTAATAGGGAAACTTAGGAAAGGCTGGGAGATAAAAAGTTGCTACAGCTGATTAGTAGGAAGAAACAAGTGCCTTCTCACCATCCTTTTTATTTTGGGTATGGTTCAGGAATAACTCATCAGCTCATGTATTTAAATGTCAGGAAGAGGCTTCACATCATTCCTCCCACCTCATAACCAGGAAGATGGACAAGGAGGGGAGGTGCTGGTAGGATTTGCAGGTTTGGCCCCGCGCTGCCCCTGTACAGTGTCACCATTGTGCTGATTACTGAAGGCTGAATCACCGATAAGTGAATGGCCCCTGCCAAGAATTGCAAATGTTGAGCCACTAGGAGAACAAAAGTATGCAACAAAAGTTCACTTCCAACTCTGGGTAATGGCATGCCTTGAAAGGGGGAAGGGAGGCTTAAGAAGTGATTTTTCTTCCATGGATTTTCCACTGAGGGCTATTAAATGCAAACACACCTCATCTTTCTCACAGAAACCCTGAGCCAGAAATCACTGGAAGCTGGAAATTTGTTCCAGGGAAATATCACTGTGTGCAGGCCCTCCTCTTGCACTCTCCCTGGGCACCTGCCCCTGACTCCTGTCCAAGGCAATGCACTGAGCTGTAGCCCTTGGTTTGATCCAGTGTGTGGCTTCTCTTACCTTCTTGAAGAAAGGAAATCCAGTTAATTTCAATTTGAGGCCTTTTTCATGACCTTTATCCTATTAAAGGGTGGGGGGCTCATTTATTGTCTCTGAAACAAGGGAGACACTTTGCACTTCAGCCTTGCAGGTAGCCCAAAGCATGGCAGAAATCAGGAACATTTGTGCTAGGCACAGTTACTGAATTTCACTTTGACATTCACCATGGATTTCTGAATATTCTTCTCTGAGTTGAGTTGGGTTTTGTTGTATATATATATATATATACTATATATATATATATTCAATATACATACATGTAGATATATATATCCAGTATATATATATACTCCTCTGCTCCCAGTTTTCTCTAAATGTACTTCAATGTACCTTCATTATCCCTCAATATGTAGATTATCTTTTCTCTGCCTACTTTAGGACATATGAACTGGAAAACTGTTAGCACACAAGATCTTTGGGATCATCTCCATTCACTCTGACAGTTGTTAAAGATATCTTAGCCAAGATAACAACAAAACAGCATCCCATGGATCAAGTCATAAGCAAGATGTAATATACCAAGAACTCATTTGGGTTTTAACATCTGGAAAAGAGACATCCTGGAGCTCACTGCCTCTCTGTAAAATGCTGCAGGATGGTTGGTTCTGCCTGGCGTTCTTTCATGGTCACACCTTGAGGTGGGGTGTGCCCACTGGGAGTTTTACTGGGAACAACTTTATTTTTGGAGAAGGTGTAAGAGAAAAAAATTGACCTAAAAACTAACTACCAAGCAACTTCTGCTGCTCTAGAACTTTTCAGTTATTTATCCTACAAGCAATAAAGCAGCTGCTGGAAGCAAACAACAAAACAAATCAATGAAATTAGTTATAGTCACTTTTTTTTGCAGATTGTTTCCTCCTCTTCTCTTCCATATCCAGCTGTCTGAGAATTAATTCAGAAATCCCCGAATTTGGTCTAAAAAATATTCCCACAACTACCTAAGAAGTATTTATTTCAGAAGAAATATTCATCTCAGTGACCAGCTGAACCGCACCATAATGTCCCCTGTAACATCTCTCATCTTTCCATGCAAAGTTTGGTTCTGAAGTCACTTTTAAGTGAGTGTGTATGTGTGTATGTACATGTATATGTAGATGTGCCAAAAAGATTTTCTATTTTAGAACTTCTGGTCTGCCTAAAGCACTTCACCACCAGCACATTTTGCAGCATGGTCATGCCTTCTGGTCCTGCCAAGCTTGTGTTTCTTCAGGGAGGGCAGGGGATAAGATAGCTAAGAAATGCTGAATGTCCCCAGGGGCTGGCTCCCAGCCGTAATTCATGCAGCTTGCTGCAAGCAGAGATGTGAGTAACACTTCCCATCTTGGCTCCACCCCAGAGAGAAATGACTTTCAGTTTTCATTCTGTCCTGACCTGCATTTCAGACACTGGGAGAGCTGAAGAAGGTTTCATTTAACGTGTTCCCAGCTCATTTGATGGTTTTGGAAAACAGTCTCTTCACCTTTTTTTTTCCTGAGGTGGCTAGACCAAGCTCAGGATACAACCCAAAATTCAGGTCATGTCAAATCCTTTCTTAGAGCACAGAATCGTAGAATCATAGAATCCTTAGAGCTGGAAGGGACCTTTAAAGGCCATCTAGTCCAACTCCCCTGCAACAAACAGGGACATGCACAGCTAGGTCAGGTTGCTCAGGGCCTGATCCAGCCTCGCTTTGAAAGTCTCCAGGGACAGGGCATCAACTGCATCTCTGGGCAACCTGTTCCAGTGCCTCATCACTCTCACTGTAAAAGACTTTTTCCTTATATCTAACCTAAAAACATGGATTTTGTGTGATAATTTAAGAATTTTCAAAGTCAATACAGTGAGGAAGAGTAGATGAGCCTTCTATATCCTGTGCATTTACGTGTATATACACATGTACATATACGTGCACTATATATATATATATATATAAAACTAAGGTAGGCAGTAAGTAGGACATTATACTGGAAACCACATAAAATCCCAGCTTTCACATCAGGAACATTAAGTTAACACAGCCAAGTTTGCACAGAAATCCATATCAGAGTGTAATTAAAAATTGTTTGTTTCCCATCTCTTATAAGAGACTTTTGTTTGCGAAAGGGGTTTAAAAAGTACTATTTCACTGGGCAGACATGAATGTTTACGTATTTGTTAGTCATAAAGCAGTATTGACAAAAAAAAATACACAAAAAGTTGAGTATCTTCTGAAGAAGACTTAAAGATGAACAAAATTCTGCAGTCAAGCAAAATTGTCAGTGCAGGCTTCACCTTTGTTCCCAAAATAAGCGAGGTGTCAGTTAAAATCCAGTTCACACAAGGTCATAATGATCTCTCCTTCCACAAATTACACTGCAGTTTTAAAGGAGGAAAAATAATCCAAGCCCTCCTCTTGGCTGTGCTGGCGGTAATAATGCAGCGCTGTGGATGATGGTCATTCAGAAGACAGATAATCAAAAGCAGTAAGCAGGTTTTCACTGGCTCAGGATGACAGTCAGAGTACATAGCGCCGAGAGTCGAATAGAGGATTACGTGGAGACTCAAGGAAAATAACCAGCTCGCTGGTCTGAACTTGATCCTTGCAGCTTCGACAATTTAGTGCTACTAATTTAGGTTGCTTTGTTTACTCATCCAGATCTGCGTCTGTTGCAAGCTGTGTTGAGCTTTCCATCATCACAAACTTCAGATTCAAAAATCAGTGCCTATATTTTGCTTTGAGATCTCATATCCCCCTGGCCCCCATTTGCTTTATTCCTTTGTATGAGCAGTCTCTGCAGCAAACTGCTGGTAAAATATTAATAAACTGACAGTGGAAAGTATGCAGTATGCAAATAGGTGCAGGTGAGAACATCTTGGTAATTGCTTAGCATAGTAAATGCCCAGTATAGTTCAATAAGTACAGAAGTTTCAGTTTTCCTGACAATTGATTATCCACTGTTTCAATTTTTCTTTTTTACTTTTAATATTCTTATAGGTAAAAAAGTTATTCCTATCAGACCTACAGTGAGTGGATGAGAACCGTAAAATATACATACCATTCACAAAAGTGCCAGGCTTTACTCTTATTGAAAAATGTAGTAGTGATGAGTAATAGAAGGAGTCCTCCCTTTGTGGAGGTGGAGAACAGCTCATAACATTCCAGGCTTCTTTTTTTTTCAGTACTGCTCCTGCATTTTAAGCGATCACATTTATTCTTGCTTGCTTTTCAGTTTTGATTGAAGCCAGCAGACACAGGCAAGAATTCAAAAAAAAAAAAAAAAAATCTCATTCTGCATTGCAAGGTTTGTGTTGGTTCTCAGCTTCTCTCTGAGATATGGGAGCTTGCCCTGAATAAGAATTTGGTCTGCTAAGTAGTCAGTGTCAGTATAGCTGCTTTGCACGTGTTCATTGCATTTTATTTACTAGATCTTCTTTATCATTTGTTTGTTTGGTTTATAATACTATAAAATATGTTCATCATATAGCATTGGCACAAAAGAAATCCTGAAATGATCTTACCATTTGGAAGTTCTTAATGCTACAGTGCCAGCTGCATTACCTTAGCACTCATTTCTTCACCATTTCTTTCCATTTTTTCTGAACCATCAGCTGGTCTCCCTTGCCCTGCAACCAGCCTCACTGAAGTCTCTGCATCCCTGGCAAGCAGGTTTTCATGCCCATTAACCAGGCTGCAGCTAAACACGAATCTCCTTTATGTGCTGAGAGTGTTGGGGTGGACGATGCTCTGATGTTCAACCTGCAGTGTATCCCTTCCAGCTGCACCCACCCAGGTTACAGCTTCCACAAACAGTGCATCTGCAGGTTTCAGGCAATTGCTCCAGCCCAAATCTCACCCATTTGGCAGATTCCTTAAAGACACATTAGGTGTAAGCCAAGAAGCACTGATGAAGCAAGGAAATTAAGAAGAAAACAGAGAGAAATGCATGGCCTGTCAGTGTGGCCACTCTTGGCTCTTGCCCTTCCTTAGCTCAACTCAGGCAAAGCCTCTTCATTTTATTTGTGTGACAGTGAAAAGTGCGCCTGTGCCAAGGGTCAGCACTAGGCCTGTAGATCATTTCAGACCTTGGACTGGCCTGCTGGGCAGGGGTGAATTTTTCTCAGCCAACATCTTTATTATCTTGAAGTAATTTCCCACCCCTTGTGTTCAGTGCCATGTGGAAAAATACCTCTGCTGAAGAAAAAAATAAAGCCACAAAATAACTCCCTATTTATTTGAAAGGTCTAGATCGGATGGAATTTTCCTTTTCCCTAAAATTATCCAGATGATATATGTAGCATTGTAATTTTGATCTGTGTCTGTAAAGGACATACTCCTGCTACCACCAGCCTCTATACCTGACACTCCCTCAACTGCAATGAAAGAAAAGCCCTTGAGCCAGAGGGAGTGAGACCTCCATGGAAAGAAAAGCAGTTAGAAGAAAACTCTAGCTTCATATTTGTGGTAATAAAAGAGAACAGCTCAGATAAAAATGAATCAAGGAAACATGAAAGTTTGACGTCTCCAGGCAGAGTTTATGGAGAAGGAATACGTTGTTTCTTTAATGTTCTCTTTCTTAAATGTTAGACTAAGAATTCAAGGTTTGATTCAGTGATAAATCAGCTGGTTTGCACAAAAATCTGATGCATTTAAAATCTAGCTTCATAAACGTGTCATTCACTGATGCTGAATGGAGGAATTGCAGAATCTATCAAACACCTTCAAGTAGGTCATCTTTTAGAGATTAGTCTAAGTTGCGATCTGTTGACATTTCACATGTGACATCATAAGCTTCTTAAAATGAATGAAATTCCGTTTCTTTCTTTTTCTGTTCTTTTCTTTTTTCCTTTATTTCTTTTTTCTTTTTTTTGGCTAAGGGCAAAAATACCAGAAAGATTTGCTAAACTGGCCACTGATTTGAGCTGCCTCCTCTTTTGAGTTCCTACTTCCACACAGCCTGTTTGTCACTAAGTGCTTCTTGCTTTTTGTTTTGTTTTGTTTTCTGAAAATTGGATCTTTTCTCTCAAACTGGAACCTAAAACATGAGACGTGGTAGGAATGAGCAGAATACTCTTAAAATCCTTATCCGACATCCTCTGATTAATGATGTATTGCTCTATTATTTGTCAGAAGTCGTCCAGTTAGGAACGCAGATATGAGCTTGATCCTGCAACTTTCAATATCAGTCCTACTACTGATTTCATGTGTGATTTTGAGCAAGCCACCTGCGCTGGATGCTCACAGGTGCTCATAGCTGGCCTCATCCTCTGGGCACTATATTCCCTGCTGAAATGATCCCTGAAGTGTTCTGTGCCTTGGTGCTACTGCCTGCAGATTGGATGCTCCTATGGCAGAGGAGCACTGTCAGTGCAGTGGGCATGGGTATGGTACCATCCACACACAGAGTAGACCAGTGAGGGGCATTATAACAAGCAGATGTTTACTTTCCAGTTTGTAGTTTATCAGCCAACATGACAGGAACTTCTCTGAGGAGGATGTTGTAATGGGGCAGCATGGAGGGGCTGCAGCATCTCCTTCCTTTCCTGTTTGCCCCACACAATAAAATGCAGGCTCTGGTGTGTTCAGGACAGCAAGAGACGCACACCTACACTTCAGCCTGACATGGCTCCCTGCTTCTAGTCAGGGGAAAACAGAATTAAACAAATAACTGGATTATCATGAATGAGACTAATAACTCAACTGAGCATAGTAAATTAAAATGAGAGATATACAATAATGTTTGTTTTTACTGTGATGAAGCAGCATCATTTTATTGTGTGTTCTGAACACTTAAGAGCCATTGCGTTGGCCATCTTGAATGCACTTAAGGAAAATATCCTCGTGAAACAGTTTTCTTTTAAACCTTAACTGGAGAAAAAAGAGCAAGGATGAATAAGAGTATGCCAAGTATACTATTTATAAATGTCATTTATTTATACATCCTTTGTATATTTGTGTATTCATTGAGACCTTAATTTCTCAAGAAACTTATCTCTGTATATTATTTACTTGTCTGGAGTGGCTTCCCCTTCTGGACCAGTAAACTAAACATATAATTGTTTAGAAACTCTGTGGACTTGCCAAAATGTGAACTCATGCGCATGGAAGGGGCAGGAGTTCAGATTTCAATCTGGCCACTGAGGGCGGCACGTGCTGTCCTAAGCCGCTCTAGTCAAGTTGTTCATCTAAGTTGCTCTCCAGAGGCTGTTTTATTGGGAGAGAAAAAGGATCTGACTGCCAAGAGGGAGAATACTGTCTGCTGAGATGTATCAAGGATTTAATAGGGAAAACAGAGTATTTTTTTTTTTTTTTATTCTTCCTCCCCCTGTTTTGAGGGCCTCTGGAAGAGAATATAATCTGAGAAGTGGTAACTCCCTGCGGGGCCAAACTTTCCCCCTCTGGGTCATGCTCTGCTGGCCTTTCAACTCCCTGTGCCAGACCACCGGCTGCCCTTTTTTGTTTTCTGTCTTTGACATGGTAAACGATCTCCTAATTCCTGGGCCTTTTCCTTGTCTTCTGTCCTCCTGCTGTCCCCTATGCCTGGCAGCCCAGTGCAGCCCTTTCCCACCTCCATTCTTCATGCAGACCCTTTAGCGGCAGGTGATTTCTTAAACCCGAGCCTCTGGTTTTCCTCCATCTCTGGCAGGAACGTCGTACATCCTACACTGCATGCAGCAAGGCAGCCCCTGCTAGTGCTTTGCCTCAATCTGCTCCTTTCTTACTGAGGTCTGCCAGCACCAAGAAGCTTGGGGCCATGTCTTCAGCCTGCCTGTGTTTCGCAGGGGATAAGATATTTCAATCTCCCCACATCTCTGGGCTCTTGCTGCTTCACTGCAAAGGGAAGAGAAAAGATAGCATCCAACACAAAACATTGTTTGACTTCAAGAGAAGAAAAGAAAGCGTATTTAAATGATGGGCTAGATACAATGAGATATTTACCATAATATTTATTACTTATTGTAATAAGATTGTCTACATTTTTTAAGTGTGTTTAGTTCAGATGAAGTTAGAAAAAGTGCATTTATAGCTGGGTCTCCTTACCTGGTTTGCCAAAGGAAATCTTCAGCATGGTGCCCAACAACTGGGTCTTCACTCTTTAGGGTGCCCAGAGAATGAAGGGAGTGGTTTTTCAGGGAGGAGAAGCAGAAAGAGGAACAGAAGTCCTTGTCCTAGATTTGCAATACCCATGCCAATTTTGCATGGCATGGCCTGAAAAGAGGCATCCACCAGGCAACTGTAACCAGAATCTCAGTCTGTTTTACTGACACTAGAGGTGGAGACCACTTTTTCTCCCAGGATTTCTCTCTTAGTATGGTGAATCTGGTGGGTCTTGGCTCTGCCATCTGACGTGGGCCTGATGTCCCTTCAAATGCACTTACCCCTGTGGCACAGCGGCAAATGAAATGTGGCTGCATTTTCCTGACAGTTAAACCCTGCACCATCCCAGCTGTAGCTCATGCAGCTATGTGGTGTCAGGATTTCTGTTTTGATCAAGTTTCTGGCTGAAAAATACCAAAGTATGCTGCTGACTTGGAGTCAGCCAGAGCAGGCAGTGAAGCAGAAACTGTGACGCTTGTGAGCTGGGGTCTAGAGAAGTTGTTCAGCAGCACCTGTATTTTTTGGCTTTTTTTGAAGTTTCAAGGGCAGATCACAATACAGAGCATTACAGCATCTTAGAGCTTGACAGGGCAGCTTCTTTGCCATAGACAGCCCAGCACTCAGCCAGTATTTCTCAGCATTTCCAAAGTCAGCAAACTAAACAAAAGCAGTTCTGCGAGTATACAGAAGATGCAAGGGAGCCACACTTGAACAGGACACAAGAAAAGCTAAAGCTCTCCTCCACTCACCCCATCATCTGGATGAGCAGGATCAGTTCACTGCAAGGAAACAACACTATGAGGAGACCACTGCAGCTCCCTTCTGTGGGACACAGCAAGTTGCTCTTCAGTTTGAGTTTTCTTCCTGTTTCTTGAATTATTACCGCAGGAAGCTTGCACCCCACCTCCATCATTGCGGGGCACACACCTCTGTCACAGCTCAGTGAATGGTGTGGGTGAAGGCTGGTAGGCTGGCAAGCTGCATACAACAAAAGGGCTGGCTGGGGGAGGACAGTATGGCACAGGATGCTAGGGTGCCATTGCCATGTTCTTTGAAATGCCTTTTTGACACATTTTGGGAGGTAGCACAGCAGACACATATGGCACCTAGCACACTTGTGGTAGCGTGGCAGGAATCCAGAGGAGTTAAGAACTACAGCTAAAGTGGGAGAGGTTGCCATTGCTTGTCTCAAAGACTTGTGTTAGGCGCTCAGGTCAAACCCTCTGGTAAAATCTGTGACTAAAAAGAATCTCTGCAGGTGATTTTGTAATTCTTCTTATATTAATGATGAGCTGTGTTTCATCTTGAACAACAGGTATTTCTTCTCAGACTAATTATGTCCTTCCCATGTGACACAAGTGAGTCTTAGATCCAGACCCAGGAGGAGTCCTGGAGAACGAATGGCAGCACTTTTAGGGAAGCGGTAGGGGGATGGTTTGATAGTGCTTTCTTGGCTGGTGTCAGTCCCATTGATTTCATATGAAATATCTGAACATCGCTGATCACAAGAGAAGCAAAAAAGGTCGTTGCTATTCCCTGCAGAGGTACTGGGATGGTGGTGGAGAGGAGTCTAAATTGGAGCCACAGCCCAACCGTTTATCAGAGCTACCAGTGTGCCACAAAGCACGCCAGCCTCTCCCCTGACAATATCTTCTGAGAGGAGGAGACAACTTTATGGGCACCTCTATCTTCCTCCTCAAGGTGTGGCATGAATTCAAAGAGCATCTGAAATCTGATATGAGATTCCTACTGGGACTCTGACAGCCAGCCCGTTTTTACACCTCTTTGATGTACAGAAGTGCCCAGTCGGCACACTTCCTCTCCTTCTGCATCCCTGGCTTACAAACACATGCAGGTCTGTGGTCTTCCAAGGAGCATCCTACCAAGATGCCAGTGCATGTGTTATCTGCCTGCTATTAGTATTATTCCCCATCTTCCAATTCTGCATTGCTGTTGATTGATTGTGTGCTGGCTGGCTGACTAACAGATAGCTTGTTCACTGTCTTTAATTGATAGCAAGTTCATCATACTTCGCCCAGTATCCTAAGCTACTAGCAGGTTGCTATTAACTGCCATTTGCTTATTTCACATCACTATTTATTGCCATCTTCCAGGTTTTAAAAACTCCAGGTCTTGCGCTCCTGTATATCTTAGAAGCAGCTCTATTGCTCTTCAATCTAAACCTTCAAAAACAGTCTGTGTTTTGAAATTATCACAGTGCAGATAATCCTTTAATGGAGCACAGATAGCAAGGTGTGAAAAAACGATGATCTGGAATCAAAGGCAGGGAAGCTCTTTGAGATGTGTCGATAAGGAGTGCAATATTGATGCTGCATTAAAAGGATTGGCAGATTTCTATCTAAGCTGTTCCTCCTCCTGTATGTATTCCTCTTTCGGTGGGAGCGTTTCCTCATTCGCAAAGTCCCTGTGGCTGTGATGGAGCATTCCCAGACCACGCTTTGATCAGAGGTACGCAGATATGGTTGACTTCCCATTCATTTGCCCTTCTCTGAAGCCAGCAAGGTCCAGGTGGTGGTCCCTGACTTGTGCAGCATGGCCACTGGGCAGACCGCACACACAGTGTCAGTAAGACAGGTCCAAACACATTTTGCTCCTCCTTTTGATCTGGAATGAAAACAGAGCAGATCGAGATCTACTTCTGCTGATCCAAATGTCGATGCTGATGTGGGTGGCTGCTGGCCCTGTGGAGTCAACCCAGCTGGCATGCTGGCACATTGCTGGTGAATCTGGCGGTCATCCCTTTGTAAGCAGTAGGCAAAGAGTAATGAGGGAACCAAAAGCCTGCCTTTAAAGCTGAGCTCAGAAGACACCAAGACACAAATTTTGGTTTCGGACTCTTCATTCTGACACAGCAGACTTGATCAAAACATGAGTCTTCACTCTTACTATTTGTCATTAGGGAGGAGACGCAAAATTCTCCAGCAAGGACAGGTGTGATAGAAAGATGCTTTAAAGTAAGCTTCCTTTATCTCCACTTTTATATTCCTTTAACTGAAAAAGATCTTTTTTTTTTCCTTTTTTTTTTTTTTCTTTAAAGCAAATGCTCAGAAATCAGGTTTTGATCAGAAGAGAAGAACTGTCCACCATAAACAAATAATGGTTTGTGGATGCTGGTATTTGACAGTTGTCTTACAGTAGGTAGTTAGATGAAGTAGATGCCGTGCCAGCTACCCGCTATAAAACAGTTGCACACAGGAAGATGTGACACAGTTGGTTTTGATGGTTTCCGCTGTGGTTTTCACTTCCCTTTCTGGTGAAAGTGATGCAACTGTGATTTCTCTCATTTCCACCCTTTTCAGAATTTGTGAAAGTATCCTGTCTGTGCTTCTTTTTATATCAGCATCTTCGTTTTCCTGTCAATTATGAAGCAAATCCAGTTGCTTGAACGGATTAAGGCTAAAATGAAACATTTCTCTCCACTGGCATTTTACACATAAAATCATGGAGTTACAGAGCAGTTGAGGATAGAAGGGAACTCTGGGAACCTTCTGTTTCACCCCTCCTGCCCAAAGCAGCTAACATATGGGGACGAAAATTAGGAGTGTGCTCTGCCTGTCACTTCAGTGAAATGCATGCAATGATCTCTGTAAAATGCTAACACATTTCCAGTGGATCTAATGAACAGCCCTTGCTTAGATATTTTGGAATGCAGATGGTACTTGGAATTCATAAAACAAGCCAGAAGCCCTCTCCTTGTCTTCATCCCAGAGATTAGCAATAAAGATATAAAATCAAATGAATGCTCATATTCTCACTCAGAATTACAAGTTATTGATATAATAGCATACCAGTGCTAAAATACAGAGCAATTTTTTGTAAGCAGAGTGCAGTGAGTTACTTGTGTGCTCGCAAGCCCTTGGCTGCATGAAGAATTCTCTCTTTTCATAGTTTCCTGAACAACTTATTTATTACACACGCAGGAGATGCACACACTCTGTTAACTCTTTGACAGGAGTAAGCACAGTGACATTTTCTAAAGAATGTGCAAAGGCAGCTGCATCCAGTGTTTCTCTGTTGGGATACATGGCAGAAGCACACTGACATCGGGCACCTCCTTATTCAGCATGTGCTCTGTTTGCATCCTAGTTTGAGTCACTCACCTTTTCCATGCTCTCACTAGGCAACCAAGTCCATAAGCTTAGCATGCAGGGAAACGGGCACTGCAATAGCCCCGTTTTAGGCACCCGAACTCTCTGTTGGATGCTGGACAGCAAAAAGCAAACCCTTACTAATTTTGGTTTTCCCAAAGCACCCCATTGTGAATGGCAGCAGCAGAGGGAGAGTTTCATGAAGAACTCAGGCACTGACAGGGAGAACAGGACAGCAGAGGCAGTGAGGAAGAGACTCTGTGAGGCACATTGTGCTACGCAGTTAAGCTAGACGCATCCATCTCTGCTGGTCCCCAATGATTTCAGTGCCACATCAGAGGACACACGATGGGCAGCTGAGATGTTAGCTTCAACCAGTCGTGGTGTTGGCACATCCTGCCCGTCTGCAGCTCAGGTTCAATTTCAGTCTGTTCCCAAGTGCTTTGCGCTAAACAAAACCAATCTTTAGCTTAATGTAGAACATTTTAAATGGAAGCATTTTAAGTTAGAGCTTTTTGTTGTCCTTGATCAGCTTTAAAACAATAACTAAACTCAACCAGCACAGATCAGTAGGTCGTTAAAACAGAAGAAATTGGACAGTGATCAGGAAAGAGCATTAGGGAAATGTGCAGGTGTTTAAGTTGACCAGTTAACAGCCTCATAGGTCTTGAGTGTTGCAAGAAATGAAATTTAGTATCTACTTCAATCATTAATTCAAAAACTTAAACGAAAGATAAAATACTTTTAAAATCCAACTATTACTTATTTAGAATTAATTAGAACTGTCATACCAAAGATAGATGATTCTCAATATTATGTGGGAATTTAGTCAAATTACTTCAAAAATAATCAGTCCCTCTGCATTTTCAATTAATCTAAGAGAAGAGATGTCCTTTCTTTAGAAAGTGCAACTGAGGAATTTTACCAAAGTCTGACAAATTGTGATTGCAAATGTTAACCTTCTTTGTTCTTTCATAAAACTGTCATCCAACAATCTCATTGTTTCAGGGATGATTATTAAGGCTTTCTTCTTAGAATTATGTTCTTAAAAGGGTGAGCACTTAAGCAGACAGCCTGCTATTGAAAATTGTATTGGCAACCTCGAAAATCTATTTGTTACCTTTCCCTGCCTCTATCCTCAGCAATGTTTATTGATTTGATCAGTTCGAAAACTATATTTGCCTTTACAATTTAGGATTGTAGATAATAATTTGGTCCTTGTCAGACTTTTGAACACATGATATAGTCTGAAAAACAATCTTACAGAACAATGTTTGCACAGTAAAGCGTTGTCCAGATTGGCTCTACATATGTATATGTGCTCATATGCATGCATTTGAGATGCCTGCTTTCATGCCTCGGATTAAGGAACATAAAAAGAACAAGTCATTTTACAGCATAGAAGAATAGAAAAGAAAAAAAAAGAACAATAAATTTCTGAAGATAGCTGGAGTCTGAAAACACTGCAGCTCTTTCAGACTTCTGGATCCTTACACAAAGTAAGAGCTAGGATTGCAGCCAATAAACCAGATGGAGATCTGCTGGACATCACATCTCTTGAACAGACTTTTGTTCAGTTCAAGATGACTAGTCACATGCTTCTGCAGTGTGCTTTTCAGTGCTGTGACTTTTCTCTGCCCAAGGTGGATGGTCACAGAGATTTTGGAATGCCAATTTTCCATATCTTTTTTAGGGCTGGCTCTTTTTATCTTCCAGAGCATCTCTTCAAAATCTTTGGACAAATCGGGAACAAGACCTATCTCAAAGTTAGGCAAGTTATTGTAAACTTTCAGCCCTACTCCCTAACCAACATCAACTTCTAAGAATCCTACTTTAAAAACTACTTTAATATATTGTTTTTCTTCCCCCAGTGCCTCCCCACTCCAAATATATACAAAATCCATAGAAAGAAGACCATTTTTGAGGAAACTGGCATGGTCTTATCTAGATGAATGGTCTTGAGATAACATTGTGCCACCAATTTAGAGAAAGTTCAGCATAAAAATAGAAGTCACTATTTTAAAAGAAACCATTATAAACGTTAGTTACTAAGCATTTGCTGATCGGCACTATTTAGCATGGTTATTCTAAAAGACAAATTTCATTATGGTGAGTTTTTTCTCAGAAACAGCTGATACACAGTATTTTCCTAGCACACAAATGGGCTCTAAGTCAAGTTGTTTGTCAACTGGAAATTTCATCTTGCAAGGGAAAAGCTGTTTTAAAGTCAATCAGCAGTGAAATTCATGTAAAGCAATAAACGGTATATCAAGTTTGCATTTCTTAAATTGCTCTTCCCCTGCAGGAAATCTGGGTTTTACAGATCCCTATTGTTGATGACCAGGAATTGCTGCCATATGTAGCAAATACTGCCAAGAACTACAGTCCAGAGATGGTTTCAAAGCTGTAATACCAGCATTTTGGTGGAAGCATTCCCTTGCAATCACTTAGAAACTTGTTTCTTTATCTTTCTCCATGCTTTACCCTTCATTTCTTTTCTGCACAAATTCTGGTCCTTCTGTCCCTCTCTTTCAATTTTCTGTTCTTTACCTTCACACTTCTTCTTTCTCTGATCTTTTCCAGTTCCAGTAACCTTTCGCACTCCGCTCCACACAAGAAGGCTTGAGGAGGGTACATTTGATACTCAGGGGTCTGGTACCCCAGAGCCTGTGACCACAGTCACACTGGAGTGAAGTCTGGGCTGATGGACCTCTGCTGGAGCTGGTCATCATAGCTATGTGAGCTGCCACAGCTGGCTGTGTTCCCATAACCATATGGCTTGTTACCATAACAATACAGAGGGAACATGAGTATTGTACAGGGACCCACCTTGATCTATAGTTGCAGAGGCACTGTGAATGGCATTCATAAGGAATGAGCAGACTTAGGGTCATTCAGTTGCATCCACTTACATTAATCTCACGGCACACGCTGCAGAGTGAAATGTGTATTCATGCATTTTAGTTACATAACTACATACATCTGAGCTATAGCTAGATGTCAAAATTCTTACGTATTCATGTTTTCACACTGGCTTTGCACTGTATTTGTATCACTACAAAAGAGCCTTTAAAAACTTACCAGAACTCCAGCTAGTGTAAATCAACATAGCTCCACTGAAATGTTTTGCCTTCACTTTGGTGTGAATATATTTTAGACCTGAATGACATAAACTGCACTTACGTCTGAATGCAAAAACATCATAAAACAACTAATGTATTTCTGTACCAAAACAAGCTTAGGTGAAAGCAAACCACTGAGTCTGTTTTCCATGAGGCTGCCAATTTTTTTGCTGTTGTTGTTTAAGAGATGTGAGCGGCTTATGAAATTTGCCATGGGAATCAAACATACAACTGTTAAAACTGTTGTTCTCTTGCTAAAGATTTTTTTCAGTTCTCACCCATACAACTAAGGTTTTGCTTACCTGACTGCTAGAATCAGGGTATTATGCACTGGCAAAGTAATAATTTTTACGGAATTTAGTAACAAAATAGGCTGATTTCTTCCAGTCTAAAGGACAGGTCAATTTATATTGAATCTGCATGGTTTCTCTTTAAAGCTCTTTGAAGAAAACACATGCTTTTTGTAGGGAACCATAATGTAGATTTAAGCTGATACTGCCACTATGTAGAAGGCAAATTGCCAGCACTGCTGACATCCATGAGTACATAATCTGGGAAACCCTTAAAACTCCCTCAGAGTCCTGCAATCTATTCCTTCTGGCATGCCTTGGCTGCTAGCTCCTCTTCCAGACATCCTTCAGCACTTATCCATCAGGCACAGACTGAACTTTCAGGATCTCATCATCTCTGCCTGGTGCCTAAGTAGGAGCTTTTTCCTTTGGCTTGAACACAGCTTATGCCAGGCTTTAACTGACTAAATCACAACAGAGCGGTGGAGTCCTGTCTGCAAGTGGTTGATCCAAGAATGGTGCAAATGGAGATGCTGCTACTCAGATCCAAGCTCTTCTTTGTCGACCTCCTGCTCTAACAGATCCATCTATAATGAGACTCTTCACCTTTGAGTACTATGCCTCAGAAACAGATTGTGAGTGCGGAGGGCCTCATGCACAGCGCTTTTAAGGAGAATCTGGCAGCAGACAGGCAGGTGGCATGCAGAGGCTGGAGCTGCTGCTGGGTATGGAAAATGTACTTGCACCTTCCCTCCCCTCCACCCGCTCTACAGTTCCTCAGACATGGTGAGCTATTTGGAGCAGCACTAGCCTGAGTCTCTGGACAGATCCAGGGTACGTGACAGGGCTTCAGCCCGGGATGGCAACCACAGGGTCTGCCCAGTGACAGCTCAGAATAGCTGCATTTACAAATACCTCTTACAAATCAGAGCCAAAAGCAGAGTGACAGGTACCTACTGGAGGTGCAGTGGTGGGTAGGTAGGAAGGAGAATGAGGAGCCAGAAGCCTGTCTTCTCTTCCTGCTTCATTGATTCACTCCATTTCTGCATCCTCCTCTGTACAATGGGAGTTCCTATAATCACTCCCAGTTCTGATAGCTGGATGAAAAGAAGTGATGCATGTTATGATTAATTTTCATACCCTAATTTTCATTAGCATCTATTAGGTTTGTTCATGGATTTGATAAGATTTGCCAAGGAGAAAGTTAGACTGAAATCATGGTCTGACTTCCTCCCCAGCTCAGGAGAGACTCGGCAGTCAGTGGATACTGAGTCTTCCCATGCGGCAGGCTTATACCCCACTCCTTGAGGTATGGCAGTTTCAAAAAATGAGGCAAACTCACCGGTTTGGCATGTCGGAGAAGAGGAGCATTCCCACAAGGGAACTTGTCTGCCCAACTTGGATATTCAAATTTTGTCTCCCTCTGAGGTGGAGGAGTTTCCTTCTGTCTTGTCTTCAGAGCAATGCAGGCATTTAGTATAGGAAAATTGCTTCATTAGGTACTTAAGCACAGGAATAAGGCAGGTGCCAAAGCTTGGTGGATTAGAGCAACCCATGAAAACATCAAGTGATCCAGGATGGACCACAGCATGATGCAAGCCCCTAGCACAACTGGTTGTTTTCTTTCCCCTTTCTGACTTCATGTTATGTGTTTCCTGGGTTGATTAAGAACAAGTGCTTCAGAACCCTGAGCTGAAGTGCCCTCTCTAAGGGCCCTCTGTCTCTCTTCCAACAGAGAAACCACAGTGAGTGCAGCTTGTCTGAGCTAAAGGCAACCTTGGCAAACGTCTCCTTATCAGCTGGAGAAATCCTTGAACAACCAAATTACAGCCTGACTTCACATAGTTGTCGTTAGTCAGGAAAGATATGTAAGCATATGCCTAACTTAGCATGAACTGTGTTACTTTCTTACTTAAGTGGAACTTAACAATAATGTAAATGCTTTCTAGAATGAGAAAAAAAGAAAGGGCGAGGAAAGGAGAAGAGAAGGGAAAGAAAGGGAAAGAGAAAGAGAAGGAGAAGGAAGGAACAGAGACAGAGTGGGGAAAGCAAGATTGGAAAAATGGAAAATGCAGAGTGGGAAGAGACTTCTAAAATTGACAACCCTTGTTTTGTTCTGCTTTTGTTCCTTCTCTATCTCTATCACAAGCTCAATGCTGCTTTTGTTTTATCACTATTCATTAAGTATACCAAATCTCTTTGCAAAAAGTCTTGAACCACAGATGAGCTTCAATTTTCTCTTGTCATAGTCAATAGCAAATCCGTTTACATCAGTGACTAAGGATCTTGGCTTTGCTTGGAAAACATCAAATCAGCAGTGAGAAGGTCATTTTAACATGTTAGTCTGGGCTCTTCACTGCTTAATTCATTTTGGGTCTGGTATAATTTTGTTTTTCTAGCACTGATGTGAAACTTGGAATAACCCTTTTCGGTCTCCTGTTCAGCTGATCCATAGCACAGCCAGGCTGGGCAGCTGCAGTCTCCTTAAGATGCTACTTAAGGAAAAGAATTATATTAAAAAGGAATAAGAGTTTCTTAAGACTTTTCTTTTTCTCTGCTTTGTCTAACAGAGCCCTTTGAGCTCATTTGCTTATGACAGTATTAAATTATTATTTTCTTTAAATCTGTTCCAGTGTATTACTCTTGCTGAAAGGGTGAGGGCTTATAGCCCTCTGGTATACCACAATGGTATTTCTGCTTTCCAGGGACAAATGCAAATAAGTAGGAGTTTGAAAGGTCTTGTAAATATTTTTGAAAGCATGTTTTAATATCACTGGATGTTTTTTACCTTTCATAAAGTGTATGTAATGTAATTTGTTCTGAGGCAGAAATCACAAATCTGGCCAGTGAGAAAAGATACGTATTGCAGGAATTATTAACAGTGACAGGATTCTCTGACCTTCAGTAGCGCTTGTCCTGTGTTTAACAAGAATGTATAATCCTTAACAAGTGAAGAGTTATCATATATGTATACAGTCTCAAGAGTCATTACAAGCAATTTATGATCCACTGAAGAGCACCACTACTACTTTCCTTAAGGATGCTTTAACACCTTCCCCAAAGCAATCCATCAGATTATTAGCACTGAGCTTTATATCATCCTTAATGTGACATCACTTCTTGGCCTAAAAACATGACATAGAAAAAAAAGTAGTATTAACTCGACATATTTATTTCTGTATAGAGAGATTTGTGTTTAGAAGCTCCATTGAGCTTCCAGGTTTCAAAAAGCCCTGTTTTAAGGAACTAAATTAGATGTACTACTGCAGATAGAATTAAAATAGTTCCTCCTTAAACTATTTTACATTTGTTCTCAAGATGCATGGCTAGAAAGAATGCTACTGTGTGCATGAGAGAATGTTCCCTTAGTTATGCACTTTTTAATAAATCCAATAATGCTGTGTACTCTGAGTTGAAACAATGCAGTACAGCCCAGTGATTTGGGAGGCAGCTGATAGGAACTGTGGGGCTGGGCCTGTGCAGATCTTGCCTCTGTACCACAAGGCCCAAGAGAGACAAATTGGCATTTTGCTGAGTGCTAGAATCCTTTTTAGAAAACTCGGAATATGCTTGCAAGTGCAGTAAAGAGCCTTGGTACCTATTTCTAAGCCAGAAAAAGCATGTTACATTGAAAGAAGGAGTTATCTGTTTAGCTAGCTAAAACAAGGAAGATAAAGTGGCATCTTCCAAAAACAGCAGGTAAGCTCTAAGTGTATTAAAAAGGAGAAAATATGAAATTCCAAAGGGCTAGTGAATGAAACAGCAGAAAGTGTGACAAGAGCTAGTGCCTGGAAGGTGAATGTGAACACATGCCACATGACACATATTTAGCAGCAAGGATGATGAACCATCAGGATAACCCCCGCAAGGCCCTTTATCCTCAGTCTCATCACCTGCAGTTCAAGCCTTTTTGGAAGATGAGATTTCACCAAGTGCAGGACCCTGAATTAATTCAAAGAACAGCTGAATCCTATGGTTTCTATTAGACAAGCCAGAAGAGATCTGCTGCACATTTTGCCTCACAATCTGTTGGAGTATTAATGAGTCTTTTCATCACTCCTTCCACACCAGGGCCTTTGGGTCACCACGCATGTCTGGAGAAGGGCATTTTCTGTACTGTCTCCTTAGCAGATGATATTTCTTTTGATTGCTGTCAATCCAAAGCTATAACGGGAAGGAGCTGTAATCTCACCATGCCATATTACCTTGTGATAGTAGCTCTGATAGTCAGATTAGTGTCAGTAACTACAAAGAAATCCAGAGCATCTCTACTCAAGCAGAAATGCCTGGGCCTTGGGAAGCCCACCCTAGCTTTAAGGTGGTGCTGCTGATGTCACTGGAGGCCCAGAAGGCTGACTTCTTTACTCTGCAGTGTGCTTTGTAACACTTGTTCACCCAAAATGGCCATAAACAAATGGCATAAAGTGCATGCAGGTGGGCCCAGGGTGGCTGATATCCATCATGGGTCAGAAGCAGGGCTTAGAAAGTACAATACAAGAGCCATGGACATACTGGAAAGAGTCCAATGGAGGGTCACCAAGATGATGAAAAGACTGGAGCACCTCTCCTGTGAGGAAAGGGAGCTGAGACTTTTCAGTCTGCAGAAGAGAAGGCTCTGGGGGGATGGCATCAATATGTATAAATAAGAGGCGGGAGGTGCAAAGAGGACAGAGCCAGGCTCTTTGCAGTGGTGCCCAATGCCAAGATAAGAGGCAATGGGCACAAACTGGAACACAGGAGGTTCTGTTCAAACATCAGGAAGCTCTGGTGCAGGTTGCCCACAGAGGCTATGGAGTCCCCTTCCTTGGATCTTAAGAAGCTGCCTGGACATGGTTGTGGGCACCCTGCTCTGGATGTCCCTGCCTTGAGTGGAGTTGGACCCAATGGACTCAGGAGCCCCTTCCAATCTCAGCCACTTGGTTCTCCTGTGATTCTGTGAGGCAGAGAGGACCTGCGGTCTCACAGCATGTCCCATCCGTTAGCGTGAGAGCAGCACTCACCAACCCCAGGTACGCGTCACACAGAGTGGTTAATATCCACCCACCGTGATCACTTCAGATAGGATGAATTTTTTTTGCACAGCTTTCCTATTGCATTCTCATATTCAGAGAAGTACTGCTGGGAGACAAAGGACACATTTTCATGCCTCGTGGTCTACATTTGTAAGTGAGGACTTAAAGGTGCCTTTGATGACTGGGAGTTTACAGCATTTTGGAAAACAGGTCACTAATCTAGGTGCCTATTTCTGAGCATATGTTTCTAACTTTAGTCAGAAAAAGGGAAAGTGTTGATCCTCCTGTTTTGAAATGTAGAAGTAATGTGATTCAGGAGATCTGCTGCCCAGAGAGCTGTCCTTCTCCATAATCTTTGTCTTAATGACTTTTAATTCTTAGCTTCTCATTTGTTTGACCTGCAGTGCTGGATCTGGATAATCTGTAGTTATATGCTTTGGAAACAGTACTTTGTTCAAGACAAATCTACTCCCAAACCGCTTATGGTTTGTTTGTTTATTTGTTTGTTTGGCAACTGCTAAGTACTCTTCTACAATGAGCACGACAGTCTCTAAGCAGAAATTTTACATTTAGAAGAACTGCATACAGGAGCGTTTGTATAAGAGGTGCTGACCCTGAAGGTACTTACAAGGTAGAGCACACCATGTTTGAGATTTGCTTAACTAGATCCCACAGTGCTTGTTGGGTAACAGTAAGGAAGAGCACATATTTCTTAAATTACCTGTGAGGCTGTATACTGTGCATGACAGGTTAATTAACAGGTTCTAGCTGCCATTGTGTCAGCCTTCCTGTACTGCCAGGAGATGGTCTGATTTTTCCATTCACTGTTGTTGTACTAAATTGCACTCCTGGGAGAAAATGATCCAGCCAAGGATACAAAATGCTGATGATTATTGTACCAGGACCTGGTAATTACACTTACTTGCCAGTAGATTTTAATATTTATCGTGTGGTGATGGCCCGAGTGTTTCAAGTGGCGCTAAATGCTGCACGTGCACGCAGTGAGAAGACAGTCCCTGCCTCAAAGCAACACACATATTGCAACACGATAAGGAGGAAAGACGATAATGACCAGACAGAAAGTGGAAAGGTATGAAAAACAAGGCTTCTGGTTAGAGCAACAAGCAGAGGTTGCAGAATGCAAGGTACCTTACCATAGGCTAGCAGGTCACAAGCTTTATGACCGGTGAGTTTAGAAGGATCTGAAGGGAGCACCTCTGTGATTTTGGCTTGGTCTCTTCCCACAATCAAGGAGTGGTACAGGATGAAAGGTGAGGGTGTTAGAGGAAAAAATGCACAGCCTCCTATTAAAGGTTGGAGTCTCAGAGAGAGTCAGGGCTCAGTTATTTCAAAGTGTAATTACCCAGTATTCCTGTGCTGGCAGATGCGGTGCTAAGAGCAGACACCCATGCGAGGAGGTGAGGCAGAAGAGAATTTTGTATGGACGAATTTAGCCAACTATAAAGGAAGTGCTTTCAAATGCGGCCCAAGTATCTCTGTCATGTTCTGCAATGTAAGATAAGCTTTCTAATGCTTCCCTCCATCCCTCAGCTATTCCCTTCTACACCCAATTGAGCTGGACTGAGCTGTGACCTCTGGGAAGTGAAGAGCAAGTGCTTCATTGACCTGAATGCAGTGGGTTTAATCCAGATGGAGGGACTCTTTGTAGAAATGTGATGACCATATAATGTCTGATACAAAATGGCATCACTGGCTAAAGCAAGGTGTGGGCTTTGAAGTGAAGCCCACGGCACAATCAAAACACTGAAGATTTGAAGAATTTGAGGAGTGGTGGCACTGTTCTCAAGAGGGATTGACCTCAGCTCTTTGCAGCCATCTGGAAAAGAGAAGGCTCCAGGGTGACCTTATAGCTCCCTTCCAGTACCCGAAGGGGGCCTACAGGAAAGCTGGGGAGGGACTTTTTATAAGGGCAGGTAGCAACAGGATGAGGGGAAATGGCTTTAAACTGGAAGAGGGTAGATTTAGACTAGATATTAGGAAGAAATTCTTCACTGTGAGGGTGGTGAGACACTGGAACAGGTTGCCCTGAGAGGTTGTGGATGCCCCCTCCCTGGAAGCATTCGAGGCCAGGCTGGATGGGGCTGTGAGCAACGTGGTCTAGAGGGAGGTGTCCCTGCCTATAGCAGGGGTGTTGGAACTAGGTGATCTTAAAAGTCCTTTCCAACCCAAACCATTCTATGATTCTATGATCTAAAAGTTAGTTCTAGTCCTTATTCATAAGGACATGAATAGTAAGCTGATTAACGCTATCACAAGGCAGTGATCTGAATCCTTCTGGAAACGTCTGCTACTCTTCACTACCCTTAGAGGGCATCTACACTGACAGTCCTTTTTTGATTGTTAAACAGTTCAGGTTAGATAAAAGCAATCTCACTGCAGGTTTCTACAGAGGGCTTTCCAGATGCTTTCTGTTGCTTTTTACTCTTACGCACAAGCCTGTTTCTATTCCATGCTTGTTCTGGCCAAAGACCTTGAGAATGAGAAAGCATTATGAAGGAAAACTTGCTGAGTGAAGATTGTTGTGTGGTTTGGTGGGTTTTTTTGTTGTTGTTGTTTTTTTTTTTTTGCTGAGCAGGCATTTTCTTTTCACAGGCTTACACCAAAGTTTTCACTTATAAGCTTCCTGAAGCATTTTCTTTTGAGGCTGAAGTCCTCTACATACAGGACTTACGCATGTTCTACAATTAAAAAGAACAGCAATTTGTTGGAGCGAATAATTCATTACCGCTTCATTCTTAGCTCAGTGGCAAGGTATTTTTAAGTGAAAATCCATTCAGTACTTTTAGATTAGTTCCAAAAAAAGTTAAATAATAATAACAATAAGCCAGTGACTCTGTGCATGCTAACTCGAGTTGTTTCCAAATTAAACTTTCTGAACAAAAAATGCTTAGGCCAAATGACTTTTGCTCCTGAAATGTATAGGTGAGTTACAAACGTTGTGTGAGTGTAAAAACACTGAAATTAATACTCTTTTAATATTCTATACAATGTATGCTTTGAGTGGTTTTTTAAGTCAAGTAATTACAGGGTGGAGAGAATGCATGGCCAATGGTGGTGGGTTAATTATACAAAACCAAACACCCACTACATCTTGCTCAAAGAGGCTTGCAACGATTATACATTGTTGTAACTAATAGCCTAGTTTGGGCTATTGATTGGAGAGCTGCCCTCAGTTTAAAAGAAACGTGCAACTTCTACCTAAGTGCCTTTACCATTTATATGAATAATGCTGTATATCACAGGGAGGGGAGCTTAGTTTCTGAAAATAGGGTTTATTCACATGGTTAATTTACATGGTCCACTTGACAACTTTACATAGACTTCTTTCTTTCTTCTCTTATGGTCAGATAGTTTCTGGTCTTCTTTCAGGACACAGCAGTTTGGGAGAAAATACTTCAAAACAGAGATCTCTTACTGAAACAAACAAACAAAACAAAACAAAAAAAGCCACAAAACTAACAACAAAAAAAAGTAGCAGAAAGCTTTTGTTGTATCTACACCTTCTCTAAATGTTAACTGATTGAATTTCAAATTATATGAGACAAGGTCAGGAGAGATCATCTCCTAATCTAATGCGTATACAAGCCACTAAATTTGTCCTAATCAGTTCTGTGTTGAGAACATCACTCCCTGGGTAAAAAACATTTTCCAGGAAAGCATTCAGTATCAATCTGAAGGTACCAGGAGGATTCCAGTACCGGCCAACACTCACTGGGGCCCGATCCTCTTTGTGTGAGACAGACTCACAGGTGCTTCTCATTTCCAGGACTGGTTCAGCTGAAGACAGACATCTTGCTGAAATCAATGTGAATATTCACATGCTCCAAGGCAGTCAAACTCCTGTCCATCTTGTTGAACATGGATCAAAGAGCATGCTTCAATAAAGACAGGCCTGAACCTAGTCTTTGCTCTGGACCTATACGCACAGGTAGGCCTGAACGCAATGAGTGCTATGAACCTACACGGGACATAAGCGAAGAAGTGTTCACCACCAAATTACTTGGAAAGGTCTTGTTTATAATAAAAATTAAGCATCCTCCTCTTCAAGGAATGGTTTCAGCAGTTTTTTGTTATACATCCACATATAAAACAAAGGATAAATTTATCAAGATAAGTGGTTAGCTGCCATTTATACTGTCTAGTGCTTTCCTTCCCCTGAAAATAGAGCAAGGATAATTGAACTGAAAAAACGTAAAGACTTCCAAAAAACAATTATATAACCTGCCACACTTGCCCCGTTTTCCCCTGTACTCCCCTCCCCTTACTTAATTTTTTTTAAAGAGGCCAAGGTTATGAAAATCTTATTCATGCAGCAAGAAAAATGGGATCTAAATGCAAAGATTTTTCATGTGGCACGAATTTGCCCACGTAGCCTTTATGTGCTATGTTTGTTTACCACTTAGGCTACAAAATTGATACTTTGATGTATGCAGTGTGTGCAATTCACGCAGGTGAAATAATGGCGCAACAAAAAATTCTTCCTTCCCTGACTCATGTGTGTTTATACCGACCGTAGCTGCAATCCTTATTCAGGCTCATTTCTTTACCTCAGTGGGTGAGCCATCCATGTAAGGACAGCAGTTTGATGACCCGGGTTTGCAATGTTCCTGCTGCTCTCCTGTAAGTTTTGCTTTATGCTATGCAGAATTACAGCTCTGATACTTCTGCTCTAGAAACATGTGCACACTCAGGAAGCCATGGTAAAGGTTACTTTAACAATTTCCATCTTATCTGTGAATTTATAACTTCCAATAGCGGCTGATTTATATGGTGTGGCACTGTATTTTGGACACACGCTGCCTCAGAAATTAATGCTGCATTCTGGCAACCGTATGGGCAGTTGGCTGGCGGCCAGCAGAGCACGACCCTACCTTCACACAAGCCTTCCCCATGCAAGAGAACCTTGGGCACCCATTGCACAAATTGCACTGGCCCAGGAGCAGAAATACAGGGATCCTGCACGCTCCTGTTATTTAGAACCACCGGCTCCCCCAGGGATAGATGCGCATTGATATGATTAATGAGCGAAGTAGCACAGCCGCGATCCCCTTGCAGCAGGTAACTGCATGGGCACTGCGCTTCCTGATGTCTCAGAGAATGGAGAGGATTGCAGAAGCCTACCCACATTTCTGCATTTCTTCTGCATAGACCTCCTTCCAGTTGTTGCTGCTCTCACCTGTGACAAAACGTAGTTTGCAAGCTCTACGGTAAAAGGCATTTATCTTATTTGTTCTGTGAAATAAATACATATTATTCTCTGAGGGCTGAACTAATAATCACAGTAATGGCTTACAGTAGCCTAGGTGTCTTAAGCGCCTTAGAAGAGAACAGAACATTTACACTGTTCAGCAAGGAAAGAAGTAAAAAAAAATTTTTCCTTATCACTTGCAAATAGAGCAGTTTTCGTCTTCTGCTCTCTTGCTTCTCCCACACTATTATTTCTTATCAAATATATGATTATTTAAAGAGTGAAATATAATTAAGTGGGACTATCTACAGGAAAGCTTGGCTGGACTGGAAACTCCTCAAAGAGGATTTTGATTTTGTCTTCTCACCATGTAAAAATCTCAGAAAGAATACACAAGACAAATTTCACCTAATGGTTTCAAGTAACTTTATGCAATTCTTTAAAATTGAAGATGCCTTGAAGGTAGCTCAAACACACAACCTGTTTACATTTTATTTGTATAATGCTTTCCATTCATAAATAGCTCTGAAATTTTTTTTCCACAACTGCTCACAAGAATCACGTCACTTGCTAGGCTTTACAGCAGCTGTTCTACTTCCTTTTGCAATATCCCTATGAAAAGAATAGAGACTGAAAGTGAAGCAGCACACATTTCCCACAGTAAACTAGCTGGCACACTGTAATGTTATGCTACAGCTCTCTGCACACTAATTTTTTCCAAGAAGGCCAGGGTTTATGCTTTGTCGCCAGCAGTACGATCTCCATACACACACTGTCCTGCTGGTTCTCTCAGACAGCTCATTTCATGGCTGCGTTATGATTTTTCTTAAACCCTGATGTTGCACAAAGCTACTGCAGTTCGACTGTGGATGGCAACAACCTGTTTGGCAGGACAAGCGGGCCTGGTTTCTTTTAACACTGTTTCCACACTATCCAGCTCAGAGAAGCATTTATCAGCACAGGAGCTGCTCCTGCTATTTGGTCATTAAGTAGCATTTCCAGTGCTCCTGTCACTACTGAAATATTTTGTAGTGATGTGTGGTATCTGGGAACTGACACTGAAATGCCATTGGTGTGCTCCGCCTCTGCTCAGTCTGAGGGATTTGTGTGTATCCAGACCAGAGTCTCGCTATGGTCTAGAAACGCTGACTAGCTGCGGTTAAAATAGAAATAAATAATTCACAGCTGATTACGTACATCACGTGGGCATAGCACAGTGATAAGTTTATTCCTGGTGCTTCTCAGCATTTGAAAACTCAGGCATGCCAGCGCTGCTAATCGTACTACTCCAAGCAGCCAGTTTTCCCAGTGCAACCACCTCTTTTCCCCAGGAAAAACAATTTTACCTGTTGTAGCCAGTAATAGCAAAATGGTGATCTACACACAGCCCATACCCAAAAGTCTCCTTCCTAATCCTGAAGTAATGCACCCACCGTAGCTCATCCTGTGTCACCAGCACCAGGACACAGCCAAGCATCCACATCTACGTACTACTCTGCAAACGTCATCTGCCAAGGGAGCACGCAGCACTCCGCCTGGGCTGCGGACTGTTGCATCACAGATTTTATTCTGTTCCTTAATCTTCATGTGCATTGCCAGAACACTCAAAGTTAACTGGATACGGAGAAAAAAACATTCAGTGCAATTTCTTTCCTTTGTTATAAAGAATCATGGCTTTTTGTTCCTGCTAAAAGAAATAAAGGCTATTTTTAGGATTATGACATTACAAGGAGTTGAACTGCCCTCCCCACCACCCCCAATTCTCCCAGGGCTCCCAGAGGGCCTTTGAACACCTCCCAGAGTTCAGGACCTGAGGAACAGCATCCCCAGCGTCCTCGGAGCTCTGACACGGCACAGTTACGGATGTGGGGCAGAAGTATAACTGACCTTCACCGTAAAACCAGAGCTGTACTGCTGGATAGAAACAATAATGTAATTGCTTAATGGAGACAAGGCCTCTGAGGAATCCCTTCTGCAAATAACCCAGCCTATCGCAACTCCAGCAAAACCCACTCCACTGAATTCTCTCAGCAAAGAGGAGCTTGAAATACCGTGCTGGGAACACCGAAAAGAAACAGCGCATCCCCCTTTTTTTTTTTTTAACCACCTGAAGAAACCACACCAAACAAAGGCGCACACCCGGGAAGCCCAGCCCAGAGCTGTTCAAGGACCACTCCTCACGCCCAGAGGACACCCGGCGCACACCAACCACAGCTGACGATGGACTGGGGCGCATCACTTACGTCGGCAGGGCAGAAAACAAAGCCAAGCCCCCACGGCCACGCTGCCCTCTGGAATCCCGTACAGCAAGCGATGCCCCTGACACCTCTTGCGAGAAACCGCAAGGAAATTATCTACCTACAAAGCACTAAAACCCGTCTGATGCTTTAGCTCCATCCCAGGCTTATCTCACGCTGCGGAGATTTATGTCAGTACATTCTTTCCAGACAGCTCCTTCCCCGCAGCGCCCCGAAGGCCCCGCACGGCCGCGCGGGGCGGCAGCGTGCTCAGGGCAGAGCTCCGCGCCCCGCTCCGGGCCGCGTGGCGAGCCAGGGCCGCCGCTGACCGGGCGGGAGGGCGGCTTCGCCAAAGCAGTGCAAAACAGGAAAATACACCGCGCCCCGGCGGATCTTTGTTCCCGCGGGCCAGCTGGCCGGGGCCCGTCGTTGCCGCCCTGCACAGCTCCTGGGGGCCTCGGCCTGCCCCGCCGCCACCGCACCTGGCCGCGCCCCCGCTCCCACCCCGCGCCCCGGGGACGGCGGCGGAGGGGAGCGAAGGAGAGGGAAGGGGAGGGGACGCGCCGCCATCCGCCGGGCGCGGGGAGGTGACGGCCGCAGGAGCGCGCGTGCACCGCGGGAGGGCGGGCGGGAGTGCGGCCGGGCGGGGGCGCGCACGGGACGGTGTGCGAGGCGGCGAGCGAGGGGAGGGCGATAGTGGGGCGGAGAGAGGCGGCGGCGGCTTCGCTGGGCTCAGGGCAGGCAGAAGGGACAGGCGCCGCCGAGCCAGGAGACATCGCGGCGGCTGCCGGCGCGGGGCATCCTTCCTCCTCCCCGCCCCCCGCCCTTCCCTCTTCTTCTTTCTCTCCTCCGTCGCCGTCCGCCGGGGCCGACCGCGAGCGGAGCGGCGATCCCGGGGCGTTTCCGCGGCGCCCGTGCCGGCCGCCACCGAGAGGAGCGCCGGCCCCTCCCCAGCGGGCTGCCTCCCCGCCGCGCGCCCGCTCTCCGCCCCGCGCCCGGGGCTCGGCGGAGAGGGCCCGGCCGCGGCCCCGGCTCGGCTCCCGGCGGCGGCGGCGGGCTCGGCGAGGATGTCGGGCGGCGGCAGCCGGGAGGAGGAGCGGCGCAAACTCGCCGACATCATCAACCACTGGAACGCGAACCGGCTGGACCTGTTCGAGATCAGCGCCCCCACCGAGGTGAGCGACCCCGGCGCGGCCCCACGGCCCGGGCCGCCCGGAGGTGAGGCACCGCGCCCGGCGCAGGCCGCGGTCCCCGCTCCGCCACCGCGCGGCCGCCGGGCAGGGAGCCGGTGCGCGGCCCGTGCCCGGGGGCAGGTTGCGGCGGTGAGAGGGGGAGAGAGAGAGGGAAAGAGAGAGGGAGGGGGGGCCGGGGCCAGGCGGTGGGCTTCGCTTTGTGTGTGCGCCTGGCAGCGCCCGGCTTTGTGCGGCACAAAGCAACCTGCCGGCTGCGGGCGGGAGCCGGGGCTGCGCTGCCGGGGCGTGACGGGCGGCGCTCGGCCGGGAGTGCGCAGCAGGAGCAGGTTCCTGGTGCCGAGTTCACATGTTGTACCGGAAAAACACAGCGGGCAGTTTCTTCCTAACGAAATGGGTGTTGCTCATGGCTGAGAGGCTGCGTTTACTTTTCAAAAAAAAAGAGGCCACACCCTGCCCCTGCCCCTGCCCCTGGTCGCGCTGCCCGGGGCCGTGCCTACTTCCAGGGCCCTCCCCGCCCGTGGGCCCGGGGGGAGCGGGAGGAAATTCACACTTGCTCTTGGCCTGGCTCTGCTCCTGGTTGATCATTAACTGAGGGCTCGGGGAGCCGCGCTGGCCTGCTCTGGGGCTGACCTGGCTGTACCGCCGGGCGCTGGCTGCTGCCGTGGCCGCCAGAAGTCCTGAGTACCATTCTCAGGTTTTTCCATTGTGCTTTGGGTATTTTCGGTGCTGCTTGTTGCAGGCTGCCGAGCAGGGGGCTCTGTGCTATTTGGTACGCCTTGTGGTATCTATCATAATGCTAGCTCCTTGCGTTGCGTAGGTCTCACCCGTATCCCCACCAGCTGACGGTCACTGGCTTCAAAACTGGGCTGATGATGATCAAGGATCTCTTGTGACCGTGTTTGAGAACACAGCACCCTAGGACTGCAGGGTGACTGCTGTCTCATGAGTGCATCTGTCCATTCCCCATAGGTTCCAACCTCAGCCCTTTTTGTATGCGTTTGGGGGACGTTGGACTCCTGCTGTGTTGCAATAACTGGTTTAACAACTCTTACTGTTTTTTGGGTCCGCCTTACGTGTTTGTCATACTGAGCTAGGCTTTGCACAAAGCTTCCTTACAGCCGCTATAGAAAGAAACATCGATTTCACTTGCATTAGCTCCACGCTTCTGTCGTTCTGTAGTCTTTGAGCCAGTGTCGGAACATGCTCAGCACTGTCAGCAAGGAGATTTATTCCACTTGAACTGCTGATGGTAAAAATGAAGTGTATGGATATCTCTGAACATCTAAGCTTCTTAAAGTACTGGTTCTAATGATGTTTGGTAAGACTGCAGCTGTGTCTGCAGCAAACTGGTGGTAGGTGAAGCGCATTTTCCTTCCAGATAATTGCAAACACAAAAGCTCACATTCTTCCTAGGGCAGTGGGTATGGCCCCAAGCTGCCGGAGTTCAAGAAGTGTTTGGGCAGTGCGCTCAGACTCAGGGTTCGGATATGCGTGGTGCTGTGGGGAGCCAGGGGCTGGTCTCAGTAGTGATCCTTGGGGGTCCCTTCCACCTTGGGATACTCTATGGTTACCCTGAGCTGATCCAAATGTGGCAGTATTTTCAACTCCAGTGGCGATGTGATTGTTGTTTATGCTATTTATCAGCACAAACGAAGGGCCTTTGCCAGACTTTGAGCCCTAGCAGTCCCCCATTGTTTCCACGCCGTTCCTAGGTCAGCGGGAACATCAGGAACACTACACTCACGGTAGATGCTGCAGCGATCGCAGCACCTGTGCAGGTGCAGTAAGGTGGATATGTGGCTTTTGCTAGGGGGTCGGATGGGATTGCTGTAAGCGGTTGAGATGTGGCGGTTGGCTGGCTGCGTTAGTGTTGCAGCAAGCACGTGCCAGCGCTGTGAGCTGTCACCCAAAGCTCCTGTTGTGTGTATCGTGTTTGGGGTTTTGAGAGCTGCTACCTTGCAGTGATTCTCCAGGCATTGCTTCCGTGTAAACAGTCTGCTTAAGTGACTCATCTTCTCATCTTCTGTGTGTCCTATGTAGCAAGAGTAGGCATTTCCAGAGGAACGAAACCCTCGCTTAATAGTAGGGTTTAATTTATGTATTTGAAGAAGGAGGGGAAAAAAAAAAAGAAATTAGTGGAAAATGACAAAAGCTGTGGTAGTATGGTACCTTTCACTGTCAGCACCTAAACCCAAAGCGGCCCACTGATGCACCTCAGCATTAGCTTGGAAAGTCCCATTCCCTGATGAACAGTTGCTCCCAGTCCACTGGATCCTTAACCACTTCAGTGTGAAGTGTCCCATGTGCTTTGGCTTTGAATGTACGGAGTGGAATTTTGAAACAAGTTTAAATGCGTGGTTATTTTTCAGGGAAGTGCTTCATGAAATGAATCAGTTTGAGTTCCTGTTAATATTTCAGTGTCCTCAGGGATTAGGTATCCACTTCTCAGTGTGCCTCTCTTGAGCGCTAGGCGCAAGTTGTTTCTTAAAGCGCATTGCCTGTGAGATGGAGAAAAGCAGCAGCCTTGGGTAGGGCACAGCATTGAATCCTATTCCTAATTTTCTCCTGTTAAGTGATGTGAATAGCTACGTCATTCAGTGCTGCTTTTCCTTAGCAGGACAGGGAGTGGGGCAGTTTCTGTTCTGTGCTCACGATGAAGTATTTCTCTGTGTGTTCCATGTGAGGAAGACTGGGGACTTCTTGGCAGTAAGGATTTCCCATCTTTGCCTGCTGATGCTGTCACCGAAGTCATGTGTGGGGAGCAAGATGATCATTTTAACATTGTGAATTTTTTACCTGTTTTAACACTTGCTGCTGTTTTGAGAAACCTGACAGCAGTTTGCATTCTGTTTGCTCTGAAGAAATTGGTTAAGAGCAGTTCTGTGGCTTCAGGGGCTTGTAATGAGCAAAATCAAAGTTCTGTTTTCCAACTTTTAGCAGCTAATGCTAGTGAACCTCCCGTGCCATCAGGAGCGGTGCTGGGTACAGATCCTTCCTTGAGAGCTCTGTAGTGCTGAGGTGAATCCAAACTTGATTCACATGAGCGTCGCTGTGTCTGCCTTAAGTGATGAGACCGCTACGCGCTTTAGGAAGTCCAAGAAAGATAGAGCAGGTTTTTGGGAAACGTGGGCTGAATCATGGTTTGGTTTGTAGATAAATCAACAAACAAATTGAAAATGAAAGAGAATGTTTATATTTTCTCTTAAATGTTTTTCTCTTTTCTGTTCCACTTTCCGTTTTCCCCCAGTATTACCAAGGTTTCGAATGCTTGTAATATCTGGCTTACTTATCCCCCACCCCTTTTTTCCTCTAATTTTTTTTTTCTTTAGCAGTGAATGGAAACCCAGTAAGAAGCATTCACACCTTTTACAGTAGGAAATAAATTGAGGTTTTGACCTCGTTTAAAGTCTTAGGTGATTATGGTTACCAGTTTTCAAATGGGAGAGACTTTGCTAATAACTTGATAACAAGTGCATTGTCTTGGAGCTTGTAGAGTGGAAAAAACAAACAAACAGAAAAACAGAAATAGAAGTGCATAAGTGCAAATCATCTCTTTTCTTTTTAGCTTTTTTTTTCCCCCTTTATTCTATAAACTAACTGCCTATGGAGCCTTTGGAAAAGAGCAAGAAAATCAAAAGCATTTCGGACTGATGCATTTATCGCTGCCAGAAAAAATAAATATCAATCCTCCTGAAAGCATTTAACGTGTGATTTAAGACACCATAGGTGAACTAGGCGTAATAACTATTGTTCGTCTGGATGGTAACGTACAGTTTCATCTTTAATGTATGCTTTGATAACTGTACGTGGGAGGAATGGAAGAGCTTTGTTGCTCTGAGCAGGATTTATGGATTACGAATGAGAGTAGCATTTAAATTTTACTTTTTTTGAGAAAGGCCCCACCTGTTCTAAAAAGTGGATTTTTTTTGTGAATGTCCAAGGCCTTGGAGGTTGTTAACAGAAATATTGTTCTGTTGTAGTTTTGCTTTTTGATGGAGATAGCTTTACTGAACTAGCAAACAAAAGTAAAAGGTTGATTTTAAGAAGAAGCTCAGAGAAATAAAATGCTTTGTACTGAGAATATCTGCTGAGAGAGTATTTAACTTCTAGATGGCCATGGCTTAAAACAAAACAAGCCTTGAAACCCTGAATGAAGAATGGGGTTGGTTTTTTTGGTCTGAAAGCATCTTGTGTAGGCTTAGCAGCAAGGTGCAGGACTAACTACAGCCCTTCTGCGTGAGCATGTTTCTGAAGTGCTCAGTGAGCTCGTGTGTGTTTGTTTTGCCATTTCTGATACTGACTTCTTTCATATTCTGGTACTCTCTGTATATTTGGCTGAGTCAGTATATTTTAAATCATTTTTGCAGGCTTTAAATACAAATAATCTATTTAGAGGATGTGTTGCACAGTGCGCTAGATAACAGGACGTTTTAAAGTTAATTCAATTCTTGTGTTTATTCTTTGGGTTTGGATCGGATTCTGGTTCATGAAGTGCTGCAAATAATTGTCGCGGGGATGCCTGGTATATGCCATGAGTTTGTGGTCTTTTCAAAATAATTGTACAAGCTGGTTATTTAAATCCAATGAAAACTACAAGATTAGGAATCTTTTAAGTTTTAAAATCACTGCATGGCTGCTCACCCATTTGCTTTGAAAAAATTCCCTCTGTGACTCTGAAAAGACTCGTCTTTTAAGATTGGGACTACCAATGGCCGCCTGTTGCATTATGGGCAATATTGTCCATAATAGTGGAAGTGCAAGTCTGAAGCCAGGCAGTCGTTGTATAAACGGTGAAAGTGCTTGTGCTTTCTCCATGCTTTGGTCTCCACAACTTTTAACGCAACTCTGCAGAGTATATGGATATCTAGAAGCTAATGAATAGATCTGAAAATACTGTTTTTGAAGTGTGTCAAACCCGTGATAAGGAGAATAAATTCATTGTTACAAATTGCTAATACCTAGGCAGTCCCTCAAGGCATATTGGAAACCTTGAGGACTGGTGCCTGCACTTTTCGGTGAGTAGCTATCACTAAACAGGCACGCTTAAAGAGGAGATTAAAACTCGGAAGCATTGGTTATAGGTTAGCAATTTCTAATTGCAGCTTTCTGTGTGCTAACTTCTACTTCTGCCTCGAAACGTCCGGAGAAAAGAAATCATGAGCAGAGGTCTGCTCATTTGCATTAAAAGGGCTATTTGGAGACCAGTTCTGCTTTAACTGAGTAGAAGTGAATAGTCTGCCTTTACAAATGAAATATAATTGCTGCTATCTGGAGAGTGATAACAAGTTTGGATTAAGATCTTGATCACAATCTACGGGCAACATAATAGCACAAAGATATTTCTTTTCTAGGAGGAAGCTTTGTGCTATGCCTTTGGTATTCCTTACCTTGTTTCTTGACTTAGTGGCTAATTAGGTTTGTGCACCTGAGACATACTGGCTTTTAAAATTCCCTCCCAGTGTGTGAATCTGTTGCCTGACTAAAATGCCATTGACAAGCATTATTTTTCAGTTGAAAAAAGCCTAGACCTCTGGAAATGTTACGGATTTACTCTGTTAGCATAAATGTGCCCTTTCTGATTTTTTTTTTTTTTTCAGAAATGTTAGAACAGAGTAAATGGAACACACTTTAATGATGTTCATAGATAAACTTGCTTTATAATTGATAAACTGTCACCTTTGTCCATAAGAAATATTCGCCTAAATAGGATAAGGAGAACTAAAATTAAGCTGGAAGGTGTTATAAGTTGAAACGAGCTGGTGTTTGTGATAAGGTTGTCGATCATGAGAAAGCACTCTGAATTTATCTTTGTGTCAATATTTGAAAAGCTGCTTTGTTACAAATACAGGGAAATAGATGGTGGCTATCCATAATTGAGAGCATTGCATTAAAGAATAACTTCTGGCTTTGGCCAGTGCTTCTGATGAAGGTGGAACTGAAAATCGCAGTGTGAAGCAATACACTGATAAACTTAAGTTATGATAAACTTAAGTGAAGTCAAATACAGCAGATGTTCCAGATAAGTAACTGGAGTACTTGATCTCTCAGAATGTAGGACTTCATGCTAACAGAAGCCTCTTTCTGAGGTATGTTTGAGTAAAGTACTGCTTGCGTA
Organism: Numida meleagris; assembly: GCF_002078875.1. Lineage (NCBI taxonomy): Eukaryota > Metazoa > Chordata > Aves > Galliformes > Numididae > Numida > Numida meleagris. The sequence continues at coordinate 42,430,727 of NC_034411.1, read as the reverse complement.
ATTTTGGATTTTTGGTGATTTTTGGCTAGGAAAAAATATTTTTGTGTAAAATGCATTTTGAGCGATGCTTATCTCAGTGACTAGAGATTTATGAGATTTTTACTTGACTCTGTTTATTTCTGCTGTAAACATCGTTGCATTGATTTTGGAGATATTTGCCTCTTGCAAAACAGTTCTTAAATCAGTTGCTAGTATCCAAATATCCTAACATTTTAGGAGGATACATTTTTAACTGGCTATAAAATACCAGCATATGAATGATTTCAGTAACTGATAAATACTATATTCTCATAGTATATGTTTTTAAGTAGTCGAGATGAAGACAAGTGGGCAGCGCATCTTGTTAATTATAACTCATAGTCGAGTTAAGAACAGCAAAATAACCAACCAGTGTCTGGTTTCTGCTTTGTAGTTTTGTACACCAAGGCTTGAAATAATGTTGAATGTGCATTTTGCTGGAAATTTCTCGAGGTGTCTGTAAAGTAAAGCACCACATGTTTAACTATTTTTCTTGCTGAATTAAATGAAAGTTCATTAAAAGTGGAAATGCTCAAAGACCGTTGCTTTTTTTTTGAATTGTCAGTTTTCCTTTGTCTCTTATCTCTTTCCATGTTCATTTTCTTTTCTCCTTCAGTGTAAACTTTCCTGATTTGCATCAAGACACTCCTTTTATTATATGCTGAACAAACCAGTGTGCAGTAATTAAAGCTGAAATTTACAATACCAACACTAATTTTTAGTATTTTTATGTAGTTCAGGGGCGTCTGTGAAGGAGGAGTTTGTATCTTATCCAAGTTGTTCCTCATCTGGTTGTTTTTTTTTTTTTTTTGTAGACTGCAGAGATTTTTGTCCCTTAATCTTTAACTGTGGATAAAAAACAGAGCTTTTTTTGTGACTGTACCTGTCCAGAAACTCAGAAATCCAAGATGAAAGCAGAAGGCAATTGAGATGAAACTCTTACTAATGAAAAAATAGTTCAGATTTAGCAGAAGCACTCAAGCTGTCTTTGTGGAACATATTGTGCCTTGTGAAATTCTGCATAATGAACAAATTTATGTGTTCATAACATAATTTTTTGCAGTGGGAGGGTAATTTTTCCTTGTGATTGTTTGCCCTCAGTCATCAGATTGCAACTGCTTTTTGTTGCTGTCTGCTTTGTTTCTCTAGACAAGCTAAAAGATCTTCTTTGACACCAACTACAGTGTCATTTGCTTCTTTCAGTACTCACCTGGACTGCTGACACCTCATGATGTTAGGTGATTTCTACTCTTTCTCTGTTAGGGGTACATAACTTGGTAAAACCATTTCATGTGGTACTTAGGGGATTATGGTCGTCTGTGTCTGTTACAGGTTTTAGCCTCAAGGTTCTCAAATTTGAAATGCTTGATCAGTACGGTCATGTGATATTTCTTTAAATTCTGTAGAGCTCCTTTCTTTCCTTGTGTGCTCACCTGTAAGCTAGGCCATCAGCTCAACTCCTCTTCGGATCATCTTCTAGCCTAGATATTCTTACCGGGGAACCGTACCTCTGAGATTTCCTCCATCCCTATCCCCTTACAAAGATGCCATTCTGTCTAGATCCTGCTTTCTTCTTTTCTCTCCACACTGACAGGGACAGAATTCCTCACTGTTGTGGTCTGTCTGGATCAGCATCTCAAAATGCATTCAGAGTTGGTTCTGAGAGGCCTGGAAAAGAATCCTAGGACCAGAGATGTCATATAGAAAACCAGTCTACTAGTTGTAAATGTACGTGTGACCTTAGGAAATGTAAATAATACTCCAGGACATGTTTTTCTTACTGGGTTTTGAATCTCTACATATAAATGAGTAAAATCCAGTGATAGAGTATATGATTGTCCTGAGGAAGGTTGCATGTAGTCATAGAATCATAGAGCGGCTTGGGTTTGAGTGGACCCCAAGGATCATCAAGCATGAACCCCCCTGCCACAGGCATAACCACCAACCTCCAGATCTGGTACTAGATCAGGCTGCCCAGGGCCCCATCCAACCTGGTCTTGAACACCTCAAGGGATGGGGCATGCACAGCCTCTCTGGGCAGCCTGTGCCAGTGCCTCACCACTCTGTCTTCCCCGTAACATCCAGTCTAAATCTTCCCTCCTTGAGCTTAAAACCATTCCCCTGTGTCCTATCAGTGTCTACCCTTGTAAAAAGTTGATTCCCCTCATTTTTATAATCCCCTTTTAAATACTGGAAGGCTGCAATGAGGTCACCCCGCAGCCTTCTCTTCTCCAGGCTGCACAAGCCCAGCTCCCTCAGCCTGTCTTTGTAGGGGGGATGCTCCAGCCCTCTTGAAACTTTTTTATCTTGTGTTAAGTTTGCTCTCACCTGTTTCAGTCATACATTTGAGAACAGAAATTACAGATCAGCTCTGCAAGTGTTGTTGTTGTTGTTTTTTTTTTTTTTTTTTTTTAAATTGTATGTCTAGAGTAGTCATCAGTGGATTTCTGATTTTACTCTTACTTCAAGGGTAGAAGACACACGAGACTTCAAGAATAGCGAAGAGTTACTGTAGTAATTCTTTTCAGGGATGTTAGAAAACAATTTGTTTTGGAATGTAGTTGGAAATTGAGTGCATGTTTGAATGCGTGATTCTTATTCATGTACTGGGTAAATATTTTATAATAGGTTTTGTGAAATGCAGCTTTGGTTGCTATACAGTGCTGTCAGACTCAAACAAAAATGATGGTGTATGTTAATGGCTTCAAGGTTGGATTGTTTTAATTGTTCATTGTTTTTATTGCTAATTTGGTAGATTACAGCCTTTTGTAACTAGAACTGAGGAATATGGAAGGTCTGGCAATACCTTAGTGCCGAGTACAAAATGTACAGTTTCGTGGTGAGCTCTCCTGAGAGGGCACAGCTGAATTTCTGGGCTACTCTGTTTTGAAAGCGCCTTTATAACAGAGAAAAAGTGAAGGAATAAGTTGTATGTTGGACAAATAAATACTGTTGTCAAAGTATGCTGCCCTTAGCAGTAACTAGAAACTACAGTTTCCATGCCTATGTTTTTCAAGCACCCCAGGAGTTGTTTAGCAATGGCTCTTTCTTTGTCTGACTTGTCTGTCAGTCCACCTTACAGGCAGAGACGCAACTTAATTGGAGTGTCATGCTTTTCCATATATATAGTCATTGTATCCCTCACAAAAGCCGGTGGAAGATTGTATCTCCCGTCTCAATGCATATTAGTGGCTGCTGCATGGCCTATGGTTGGGCAGAAGAGTTCTAACAACAAAGAAACCCTCTCCTCTGCCAGTGCCTGCAGCAACGAAAAGTCGCCTTTTCTTTCTGCCCTCCTAGAAGTTGATCTCCTTTGAACAGTACAGCAGCCTGAAATTTAAAAAAAAAAAAAAAAAAAAAAAGGAGCCTTTGACCATCTTGTTGTGATTCTCGATTTTAGTGAGGACTGTTATTATAGGGTCTTCACTTGAAAAGCATCAACACAATGCCGTCTCTGACGCAACATCCTCATGGACAGGAAGCTGTTTATGTGGAAGGATGCCCAGTCCGACCAGGTTTTGTTCTGGAAAGCTTTGTATTGATAAAATGTTCTTTATAAAACAACTTCTTTTATGTGGAGAGATCTGGAGAAATCTGGCTTACATCTACCTTTCATATATGGATTTTGGTAATATTTACCACATTCGGATTATATCCAGATATTGCGTACTACTCGTAGAATGCTGGGAGTTTTATTAGGAAACATGTGAATTGTTTCCATTTAAAGTGATAGTCTTTCTGAACACGAATACGATTTATTTCCAGTGTGGACAGATGGAAATTTATTTAAGAGTTCTTTAACACCTGCCGTATGTTTTCTGGCAATTCAAAGACCAAGATAGATTTTCACATCTGGAGAAAGAAAAGAATTTTGAATTTTTAATGGAAAGACAACGCTAATAAAAGCATTGCTCAAATTTGCTAGTTAAGTTTGTTGGATTGCGTATTGTATCTAGTGTTTGCTGTCCAATGAGAAAACTCAAATGCAGTTACTTAAGGTCGTTGCATTTTTTTAATGTAATTTTGCTTTGTTGAAGTCTTTAATTTAAAAACAAACACCTGTTTCCTTTTTGACATTTTTTAAAAATGTTATAACAAAGCCTTTCCCTATTTTATAAGAGTTACAGGAATTCTTTTGATAAAGTGTCAAGAAATACTGAAATTTAATCTAATATTAAAGAGTGTTTTTGTTGTTATCGTAGCCCAGCAAGGGCTGTTCCAATAAATTCAGCTACAGCGCCTGTAAGAAGCTGTTTTCAAGCAGATAGGAATTGATGTGTAGGCTATCTTTATTAAAGTTGGCCTGTACAGTAGGATCTGTGATGACTTCAGTGTTCACGTTTTATAGCGTTCAAAACTCTAGTAGAACTTAGTGACTACTTCTTGATTACTTTAGTTTGCATGTTTTGCATTCTCACCTGCGTTAAGGTTAAGTGTCAGCTCAGAAAATCAGTGCAGCAAATGTATGAGGTTAGCCAAACTTGCAAACTTTGGCTGCCTCCTCAAAGGAGTACTCCTTTATCTTGAGTGATGAATGTCAGGTGGGAGTACAAAAGTTGAGCAGCGTTACACCAACATGGAACAGTTGAGTGCAGAAATAAAGTATTGTACAAGCACTCTGATAATGGAGACTGAAAAAACCTTCTGAAACTCAGCACTTAGCTGAGTTAACTTAACTCCTGTGTTCCAGCTTTTGTCTCCAGCTGTTTGAGCATTCCTGTGTGCTTGGCTACTTGTAGCTATCTGTTCATGTTGCTGTCAGTGGACCGATCAGCTCTCAGTGACCAGTCCTCTTAGAACCCCTCTCTTCCACATCAGCCCTCCTTAAAAAATCTACAACCCCAACCCAGACACCACAGTCTTTTGCTTAGGGTGGGAAATACCAATTCCAGCAGCCCTCAGATTTGTGCCTCCTGCAGTGTAGGAGCCTCGCCAGGAGCGTGACCTAGAATTGTGGAGCTCTGGCGGGGTGAGCTGCACCTTCAGCACATGCTGACTGTACTTTGGAATCTGGAATGGCTGGGCTGATGCAACCGGGCCTCGCACAGCCAGCCGGTCCCAGTGCTGCTGGTTACACCGTGACAACACAGTTTTCTTCTAATGGAGTGGGAGAAGGGGTGCTTTTTTCTTGCTTGTGCTTTGATTAAAAAAGCGTAGACATGTTCTAGTGTTTCAAAGGGTTCCTCCTCCTCATTTACTTAGAGACCAGTGTGTGTTCTCTGTCCTAGGTACCTGCTGAGTTGTGACAGAATTAGTTTTTGGGTTAACTTCAGGTTACTGACATGTCTATCTTCAGCAGCTGTAAAAAAAGATGACTAGTTTCTTATGTACATACATATTCTGTCTGCAGTCCCTTTCTCACTCACCTCGTACCTTCTGAGGCACAGGAAGAAGCTGGTAGCATTGGCCTTTTTCTTACCGTTGCTGCTGTCTGGTTGCCATCATGCAGATTGTTTTCTGCAGCTCAGAACTGCCCATCCTTCCAGGTTGTGTTGGTGATTTTGGCATCCAGCAGTGGCTTTGAACTGATTCTTACTGCTTTTACAACAGTCAGAGTTACTGTACAGTAGCAGTTGATATTTGCTGTGGCTTTTGGAAACTTTGGTGAGACCTTTCTCTTTCTCATCTTCTACCTCTGATGTCCTGCTGGTGTTAAACGATGGCATTTTAATTTTTGTTTAGTTTGTTTCAAAAGCTTCTTTTTGTGTTTGCCTATGTGAGATCTGAGTGAAATAAATAAAAAAAAATACAAAAACATTTGACATCTTGCTGAAGCTTACTCTTTTTGTTGGGAAAAGATGCCTGCTTGATATACACAAGTGAAGGTTTTTGTTTTTTTTTTTGCAATTACGAACTTCCCCATTCATGCAGCAAAAAATAGCACATTGATCTGCTTTTTTTCTGTATGTTGACTAATGACTTAAAGTATTGCTGTTTTGCTTAGAATGCTTTTGAAAGATGCTATTAAACAAGATGAGATTGTTTAGATCATCCTTGACTTCTTTTTGTGAGTAGTTGTGGTCTTCTCTTAATCAGTCGTGTGTTCATTTAAAAGTCATCTGGTATTCTCACTTTGTTTTAATGGCTGCATGACAGTGGGATGGGAAAACAGCAATGTATGTACATGATGTAACATGTTGAAAATTGCGTAGTAAATTTGGTTACTGCAGAGACAGAAATAGAAGCCAGATTTTATGCATGTATGCAGTTTGCTGTTCACTAGATTGTGCTAATTTTAGTTTTCACTTTATAAAATATGACCAAAAAAATCAGCATCATCATTTGCCCCACCACATTCCAATTAAACGTTATGTTGGCTTGTATGGTATCGTTGAGAATGTTCCTCTTCTCTGTTTGATTCCTGCGAACAATGCAAAGTGGATTAAGTCTCTTCATAGAAAACATGAATCATCTCAATCTTTGTTTTTATTTCTTTGTTTCGTAAGTACTTAAACAGCAAATTTCCGTGAGACTGTCTTATTTGTTAAGTAGGTGACTGTTAATTTCTGAACTTGACAGGTAACTTATTTTCTTCAGATATGCAACTATTATTCAAATTGGTAGGAAGCCTATGAACTGTTGGTTATGCCTATCATGTTCTTAAAGAGATACCAAATACAGAAGAAATTCAAAATCCCTGAATGCTTTGTAATTGAAAAGCAAACCAAGAAGGCAAAAGAAACCAACCATCACGCACCTTGCTGAACTAGTTACTCAAAGTACCAAATGTAAAGAGAACACGCTTCTCACTGTGAATAATAGTTAAATAAAACATAACAGCTTGTATATTCTTAGTTAACACCATATTATATGAAAAGTCATATGCATTTTTATTATTTTTTGGCTCTGTATTGTGCAGTATTTGTGCGGAATACAATATTCATACAACACAGCCTGAAAAAGTTTACAGTCTACAGAAGCAAGGAAAGAAAAGAGTAGCTGCCACGCACACCATACCGGGAGCGATTATTTATTGCTAATTGAATAAGACAAAAAGAGCTTGGAGATGCCTCCCATTTTAAATACCTTTCCTCTTCTGTATGCTGCAGTCTTTGCTTCTTGGCAGATTCTTTTTTACAGGTCAGCTTTTCATATTTTCATGACACACTCCATCACTAATGAGAGGCAAGACCTGTCTTTTGCACAACTTTACAGCTGTATTAATTCTGATTTGCTGCTAGGATTCTTTGGGTAATATCTTCAGTTAAAGCCTGAATTGTTTCATGGTGAGTCAGAAGATACTTGAAATCTTACAAGGTAGTATCGCCTACAGTAACTGTGTTTTATTATCTGAGTAAGCTGAAGCAAGTTACTAAATGCTTTTGTAATCTGAGCCTGTTTAAACTCGAAGTACTCCTGTTCGCAGTTAATCATCTGCGTTAATGTTTGTATTGTAACTTGTCCTTGGTTCTTGTGCCACTGAAATGACAGCCCTTCGATAAGAACAAAATTAAGGTTATTTAATAGAACTGTACTTTAGAGCAAGAAAATGCTTGAAAGTAAGCAACCAATTTGTTTTCTACTTTTCAGTGCAGGTGGACTTCATTCTTAGATGGAGTTAACTTCTCGAAAGCCTACACTTGTAACGTGTAAATTACATCTAACTGACTGCAAAAATAACTGGGCAGGATTGCAGCGCTTGCTGAGAACAGAAATTCATGCATCGTGACATTCGCAAACGCTTTCTCCTGGTGACTCTTGTTTAACATGGCTGCATAGACTGGTTTTAGCTAACCCTGTGCTACATGGTAAAAAGTCACTTTCGTCTTTGAGAAGAAATCCTTAAGATAGAACTGGTAGTGCTTTTTTAACATGGCTCCTTTGGTAATCAGATGTGCCATATGAAGGGTGAAATGCAAAGTATGAACTCCCAGTAGAAAGTTACTTTCCTAACTGGGAAAGTGTTTTGTGCTTTGTTGCACTTGTTTTTTAATGTAGATGATCTTTTCAGTGTATTTGGGACAGATTATAGCAAACTTAAATAGTGCATGTTACAAAACAAAATTTAATACAATGTGTTGAAAGATACAGATTTTATTTTCAAACTTCTATTTTTCTAAAACTGAAGTGTATTCTAGAGCGTTTGAATTCTTAGTGGTTTTTTTTTTTCAAAAAAATATTTTGCCTTGTTTTAATTTGATTTGATCTGGACTCTGTTATTGTCAAAATCTACTCCTTTGAGATCACTTTGTTCTCAAAGGAACTGTGAAAATGTGCCTTGCTTTGTCATGTAAACCTTACTGATGATGTAGGATGGGCCCTCCAATGGCACAGGTAGGAGTTGTGTGTATAAGCTCACTATTTCTTGATCACAGCTTAAAAAAAGAATAGACATTGGAATTACTATTTCTGACTCTGATGCTGCAAATTAATCTGACTTCTCACTATGGCACAATCCAAATGGTAGAGCTTGCAGAATTGACAACTGTACCCTTACAGGGAAATTGAACTTGATCTTCTGCTTTTCAAGAGAATATCTGGGGGGGAAAAAACATCTGGACCATAACTTTTGGCAGCTGAAACATACGTTGACTCTTTGATATGAATTTGAAAGATATGAATCAAAAAGACAAGCGGAACAACTGCTCTCTTTTCTTGACATCAAAAACAATCCAAGCTAGTCTTCCTAGTTTTTCAGTGCTCTGTTAGCGTAATTACTTCACCTCAAGAAAAACCTTCATTTTTACATTAAAAAACACTTTCAAAGAAACTGACACAAGTTTCTTTATTTCTCTGGTTACCCACCTGCCTTCTATGTTGAGAGTTTCCGTACTTGTGACAATCAAGACTGCATTTTTGTATTACTTGTGTACATTAGCTGTCTTTCAAACATACAGTGATTACACAATGATGACTACTAGGTGTCAGAGTTGCTCTTAAAAGACATCAAGGTGATCCCAATGTGAAAAGTACAGTCAGTGATGTGATTTACCCTTGTCCTCTGTGGGTGAGCTGTCTTGTGGATTGCTCTCGTATCCCCATTACTGTTTGAAAACAATTCATTGGCAGATGGAGAAATACTGTATAGGCTTTACAATGAATTACTGTTGGTCTAGTTCTAAGTGCAGGGATAAGAATTTATTTGAGAGTTTTTAATCATGAAATTGTTTACAATGACTGGAAAAATCTCCATTTTTAGTGCAGTTGTTTTCTAGAACCAGTACTGTGGCAGATTCACATGGTGCAGAACCTAGACCTGGATCTTTTGGATGCTATCCACATTGTCATACAGTTGTAATTTTACAGTGGCGTGTAGAAAGTAAGAGCATGACATTTTTGATTGTTATACACAACTTATTAGCTATGTACTGATGTGCCAGCTAACTTCGTTTTGTAGAAGAGTAATGAATATAATTTAAGGAGAAATTTAAAGCTGAATTGGGTGCCTAGTATTTTCAGATCAGTACGGTCAACCACAACAGTACTGTGTATTTTTCTCCATGAAGTAAAGCTGTTATCTTCTTTCCTAATTATTTTTGCCTTTCTTCAATGTTTTCTTTTTTAAGAGTATGCAGTAGGAAGCTCCTCTAGCCCTTGTGGATTTGGTTTTTTTTTTGTTTCACTTTGTTTTTTCGTTTGTGGGAATCTTGAAATAAATATGCATCTTTCAGTGTCTAAAGTTCAGATACATTTTGGGCCTTTTTCCCTCCTCCCATCCCTAACGTGTACTTGTGTGAATGACTGAGAAGCCTGCAACTGGACTGCTAGCATAAGCAGATTTGTGTTTCTTCTCAGTCTCTTTTGCATTGCTCTTCTCCACTTTTTTGTTTCCTCTTTATTAGTTTTTCTTGTGAAGATCTGTTGCTTTCTGTGATTCCTCCCCAGAAGTTGTATGACTGTGTTTAGCATGTGATTTTTTAAAATTTTTTCATATTTAAAAAAATTTTTATTCTTGCTGTACCACTGGTAGCCCACTTACCCTGTAGTAACTAGAGGAAAAAAACAGACTGGTAGTAGTGGTGGTAAATCACTTTCTCAGATGCACTTGGGCATCTGTCTGGAATTCTCTGGTAAACAACCATCAGAAGTAACATATGCAACATAAGGAAATCTCACCACTTGGAGGATGTGGAGCAAAATACTTCTTCCTTTTTTGTTTGTTTTTGAGCCTCTGATTCTGAGTCTTTGCATTAAATTTCTGGGTGTGTCTTGTTTTTTTTCTAGTCTTTCATTGTTTTTGGCTGTATAATCTTTTTTGAAGAATGAACCAAACTGGCATGTGAAAAGAATCATCCTGACATCTGACAAGCTACTTACAATATGAAGTATGGCTTTGTATTCTTAAAGGAATAATGAATTTAAGGCAAGTCTTAGTAGGTTGCACTGTTGAATAGAGTAAGCAAGCTTATTTTAGTCTCATCATGCAATGGTTCACCCAATGATATTTGAGAAATGTTTTAAGGCATATATATATATATTTCCCTTTATTTATATTAAAACTGAAATTGTTACACAATTCATTAACTATAAATGTGTTCTGCAAAACTTCTCAGATTTTAGTAAACAGTCAACCAGTGAAACAGGCTGCGCAGGGAGGTTGCATAGCTTTTGTCATGGAGGTTTTTGAGACCAGGCTGGATAAAGCTGCAAACAACCTGGTCTGACCTCAGAGGTGACCTTTCTTTCGGCAGGAGATTGAATTGGAAACCTCCTGAGGTCCTTTCCTCCTGGAATTATCCTGTGATCTTAGCCGCATGCCTGCCCACTCCAGTTCACTTCCATCTGGGATGGACTGCATTGCATTAGTTGGATAAATGACTTGAAGTGTGCAGTAGAACCACTTATGTAGGTTTTAGTGTCTCTATCAGTTGGACTCATACCAGAAGAGAAATTGAAAAACATTATGCTGCTTCTTAAACTACTGCATTTAGCTTTTTTCATCTCTTTTTATTTTATAGCCCTTCCTGGGACTTATGCGTTGGCATATCTCAGTATCAGCACTATCCAGTTGGTCTTGTCCTCTATTATTTTGGGCTTTTAGCTCAGCTTGCAAAACAAACTATACCTGCCTCTCTGGTGTAACGATCACTGTTTTCTGTAAAATAGTAGCTTTGGAAAATCAATTAACCTGTCCTCGGTGGATGTTTAAATAAAATCATAAAATAGTTTGGGTTGGAAGAGAACTCAGGAGGTCTATTGTCCAGTCCCCTGAGGCTTCATAGGGCTTTTTTCAGTAAGGACTTGAAAGTCCCTGAAGACCATACACTGTATGACTTCTCTGGGCAACCTTCTCTGCTTCTTAACTGACTTCATCATCAAAAAACTTCCTTGTATTCAGTTTAGAATCTTCTTGTTTCAACTTAATGCCCATTGTGTCTTGTGCTTCCAACATACGCTACTGTGAAGATCCCTGCTGCATCTTTGAGATGGCTTCCCTGTAGACAGTGGCATCTCTTTTGTGGATTTCCCTAAAGCCATCTCTTTACCAGGTGAGACAAACCCTGTTCCATCCATCTCTGCTCATACAATAGTTTTCCAACCTTCTGACCATCTTGTGGCCCTCTGAACTTGCTCCAGTTTCTCTTTTTCCTGTATCAGATGGCCTAAAACTGGATTCATGAGTAGAGGAAGATAATCATTTTACTTGATCTACTGCCTGTACTCCTCTTAATACAGCTCAGAATGTTGTTGGCCAACTTTGCTAGAGGGCACTTGTGACTCATGTTCAGCTTGATGGCCTCTAGGATTGCCAGGTCCTTTTTAGCAGAGCTGTTCTCCAGCCAGTCATTCCTGAGCCTATATTCTTGCAAGGTATTGTTCTTTTGAGTGGCAGGACTTTGCATTTGTCCTTGTTGAATTTCATGGAATTCAAAAACAAACATTCAAAAGCCCAAACCCAAACAAATAAAACAAAACAAACAAAACATATTAAAAACACCCTCCCAGAACATCTTTTTGTGAACCATTTGGGTATGTTGGGGGCAGAGATTGAACAAGATGCTAACGTAGCAGAAAATACATGGTTACAAGTTATCTAAATTCCACTCTGTCCTGTTTCCATTTCCTACTCCTGTACATTTCCTCCTGCTCAGGATTGCAAGCCTACATCAGTTGATGGAATAAATAGTTGTAGTGAATGAGTTACAACCTACTGTAGGGAACCTGCATTTGCGGAGGGCTGGACTTGATGCAAGTCCCTTCCAACCCCTGCAAGTCTGTGATCCTGAGAATTAGGTTAGATTTTTAATTTTTGAAGATGTTGACATATCCTTACTGTAATATTTACTTCTGTTTGCTTCTGGATTTATAATACTGTATTCTGTGCAGTACAGTGTTAACAAATTTTTCATACCGAATCTCCTATTTTGTTGTATTCTGAATTATGCTGTTGTCATATAGATCTCTGCATGATGTCTAGAAGAATCTTTACAAAATGGTGCGTACTGCTTGAGGCAAGCCATAGCTGCTGAACGTATCTTGCGTTTGTGATCTTTAAAACCAGAAAGCTCTATCTATGAAATGTTAATTTTAACCACAGACAGATACTTTTTCATGGTATCAGAACTTCAAAACATCTGGTGTAGTTGGTTAGACAGGGAAATTAGGTTAATTGCATGGAAATAGAGCCATGCTGATAGTGTTACATTTTCTCACTGAAACCAGTACTTTAGCATTTTTTCTAAGTAGACTGTAATATCAACTGGGTACGAATGTTTAATATTGCTATTTTTTTCCTTCAATGGAGTATTTTTTCCATTTAAAATTTAAAATACTACTTTGAAACTTGGATAGTGTGAATCTGTTAATTCTGTAAATGTTCCGAGGCCAGAATTAGTGTATGAGGAACATAAAATAAGCCAAGCATGCAAAATCCTCAACTCAATATTAAATTTTGTATTTTGATATTGAATTTAAATGAAGTTTTAAATTACCTTTTCCTGCATGTTATATTGGAACCCAAGTTAATACAAACTTGCTACCCATTCTGTAAGTAGCTAAGTTACCACTTCAGCTGATACTCCCCTTGTCTGGATGCCTATTTTTAGATTTCTACCCGTAAATGTGGTTAAAAAGTGTTGTGGGTTGTTTTTCTTTGTTTGAGCACTTTAACCACTAAATCTATTGCATATTGATCCTTCAAATCTTCATCAAGACTAACAGTAGAGCCAGACTCTTACCTTACCTGCTATCACAATGAAGTGATGATTCAAGATGCTTTGTGTATTTTTGAAGTAGTATCAGTGTTTATAAGGGGGAAAGGCACTGCCTTGCTGTTGAGAAATTGAAATTTTTCATAAAGAATAATCTTGCACAGAACACTTAATGTAGTTAGAAGCTTCCCCTCCCAAATATGTTGGAGTTAAGATCAACGGTTCTAAAACAGTAACTGAAAAATTTATTTTGAACTTGAACATACATATTTCAGCTATGCTGTTCAAAAAGTTAAAATTGATTTGTGACCAAACTTCTTTTTACAAGATTTCGCTAAAATCAGTCTTTTTCACAGAATCATAGAATCACCAAAGTTGGAAAAGACCTACAAGATCATCCAGTCCAACCATCTGCCTATGACCAATAGTTCTCAATAAACCATGTCCCTCAACACAACATCTAAATGTTTCATGAGCACCTCCAGGGTCGGTGACTCCACCACCTCCCTGGGCAGCCCATTCCAGTGCCTGACCACTCTTTCAGAAAAGCAGTATTTCCTAATGTCCAGCCTGAATCTCCCCTGGTGCAACTTGAGGCCATTCCCCCTCATGCTGTCACTAGTTGCAAGAGAGAAGAGGCTGACCCCCAGCTCACTACAACCTCCCTTCAGGTAGTTATAGAGAGCGATAAGGTCTCCCCTGATCCTCCTCTTCTCCAGACTGAACAATCCCAGCTCCCTCAGCCGCTCCTCATAAGGCCTGTGCTCCAGACCCCTCACGAGCTTCGTTGCCCTCCTCTAAACACGCTCCAGGGCCTCAGTGTCTTTCTTGCAGTGAGGGTCCCAAAACTGAACACAGTACTCGAGGTGCGGCCTCACCAGTGCTGAGTACAGAGGGACCATATGATATCATTTTCTAGGTTATTTATGCTATTATGAAGAGAGCTGCACAGGAAGTGAGGAGCTTCCTATGTAATCAAGTGGTCAACTGTTGTTTCCTCTATCGGGAATAGAGCTGGCTATTACTCACAGTGACCAAACTTTCATTGTTGTCCTGAGCTTGGAGTAGAGACTCTAAAGCAATAGGAGTGAGAGAGGAAAATGCAGTGGCCGTGATTGAATTACTGCAATTCTGGAAGGAACACTTTTTCACTCTTATAGCTATAAGATGCTTTCAAGTGGTTCTTCATTTTAATGTCTTACTTTATGGCACAACTAAGGGTTACTTTCAGCAGCTTTAATTGATTTTGTATTTTTGGGATTTTTAAATATGTTCAGTCTACCGTATCTCTGCACTGTCTTTCTTAATTATGTCAGCTTCCTCAATTCTCGTTTTCTTCTAATAGTTTTGATTACTTTCCAATTCTGGCCTGTTTTGTTGTAAAGATGCTGCCGTCATATTTGCAGGAAGTCAGAGACTTGGGACTGTAAAGTCAGTGTTTGTGTAAGGACAGTATCTGATGCAGTGTTTTGTAGAAGGTCACTTGGTATCACATAATTCCTCCACCACTTGTGATGTTTCTGCATTAACTGAGTTCATATCAGTATTGTCTTTTTATGTCCAGGACTTGAAAAATATTTCCGAAGCTAGTATTAGCAGCCAGTGATTGTAGCTCTAATGAATTCTGCACTTGGAGGTTTGTAAGATTTTTGGGAAAAAGTTATTTCCAGTAGAAAATATCACCTTGATATTTGATAACTTTAGTTGAACTTGGAAATAATAGAAAGCTATGTTTATTTTATACAACATACTCTTAGACATTAGATGCTATGTCTTTCAGTATTACAATAAAAAATGTTTCTATTCTCTTCAGCGAAATGATTTACTAATTGAAGTATAGTCAGATTATACTTCAGTAGCTTTTGTCAGGCCTATTATATTGAGTTTCAAAAACAGTGTTATTTTCATAATGTTGTGTTTGTTGAGGCTTAGACTGATGAAATGGATGTTTCAGTAAGAGGGATGAAATACCTTGAATTCCCATACGTATTCAAGTTATTACCACTAGATACTGCTAGCTAGCTTTTGATATACTTCGCAGTTGATGGGGATCTGAATCTGCAGAGATGTTCCTTGCTTCTGTAAAATACAATTGACTTTATTCTGAATACCAGCTGCTGCACAAGGGAAAAGTACAAGCATGTGATTTCATATTCATTTCTTCAGCTAGTGATACGGCTTTCTAGCAGCCAAAGATTTCTCCACTCACTCCTCGTTCAGTCGGGCGTTTTGTAATCCCTCCTTTATGCTGGCCTTGCATCTTAGATGGCTTCATGAGGGAGGTTCTTGAGGAAGCTGGGGGACAGATGTTGGTTGTTTCAGAGCTAGTCCAGAGAGAAACACCCATCAGAGTGCACAGAAGTGCTTGTGTTGGAAAAAATAGTGATGACAAACATGGAGCTGGAGTCAGGTAGGTGGGGAAGGGGAAGCAAAATCAAAACCAAAAGACCTATTTTTGTTGGATAAGTATGTAGGTTTCTCCAAAAGTAATGCCTCCTATTTATTTCCATGGAAAATACAGCAGATTCAAAGAGCACAATAATGCTGTTTATTGATAGAGGAAATTCACAGCCACCAAACACTATTCTTCAGCATACTCACCACCGTTAGCTATGCATTTTTACCAGTGATGAACAAGAGTCTGCATGCCACACTCATAAAAATCTACACCAGCAGAAGTGATCCACTGACACTGTCACCACTGCTGAAATGCACCACCCATCACTTCACTGTCATAACATCCACTGTTTGGTCTCCGTGAATGTTCAGCAAGCATCAATGAATGTCATTGGGGGCCATTTTTTATACATGGAGGGTATCAGTGACACAGCTTTGCTTCAAATGCATACCCGTGTCAGATGCCATTCTGTCAGACTGCCCCTCTGCTGCCATCTGTCACATGGCAACAAGATGTAGTGGAATGTTGGTGGGAAGGTTCAACCCCTATTGCCGTACCACCACCATACATCTCTAATGCTGTGGGCCTGCATAATAAAATAGGAGGCATTACTTTTGGAACAATCTTCACATGTAAGTATGAAATCTATTTAAATGTTTAGGACTATTTTGAACTAACTAGCTTTTGTGTCAGAATGGAGGAATTTATTTATAGCATGAAAAGTTAAAGAGAAACTTAACAAAAGAGTGAATGCAGGATCAGTATCAGTCTGAAGATATTGTAGATGGCATTACTGCAGAGAAAGCCCCTTTCTAACTTGTCAGCAAGTGGCATTGTTTTTAAATGCAACTGACTGAAACTGAATGTCATTCACTAAGCTCTGTGTTTGGTAAAACTGTTGCCAAAGATTATACAACAGGATTGAGTAGGATTTGCAGCGGAAAAGCTATCAACAGCTAAACTTTACCAAACTGTTACAGCTATAGTAAAGATTTTTCTAAGCAGTCTGTGTCCTTAGGTAGTCTCCTCATTCTGCATTAAGATAACCAATGACAGTAATGAGCTGTTTCCTAAGTTTTCAGAAATGGCATGATTCCTGTAATTAAAAAAAGAAGGAAACCTAATTCAAAATGATGATACCTGCAGGGTTTTCTGAGTAAAAGGATTAAAAAGAAAAGGAAACTTGTCTGGACTCTCTTCTCTTAAGTTTGGAAGTTTCAATACGGACCAAGTATTTCGTTTAGATGTTCAAAAACTGTACAGTTAATGCTTCTCATAATGTCTAAAACTGAGGTGTTTTCGTTTTCATTTGTACCTATTTGTATCTGTAGTGAATGAATATCTGTTATTTTGGATGTGTGGCAAAAGTGACTTCAGAAAACTGTCTTGAGCTACTGTGTGCTCAAACTGAAGCTGCTTGTAAGCACTGTGGTTGTGCATCAGAGTGAGATCCGTAAACGGTGTCATAGGCACTTTAATTCAACACTGTTGATCTTGGATTTTGTTTCCAGTTTCTTTGTGTGTGTGGGTTGCTTGGTTGTGGGTTTTTTTTTTTTTTTCAGAACTAATATTGTCAATGATTATCTAGCGCAAAGTTGCTTTTCTGAGAAAAAGGAGAAGTGGAGAAGTTAAATATTTTGGGTAGAAAGGAAGAACAGTGTGTGTTCAAGGAGATTCCTCCACCGATATCTATCCAGAGCGTTTCTTAGAACAAAGATTGTGTTTTAGGTTACATTTTGAAATGATATCATTCCTTCTGTCCTGCTTGACTGCACTAATATACTTGGAAAACAACTTTTTGAAATCCAGTCAAGTTTTGGATTTGACCCAATGATATCTGGAATGTATGAACTTAATGATTGCAAACCAAATTCCAGGACGGTGCAACAATAATTGTACAACTGGAACAAATTTAAATGTTGCACATTAATGTCTCTTGAGGTAGTTGAACTGGTAATAAGGTTAATGAAGCTGGCAACAGTCCTGTGCAGTTCTGTGCTATCGCATTGCTTTTTGGCAAGATCTTGACCTGCTATAAAACCTTTAGCAATGTCAATTTGGCAGTGAGCTCTTAACAGTGCTGTAAACAAGAGAATACAATTTTAGAGTTCTTTCTGTTTAGAACCCATTTCTGCCCAAATTTATGTACACAGTAGTCCCTTGTAGGTTTAGCACTTTGTCAGGTAGCATCCTCTTACATTTTGTTTGGTTGTTTGTTTCATCATGTTCATACGTGCACTGAGGTCCCTCGGAAAAAAAAAAGTAAATACTTTCCTCTTTTTACACTGCTTTTAAAATGGGCCTGCCCAGTCTTGGTAAGCTAGGAAATTTGGGTCTAGTCAAGTGCATTCTGTATTAAGGGCTTAAGTGCCTTTTTGAGTTGCATGGCATATCTTAGTTTTGTCTGTTTGGAAAGCCTTCCATTTTTTTCAAGTAGGTTCCCTGCTGCCGCTTTTGTCTACTCGGGGAGAATCAGGTGCTTGTTCCCTATTAAGCTTGTTAGCATTCCTACTATAAACTCCTGACCAATTAGCCTGGTTGCTAGAGCACTTGCATGCAGAGTGTCGGGTAGCATCTGCGTTTTTCTAGTTTAGTCAGTGTAGCTGGATGTCTTAACCCTCTGCTGTGCAGGTCCCAGCACATCTGATGGGAGTGAGGAACTAATGAAGCACGACCAAGTCTATCAGCTGGGAAGAAGTTGAGGCAATCAGTCTTCCCTGGCTCTGTCAGCAGAAGAGGAAAATATGATATGGCCCCTGGTTGTGTTATGCAAATGAGACCCAATTTTTATGTTTTCTCTTGATACTCTGTTGAAGTTTGATACTATTATAGTAAAAATGATACTAATCTAGTAAAAATGCACTGCTGATGAAAAGAAATTAATTGAGGTACCCATTTAAGTGATAGTG
The DNA here is from genome assembly GCF_002078875.1 of Numida meleagris. Lineage (NCBI taxonomy): Eukaryota > Metazoa > Chordata > Aves > Galliformes > Numididae > Numida > Numida meleagris. The sequence goes on along the minus strand of NC_034411.1, from coordinate 42,412,311 downwards.
CATTTTGTGTAATGCAATGTATGTTTTTGCCATATATCCAGTAGCAAGTAAAAATGAATGCTACCACTGTGAGTGATCAGATAGAGACAAGATTTCATTTCCATGATGAAGAGAGAGGCTATAGTGTCTGTACTTCTGGAGAGAGACACTGGGAATAATTTGATTTATGCTGTCTCTAATAGAACAACACAATCAACTTGAGGGAGGATAGCCACAAGAAACAGAGCTGCGTGGCTGTGGTTACTGGTGGAAATGCTTATTTCAGGGATGCAGATTTCTGTTTTAGCTAACAGAAATGCTGATCTGCCTGTAGCTGTCGCTGCTTCTGTTGCTGGAACCTCAAGACCTCAAAACTTCACCTCAAAATTCTGTTTTCAGTTTTAACTAGTTTCACTTAATAACTTGAAAGCTAGCTTTACTGACATTTTGTTATGATTTTAAGATTATTCTTAATGATGTTTCTCTACCAAAATTTATGTAGGAAACAATTTTATTTTTTTAAATTATAGAGAAAATATGACATAACTCCAGTATCCAAGAGCTCCTTTCAGTGTTTCAGTTCTGGAAATACTGTTAATGCTCGACCATGCTAAATTTTAGTTTATGACTTTTTGGAAGTGGTTTATTTTCTTGAATGTTGTGCATTCGGAGAATGAGCCTGTATTGAGAGATTTGCCATTTCAGTAGCAGGCCACAGTTTCCACTCAGCTCATGAGGACTGTCAATCTCTTCTGGTACAGTTCTGCCATATCAGTGTCAGCATGCTCAGGGGAAGATTTTGTGCTGATGCCACTGTATATAAGCTAAGCCTCCTTTCTCTTTGAAAACCTCCATTCAAATTTTCTCTTATTACATACAACAAGTTCAAAAGATTCCTTTTGAAAACCTGTTTGCCTCTGCCTTTAGAAATAGCGCTTTGAAAGCTGAATTGCTACCGTCCACAGAAATACCTTATTGCTGTGTTGTTAGCTTCTTCACTGCTGTGTAAACGTGCATGAGAAAGCAGGAGGACAATGAAGGGTTGCCTGGCTGCTGTCAAGGTGAGCGGATGACTGTGAGGATGCTGCATTGTTGAGCAGGTGTGAAATGCAGAGCAGATCAGGCTGGATGGATCGTCTGCTGGCTGCTCGCTTCTCCTCCCTTCTTTGTTCTGGTGCTTATCTGACCTGCACATAGGCCTTACGGCACACTGAGCCAGTGCAGCCCAAAACAAAGAAGTCCCTATTGGCTTACGGGACCGTAAAGGCTCTGTGCGTGGTCAGGGGTGTGCTAATGCTAGTGGAAAAGTGGAAATGAATGTCTAGCTTGGCTGGGGTTGCTGCTCCATGGCTAGCAGAAGCAAATAGAACAGTCTTTAACAAAATAAATAGGTGAGATCCTTGCTTTATCTTTTTTTTTTTTTTTAACTTTTTTAACGTATAACTGAAAGGTGCTACAGTGGATAGTCTGTAATACTAATTTTTCTTCTCATTAGTGTTGGAGAGTTACTTACAAGTGTTCTGTTCCTAGATCTGCAGCAATGATGGGTTTCAGGCAGGGAGTGGAAAGGTAAGGGATATATCAAGACCTATCGCTATTTGTTGTTGGTTTTTTTTTTTTTTTGCTCCCACTCTTAAATACGTCATGATTAATTCAGCGTAGACTTTGCCCAGGTTTTGGCTTCTTAGCTGTTTTCAAATATGATGAGACTCTGCATGTATCTATGATCTTTGGTGGTGACTGGAGATTGTTTCATAGTATTTCGATAGACCAAACATGTACATCAGTTACTTTTTATTTTTTCACATCACCCTTTTCCAACAATTTTCCAAATAATGAGGGTGTTTTGGTTTGTTGTTTTTCTTTATTTTTTATTTTATTTACTTCATATTTTTGAAGTATTTGTTCACAGTGACTGCCAGATCCTCATTATTATGTTTTCAAGAGAGTCGCAGAATGGCCATCGCACCAGCATTAATATAGTTTATAAAAGTATATATGACTTAATCTGGGAGTGTGATTTAATCTCCTTTAGCTTTATTTGTTGTGGTTTTTTAATTTAAGTGGTCCAATTTAATGAATTATTGAAGTTTAATTACATAACAGCTAGTGCTCCCTGTTAAAAAATATTTTAGTGTTTTTCAGTAAGTTGTCCCAGATTTCATTTTGTAGGAAGAGAGATCTGTGTTTTCTTCTGCTTAATTGTGAAAAGTTAAGTGATGCCATACACGTAACAAAAAATATCCTGCAGGTGGCAGACAGTTGCTGTGTGTTGCATACGCTGGTAAGATTTTCTCAGTTGTTTTTTGTGGGTTTGAAAATTAGAGAACGGCTCCTGTAGTGCTTTTGGGGAGCACTCTTGGCATATTTTTGTTTTATTTCTCATGGTAACTGCTTCTGGAGCTGTAAGTCTTGCTTGAAAACATTTTGTGATGCATACACAACAAAGCGCTTTCAGAATGAAGTGTAGTTGGTTGCTGCCTGCCGTCTGGTGGCCTTGGCACCATTCTGACATTAACTCTTTGTTTTGAAGGAGGTAGGAGTTACCCTGTTTATTTAGTGTAGGTGGGTCAACTACAAAGTTTAATTTTGAAACGCGTGGTGATTATTTTCAGCATGAAAATAATGAAGATTACCACATGTTTTTCTTTTAAGTCCAGTAGTTATTGGATTGATCGTTCTTGTTGGCAGAAAGGCAGTTTGAGAAGGAGGTGTGAGATATGTTAGAATATTTGCATCAGTGGTAATTTAAGGTTCACTTGAACATTCAAGCTGCATTTATGGAAGTAAGTTCTATTTTAGAGTGCTTTTAGTTGTATTTATAGAAATGAGTTTTAATCTGACTTTAAGATTTTATTTCTATAGTGTTTGTCATAGACTGCAGCAATTTTTGCATTGACTTAATTGCATTACATTTATACTATAAAAACATTTGTAGTATCCACGTTTTTCGACTTTGAGTTTTCATTCTATTTTGTAGTGAGGCTGATTCCTAAGGTGTAGTTTCGTTTAGAAAAATAAATTGTTGATTTCTCCTAGTTATCCAACTTGTGCTACGTGTTATTGATAATTCTCTGGTAGAAGACTCTGTTGGCCCTGCTTCTGTGAACATCACAGTGTGCATAAGCGCAGTTGTGGCAGACTGAGTCAATCTGCAGTAGAATATATCTCTGACCCACATGTCAAAGGTTTGGAAGGGGAAATAAAGCTGATGAAATTGTTGTTGTTGTTTTGATGTGGGTTTTTTTTTTTTTTTAATGGGAGCTGTTTATTTGTCTGTGTTGTTGTTCTTCCTCTCCTCTTTTGAAACCATTTAAGGTGTTCTGTCATCAGTCATGAAACTGCACTTGTTGAGGTGTTCGAAAAGCTGTAGGTTAGCAAAAGCTTTGCTTTCTCCACCAGCTGGAAAACATTTTATGACATTTAATAGCAGTTGTGGCAGGTTCTGTTGGTGTTGGTAGAAGAATTTTCTTTTTGACAAATCCTTTTAAAAAGTCTGTTATAGACTTTGTATATGAAAATAACATCTATCCTTCAGTTCCTGTTTGATATAACTGGTAGGAATGCATACTGCAAAGCTTCAGGTAATTTTAATGCTTATTCCCTTAGTGATTCAATGTGGGTTTTTTGTTTGTTTTTAATCTCATAGGAATTCCTTTTTATTTATATATTTACTTAAAATATTTGTTGGTATTCCATAGATATGTTGCATGCTGAGGACATTTGAAGAAGCTAAAGGGGAAGCAATTCCATTTTTTACTCTGTAGATTGACTCAGGTACTAAGGGATTGCATGAATGTTTCAGAATATCGTGCAGTATGTGACCCTTTGGATCTGTATTGTGACCTGAATGCATTTAAAAGCAACCTGTATTTGCTTTAATTCTAATTGTTGCACTCTGCATTGATTTTATTGTGATTTATATTCTGTTAGCAAAACTCTTGAGCAACAAATATGTGCGTCTGAATAATAATTGAAGCTTAGTTAGAAGTTAGTCCTCTGCAGATAGTTGCCTGTAGAATTTGAATGGGGCACAAAGAAAGATGTGATGTTCTCAATGCCAGTTTTTGATACTTTCTAGAACCTGTCACGATGAATGCAGTTTGCAAGATAAAGAGTGGTATTAATGCAGCTAAAAAAAAAAAGAAAGAAAAAGAGCCCACCAAAAAATCCTTACTGAAAGATAGGCTCTTGGAGATGTTAAGGATAAGGATGGAAAAAACTCAGATCCCTCTTCCTACAAAATGAAATCTGAGACAATTTACTGGAAAATACCAGGTGAAGTATGCATATTCTCTACTGCTCAAGAGATTAGATAGTTTATCAAGTGCTTCCCATGTAATATACTCACTTATGCTTAAATATTGAAGTATGTATTGATTTGTGGTTGATTGTGGTGGGACGGTAGTTCAAAAGCCTGCCTGTATTCTTTGCCTGTGGGAATATCGTCCTGACCTTTGTTTGTTGCTGTGTCCCACGTAGTGGAATAATAATCTCTCAGTACCTCCTCTGACACTATAAAGGAGGGGTTTCCTTTCTCATGCAGGAGCATTGCTGCGGATTACTGTGGCTGGCTATTTACTGCTTTGTTTGCAGAAGCCTCGGTTTAATTCTTCAGGAAGTCCAGGTTTCCCTGCTACAAATCCCATTGTATCGCATTGGAGACTTTTCCTGAACTTCACTTACTGTGAATTCTTTTCCACTTTATCCACTTTTTTATTCATATTCCTTCTTACTGTGTTCTCCTTGTGTAAGGAGATTGGAATAGTTGGGGAGAAGAAAAACAGAGTTGGTTTTTATAGAGATTTTTAAAAAACGGAAGTATTTATATTTCAGTCTTCCATAGCTTAATACTCTCAGTGAGTTCTTTAACCAGTCTCAGTAATCGCAGACCAAACCTCTTATTTATTTGCACTTCTGTATAATTTAACATTGAATGAGTGATTGTCTTGATTATTCCTTGATATTGCTAAAAGCAGAAATGCTTATATGATAGTAAGTAACTGGGAGCTAGATCTAATGGGCAGAAGAGCATTTCAAGAAACAGAAGTCATTTTGCTGAAGCTGCCTGGAAAACTTAAATGATAGTGTTTGATTTAAAAACTTATATGCCATGCTTTCAGTTTCAAATTTTACTTAAGTGGTTCGTATAACTGGTATGTTTGTTTCCTGTGTTTTTCATTTGGTGATGGGCTGAGGTCAACGAGGACGTCGGAGGAGAGCCATAGCATTGGGAGTGCAGATGTTCTCAAATAACGATTTGTCAAAGATTTTCACAAGACTTTGAGGAATTCCAAAGTCTTCATATTGTGAAATCATTGTTTCAAGTCGTTTCTGATGCTTTTGTATGTTTAGCTTCTTTATCTGAAGACAGAATTTTGGAACACTTGGCCTCTTGGTTTTGAAGCTGTTCTTGCGTAAAGTCAATGACAGTCATAACAAACTAGTTGAAGCACTGTTAAGCTGTGGTGATGGGCATTTCGATTGGCTGTCATTGTGTAGATCCATCAAACAATTTATTTATTCTCATTTGCTGCATATTGTAGCTACATATCATCTGTTTTGTGACTAAGGTGCAAACTGTCATTTTTTTAAACAAAAAAATGACAGTTAACTGGTAGATTTTTTTTATTATCCAGGTTTTGAGCCTTCTTTTATTCTCTCTATATGATATACATATGGAAATTACTGCAAGTGCTGATAGTGATGGAAAAAATCATAAGTAGCCTCTATATTTAAGGGAAGTGTTCTTTATGATTTGAAAGGCTAAAAAGAAGCTGACTTTTCAGCTATATGCTTCAAAAATACATTTTGCAATCTAGATTATCAGAGTTCAACTCTTGTGAAAATTGACTCTGCTTGCATGGTAGAAGACTGTTCTGTATCCTTACATTCCTATGTAAGGGGAAGTGGACTTGAAGAGCACATACATAAAATATTTAAAACATGATTAGATAAGAAACAGAAATTGCATATGATGCGTGGAAATTCCTGAGAGAAACTTAGAGTTCTTATAGCTACTTTTGAAATCCCGAAAACGGTTTGATTTCTCTTTAGTAATTTATAATTGGCAGCTCCTTATCTGTAGAGAAAGATTAATTTGAGATATGCAAACATTTTGAGGAGATTCATCTACTTATAAGTATATGTTAGGTAGTAGTGCTTGGATATCTGTATATCTATTTAATTTTTGACAAGAGATCTTTATTCATTAGCCTCTCTTCTTGACACAAGTCCACATTATAAATCACAGTGAACCTAGCTTGCAGTCTTGCCAAAGAAATGCAGCAGTGATTGAGTTTGGAGGTGTAATACAGATTTTAGAGTGGAGAGCAGATACTTTGGAACTTTGTTGTCTTCTTTTGGGTGGTGGCACTTCGTGGGTCTTCATGCACGTTTGTTATGCATTACACAAAGCACCTGGCCAGTATGCTAAATGTGGCTTAAACTAGAAATAAATACATAAAGGGTATATAAATATATTAATGAAGACTGTTTTGTAGTCTCCTACCTCCCTAATTTTTCAAAATGTGAAACCAATGACTTCTGTACTACTGAACATTTGTATTTAAATTCTCTAGTACTCCTGTAAAGGAAGTTTGCAACTTACTGCAAATAAAGCGTTGAACTAACTGCAGTTTTATACTGGGAAAATATATTTAAATTGTGAAGTGTTGTAGTGTAGTTGTGCAGCTTATGTTTCTTTTAGAGGAAGACTTTGGAAAAGTGTGCTGAGGTGCACGCGCTGCAGGGGGACAGCACAACAAGCTGAGATGATGGAGGAGTATGGGGGAAGTGGACAGCCAGTGATCAGCGCGTTTGGTTGTTTTCATCCCCAGGTTGTCAAAGCAAGAAACTAAAACTCAGGTGACAGTCGCTCAGAGAAATGCACTGCTTTTCTGAACAGGAAGCAGAATTCCCTTAATGCCAGCATTGTATCTCAGGTGGTCGCAGTGCAGTTCTGTCACTTCTCTGTTAGTGCCTGGAAGTAGGAGCAAGGTTTAGCAACAAAATTTTAAAACATAATAATAGAGAAACTCATGAAAGATTGGAGAGCTTCCTGAACTATGTTCTAGATCCCTTCTGAACAGATCTGTGTTGCACTCTGCTAGTTATTGCTATGTTATTACTGAGAATGAATACAGTCTATGGGATTAAAACAGGACTAATGCACAATGGACATTCTCAGTAAAATAATCTTCTTTCCTTTGCAGGGAAGGGTGAGTCTGTGTACTCTTTATCTGTGTGTAGCAACTCACACAATACTACTTCTGGAAAAAAAAAGAGGCTTATAGTGTGCTTGTTTTCACTTAATCCTTACTGCAGCAGTAGCTTGGAAAGGTACTTGGAAAGGATGGGGAAAACTTTGTGTAAGTGGAAATAAATGTCAAAAATGGCATATGGCTATGTTTCATGATACTTCTGCAGAAAGCTCAGGTGTTATTATCTTTTGCAACCACCAAACAAGTTTCACAAAACATTAAGTTGGTTATAGAATGGTCGTGGCTGTTTTCTGAAGCACTGTGGTTAAGAAGTGTTTACAGGAGAGACAAACATGTAAATTGGTGCAAATGAGCAGGATGTGGCTCAAAATGTTTCTGTCATAATGGTCTATAATCCTTAATTTCAGTTTTCTTGAAGGAGTTGCTCTTTTCTAACTCAGTTGGAAGTACAACATAGCTGCAGTGGAGAAGCTTTTTAAATGTAAAAGAGGCAATGAGTAGTAAAAAATACTTGCCACCTGCAGAGAATTAAGGATGCCATGCTGGAGGTAAGGACCAAATACATGCCAGCTATCGAAAGAAGTGTGAAAGGAACCTGGCTTGGCTGAGCATCAGGCAAAACTAGATACTAGAAAGCTGAAGTAGTATCCACCTGAGGAAAATTTTAAGAATGTAAAGTCTGGGAAGTAAAATATGGAAAGGCTGTGATGCCAAAGGTGTTCTTATGGGTAACTCATCAGAGGAACTCTTCCAAATCAGCACTTGTTAGGAGTTAAGAGAACAAATGGACTACATGAAAGCAAGTTGCTAGAATCAGACAACATTCATCACATAACTATGAAAAATGAGAGATGAAGTAACTTTACTGCTGTGTAATGACTCTTCTCACCAGCCACCCCTAGGCCCTTGGGTATATATGCAGTGTGAAGCCTTAATTAAAAGGATGATTACTGAGAATGTCATCTGTACTGATTAGAATCTGTAGTAACATAAAATTTCATGGATGCATTATAATTTTAATAGCTCCATAATCTGTCTGAAAAGGTGTTTCTCAAACCATTTAGAGCTCATTGAAGGAATTTACAGGAATATTGGACAATGTGAAGAACTTATTTGCAGAGAAGGTAGTCAAGTAAGAAGTGTTGGAGCAGGCTGCTCAGGGAAGTGATGGAGTCCCCATCCGCAGAGGCATTTAAAAGATATGTGGATGTGGTACTAACGGGCATGGTTTAGTGATAGGACGTGGTAGGTCAGGCTGGACTTGATCTTGAAGATGTTATCCAATATAGATGACTCTATATGTAAAGGAGATCCAATTTGTTATGGTATGTTGGATTTCCAGAAGTCTTCTGCATGCGATCAAGGAGATTAAAAAAAAAAAAAAAAAGTGGATAGGATGTTTTTCAGAGGTGAGTGGCAGTAAAACTTCCATTATGAAAACGTGCACGGTAGAAAAGTCGAGACTCAACTTTAACTTATTGCAGAAGGACCTCTGTGTTCAAAGTGGGTGAGAAGAAAGTGGTGGGTAAGTTAGGGAGGCACGCAGAATTTGTAACTTCTTGCAGGAAGGAACAGTGGTTTGGGATTACAGTAGACAGTTCTGTGAGAAAGCCGGTTTAGGATCAGAAGGATTCATTCTATCAATTGTTAGGATAGCACAGAACAAAAGAAAATGGGCAATTGTCTAGGTCTGTAGTGCATTTGCATTCGACTGCCATGTGCAGATCTTCCATCTCTAAGATAGAACTTGGAAAGGTTCAGAAATAGGTTCAGTGGTTCAGATTGTCAAAGGTACAGAATTAATTCCTTGCATGTGGGAATTTTAAGATAGGATGGATCAGCCTGAAGAAAATGTGTTGGAAGATAAGTCCTGTGAAGTCATGAGTGATCTGAAGGAGGGAGGAGTAAGAAATGGTTCTTCATGGTCTTTATCAAAGCAAAAAAGTAGCATCAGTTGTGGGTTGTGGTTTCAATGCAAACAACAAAAAAAATGCTTTTTCACAACGTATAGGAAAGTAGTTGCAGAAATTCTTGTCATGGGACACTGTGGATGGTAAATGTTTGTGGGCTCATAAGAGAGAAAGAAATTAGTTGAAGAAAAATCCATTGAAGGCTGGCTCTGAAAGAGTATTTGAGAATACTTACTCATACATTTTTCTACTGACTTTGTTGTGGTTGTTTATATCTCAGCGTCTTGTCTTCACAAACTCAGAATACAGTACAAATAAAAAAAATAATAAGTGCCCTTTTGTTTCTTTGTTTTTAATTACACGTATTTACATTATGCGTTAGGACTATGCAGCGCCAGTGAGAAGTGAAGCGAGGGCCTTGTCTGATTTCTAGTTGTTTGGATGGGGATTGGTGCAGAGTGGGGAGCACAATGATAAGAACCGTGTTTACAGTTGTAAAATGTGTCTTCTATGAGTATCTAGGTGGGTAAGATGTTTATCTTACTGTGCAGCTTATAATACTTTTTTTCCTGGAGTGATAGAATAGCTTCAATAAATGTTTCTGGTTTTTGCTGCAAAAAGGTAACGTTGTGATATCTTTTCTGTGATCAGGTGCGCTACTGGAAAAGACTGTGCTTAGTATGGAACCTGCCATAGCATCCAACACCAGGGGATATATCTACTAGAAAACTTCTGGAAAATGAAGGCACAAGCAGTGATTATTAGGCAGTAAACTTGGCAACACTGGAGTGGTTAGGGAGCTGTACTGAAGATGAACCTTTCTGAAAATGTAAAATAAAACCCAATTCAGTTGATGTAGCTTCCTGATCAGGCTGTTTCTGGGACAAATGAATGTCAACCTAAGACAGGGGAGCATGTGGTGGGGTAAAGCAGAAAGAAAAGATGATGCGTGGGACTGCTGTGATAGAAAGCTGTTCTCTTTGACACACATTGCAGTTGCTCAATTATATTTAGCTTGTGTTATTACAGATGTAGGATATGAGGGCAAGCTGTGGGCAATGGAATAGGTTGGGTCTGATCTCTAGATATGCTTCTATGTGAGGGAAAAAGTGTGTATTAATTTTTCTTCAGGTAAACATGAAAGTAACTTGAAATTTGAATACTTGAAGATTGAAGTTTTAAATATTTGCAGTCATGTAGGGTACTTGATTTCTTTTTATGGAAAATCTTGTTTTTTCCAAGTTTTCACTGTCCGTGTCAGTAAACTGTAGTGTCCTCAGACTTTGGAAAACCAATTTGAATGTCTTATGACTTCATAAAATGTTTCTAACAAACGGAGTTCTGAACTGCTAACCATTACGCAAACTTGTATTTTTTTTTAATTATTATTATTTTTTATGTCTTTTACAGGATTTGGAATTTCATGGTGTAATGAGATTTTACTTTCAAGACAAAGCAGCTGGAAACTTTGCAACAAAATGTATCCGTGTCTCAAGTACTGCCACAACTCAAGATGTGATAGAGACTCTTGCAGAGAAGTTCCGGCCAGACATGCGCATGTTGTCATCCCCTAAATACTCGCTCTATGAGGTGCATGTCAGTGGAGGTTAGTACTTATTCACCCTTTTTCCTGCATCTCTTCTGCTTTCCTACCCTCCTGTAGCCAAAATATTTTTAAGTTGTGCTCCCAGCATCTGAGCTGTATAACAGACTAGGATTTTTGTTGTTGTTACGTATGTCTCTACTAATTGTTACACCAGGAAGTGGTATTTCGGAATGTAAGTATGTCTATTAGGCCTGCAGTTCGTGTAAGTTTTAATTATTATTAAATGCTTGCTTATTACTGTTAAATTACTTGACATCTTCTACCTTGGTGACATTTGTGAGAGAGTTGCTATTTTTAGGACAGGTCAATTAAGGCTGGATTTATAATGGGAGAATGGAAGTGTTAAATTGGAGCACTTGAGAGTGTGATGTTACGGGCCTTTGATAGGTAGCCTTATGTTGTAAGGTAGCCTTTACTACTAAACTGGAGGAAGTTCAACATCCTATTTATTGTCTGAAGCTGCTGTGTTTCTTGAGCAGAACCTTTAGTGTTATCCAGGAAGAGCATAGATGTCTAAACAGTCTTTTGATGTTGCTAGAATCTGTTTTCTCCCAATAATCCCTCACTTCAATAGAATGCTTCAAGTTGGAAGTTGGTAGGGTGCAGTGGTTCATTTCAAAACTATGAGAAACTAGTGTCTTAAAAACATTCAATTCTTCTTTTGAATGACTGAAACTAATATAATTTGAGATAAAGTACTGACGTTTATTGGAGTGTATGTCACTTTCCGTGGTCTATGAGTGATGACTAGATGCAAGTCATAAGGGATTATAAAAAAAAAAAGTGCACATTTCATCACTAATTAAAGCAATGAATACTATTTTCTCTGCTTTAAGTTGATTGTGTTTGTTTTAAATCCCTTAGCACTGTAGTTGTAGCCAAAATAGAATAGTTTCCTTTGCAGGGAAAGTTCCTGATGTTTGAAGTATGGCTCATAAGAGAAGCGCTTTACTCAGTATGGGTGTTTCACATTAAATAAAATGTAAATGCAAAGATGTCAGTGCCTTGCTGTGTGTATATACTGTCTCCTACTTCTGAGTGGATATAAAATAATAGAAGTTGCTTAATTTTTTTATCCACCCTCTCCATTTTTTTCATGTAAAATGGATAAAACACACTAAATAAAGTTTGTCTAGTACATGTACATAATGGATTTTTTCTTTTATAGCCTGATTTATTTTTTTATGGTCTTTAAAGAACAGTAGTAGTTCTTGGGCCAAAGTCAGACTAGTTAAATTTTAAATGAGGAAGATGCGTATTTCAGAGTCTCATTAAATTATGAAGTTTCAAGGATTTTAGCTGCAGAAACGACTTCTGATTGTTAATCTTAGATTCTTGAGCTTCAGTTCTGAGAAAGAAAGTGCACAAGTCTGCTTGTTGTGGACCTTTATCTTACATAGATAGAGGGAATTCACTTGGATTGGCTGTTGGAAAGGAGCCTTTTATTTCTGCCTCCTGAAACCACCAGGCTCTATGCCTTCAGGAAAACATCGACTGATTACTGAAACAAGCTGCCCAGAGAGGTTGTGAAGTCACCTTCTCTGGAGATATTCAAAACTCACCTGGATTCCTTCCAGTACAGCCTACTCTAGGGAACCTGCTTTGGCAGGGGCGTTGGACTGGGCCATCTCCAGAGGTGCCTTCCAAGCCCTACCATTTTGTGGTTGTGTTACTATGTGCTGTTCAGCGAAAGTGCAGCTTTCTTTCTAAATCTCTTTGCTCTTGAGGTACCAAGTAATTGTTAACACTTTTCATTTTTTTGAAGAAGAAAGAAGATTAGATGTGGATGAGAAGCCTCTTGTTGTACAATTAAACTGGAACAAAGATGATCGAGAGGGACGATTTGTTCTCAAGAATGAAAATGATACAATTCCTCCAAAGGTGAGGCTTTAAACAGTATGCTAGTGGTAACAGCAGTCTTGCAATTTATGGGACTTGGTCATATAACAAAACTTTTTTTCGAATTCTGTTTTTCTAATTCCTAATAACGACTGCTGCTGATGATCTTGGATGTCTACAGCAAGTCTTTTGAAGTACTCTAAATGCATCCTCACCGCCTTCACCATGCAGCATTTTTACAGTCTAATTACTTGTGATACTTTGATCCACATAACTGTCTGGTATTGTAGCATGTAATACCCGGAAAACTTTGTTCTAATAAGATGAAGTAAAAGTATCCTCTAATAGTTTATGATGGCAAACACGTAAGAGGTAATCCCACCTCTTGCGGAGCCTTTAAAGGTGGATGCCAGAGAATTATTTAACTAAAAATTGTTGCCTGCTTCATTAACATTTAATTTCTTAAAGAAACTAGTGGAAGATTATTTCTTTATGGGGAATTATTTTCCTTTCCACAGCAAAATGAAGAACATGAAGTTTTAGTATAGCTGACGTTCTTTTCTTTTTTTCTTCTCATTTCTTTTGTATTAATCATGAAACATTTCATTAGTAACATGAACTTAGATCAGGCTTTGGCTCCCGAAGTCAACTAATTGTATATATTACATCTAACTTCTGTTTTGGTCTTAAGTTTATAGTTATGGAAAATGTGCTGTTTAGAATGGGCTGTCTTCAGACAAACTCATCTTGAGCTGAGCACTAAATTTCATTTACTCTTGGATTTTGAGCTTTTTAGTTTTAAAGATGCTTTGGGTATAAGTACATGAGCTATTTTGGCATTTATGCTATGCTTTTGACTACAGGATGCATCTGTATTAGACAGGAGGAAAGAAAATTAATGATGTCTTGTTCTACTTTTCCCAGTCGTGCTATTCATTTTCATTGAATTAACAGAGAAGAAGGATTGAAGATTACTACTTTGCTTCCTGGTAGAAGCCAAAAACCATGCACAATCTTTCTCTCCTTTTGTTATTTTTTACACAGAAGGCAAATGACCAGAGGATTATAGGTATCTTGAGTATACAAGGAGCAGGAATTGGAGAAGAAGACAATGGAAGGGCATCTCAGAAAAATGCACTATAGGAGAAATGTCCTCTCTAATGTTTGTCCTTTTGCAGTTTGCTCTTATCTGATGTTCCAACAGGGTGGTCTTGAAAAAAGACTAAGTGTAACATTGTTTGGTGAAGTGGATTTTACTGGGAGGTGGAAGTCTGTTTCGGTTATCTTTGAGGCCAAGTAGACAGTAGATAGTATTCAAGTAAAATTCTGTTGTTTCTTATGTTGCTTGAGGATACTTCCTGCATACAGGGTATTTAATCAGTTCATACCTGCTTTGGAATATGAAATTATTATGGCCTTTTGTGTTATCCATTTGAGTATTAGTCCCACCTCTAGGGAATGTACTTGCCTGGAGTGTTTTTTTTTTTCATGTTAGTGATGCTATGTCTTAATCAGACTTACCTGGAAAGTTAAAACTAATAATAACATTTCATTAGACTAAAAATAACAGGAGTTGTTTTAAACTGGTTTATTTCAGAAGGCTCAAAGTAACGGCCCTGAAAAACAAGAAAAAGAAGGAGTAATACAGAATTTCAAACGAACTCTTTCAAAAAAAGAAAAAAAAGAAAAGAAGAGGCGTGAAAAAGAGGCATTGCGACAAGCATCAGATAAAGATGATCGACTTCTTCATGGGGATGATATGTAAGTGTCATAAACTTTGGTCAGTTCATGCAACACACATCATCTTTTAAAGGATTTATTCACTTTACCAAATAAGTCCATTTTATTATTTTAGCAGTAGTTGACATAAGTATTTTACTGTCATAAACCAAAATAAAGGTTGGCAAGTTTGGGTATGTTTCCTTCATTAGAGAAGGGAAAGTTTTGTTTTTTGACAGGAAAATAGTACTTGTAGGTGGCTGCATTTGACTTACCACCTGACTACAAGGTTGTTTGTTTTGTGGGTTGTTTTTTGAGATCAGGATTGGTTTTCATTTGTGTAGTACTGCCCTACTTGGACAGGTTTTGCAACTTCCTTCATGTGTCAGTACTGGGCTTTCCAATTCTGTACAGTTACTTAGCTTGATCTTATTTTAAAAAATTAAAGTAGAATTCTATTTAAGCATGAGCAGAAGAAAAGTCATGAGCTACAAGCACATACTAATTCCGCTTCCACATGACTTGCAATATTTGTAACTCACAACAAAGTTAGGGGTGTTATATAAAGTTCCTGTAATGCCTCATCTGTTTCTTTGTGAGAGGTGTAGAAGACCCCTTTTCTTCCTTGAAAGGTAGCAGTTGTCAGTACTTAAATTGGTTGCTGATTATCTCATGTTCATGAACAGTCCTAATACTAGTATAAGTGCTATTAGTATAGAAATGATCTAACAATAACTTAAATGATCTTCTAAATGTATGGATTCCACTTGACTTTTATGAAGTGATGGGGATATATAGAGAGAGTGAGAGAGATTGCTGTGAAAGTAATGCTTCCTATTTGTTTCCATGGAAACTACAATAGGTACAAAGAGTACAATAACACTATTTGATAGAACACGTTTTCAGCTACAAAACACTATTTTTTTAACATGACCCACCTTCGTTTCATATGCACTTCCATGTCAGATGCCATTTTGTCAGACAGCCCCTCTGCTGCCATATGTCACATAGCAACAAAATGTAACAGAATATTGGTGGGAAGGTTCAACCTCTACTGCCATACCAGCAACCATCTGCCTCTGATGTCATGGGCCAACAGAATGAAATAGGAGGCATTGCTTCATTTTCAGGTATTAATGGCAATTTTTCTCTCTTTATTTCAATTAATTTGGCAGTGAGAATTCTCGCCTTGCAGCTGAAGTTTACAAAGATATGCCTGAGACCAGCTTCACTCGCACAATATCTAATCCTGAGGTGGTTATGAAACGACGGCGGCAGCAAAAACTAGAGAAGAGAATGCAGGAATTTCGTAGTTCTGATGGCAGACCAGACTCAGGTATGTAGATTACTTTGGTTAAGTTGGTGTCAATCTGTTTACTGAATGAGTATTTTAAAGGCCAGCATTCCTGTGAATTTGACTTAAATTAACCTTAAAGTACAAAAAGATACTAGAGAAAGCAATAGTTAAATATGGTGTAATGGAACAGAGGATTCATAGAGGTAAGATTTCCACAGGAGTGTACTGTATGACTAGTGTGAGTTAGGGGCAGGTTGTTGGGAGGGAATATGCTTATTGATCTTACTAACAGAGCTGAGCAAGGACAGAATTAGATTTATGAAAGCAACAAATCAGAGAAGCCTTCTGAAATGAATGTGATTCATTTTATTACGAACAATTTCAGTGATCAGCAGTGCAATCAGTGGCACAAATGCAAGATGACAAGGAATATTTGTTCAGCACTGCCTGAAGGGTTCTCTGGTAGATCTTGTGGATTACAGTGATCAAATATTTCTTGTCGTTAATGTGAATATAAAAAACACTGTGGTTGTATAGGCACTGTCATTAGATGCAAGACAAATGGAGCAATTTTAGTAGTATTCTATCCACAGAAGAGTAGTGAAGAATGAGTAGAGGTATAGAAAACATCGCTCGCAAGTGGAGTCTGACATGGGCTTTTCAAAGAGAGGAGAGAGTCTCAGAGATCAGTACAAGCTGGCTGTTAAGATGGGAAAGATCAGTTCTTCATCCAGCTGTTTTCGCTGTTTCATTTTGACCTCTCTAAGAATGGTGAAGATGGTGAAGTGTAGGGTGAAAAGCTTGCTTAGAGAATACAGCATCACTGGAGGCTTTTACCCATGATCAAAATACATTTTGAGGATTTTATGTAAACTACCTTGTATTAATGGGCTGACTAAATGATTTCTAAAGACATTCTTTCTTAGGTTCTGTTAGAAATACAATCAATTACAGTCTTTTTTCTTTTTTTTATTTTTTTCTTTTTATTTTTCTATTCTGTGGTAGCAATGTTAATTGAATTTTGTTTCCAAGGTGGGACGCTGAGAATTTATGCGGACAGTTTAAAACCAAATATACCATACAAGACAATCCTGTTGTCAACTACGGATACTGCAGACTTTGCAGTTATTGAAGCACTGGAGAAATATGGCCTAGAGAAGGAGAACCCCAAGGATTACTGTATCGCTCGTGTAAGTAAAGTTATTATGTCATAATTCTTCCCATGCTTTGTATTTTACTTTGGTTCTTATCAGTGGTTTAAAAATTGAATGGAAAGACTTTGGTAGTTCAACAGCTGACTTCAAAAAAAAAAAAAAAAATTTAACAGCACTAAGAGTTCTTAGATGATTTTTCAGATAAAATCTCATTTTAAGTTGTTACTTGACACACAGGTAAACATGAATAATGAAAGTAATGTGTTTTTGGATTTCATACTGTGGCTTGATGCCACAAAGCGTACTTTTATTTTATACAACTGTGACATATTAGTTAACCCTGCAGAGACCAACATTTGTGCTCTTTGTGCATAAGCTATTATAGAATGGCTTAGGTTGGAAGGGAACTCAAGGATCATCAAGTTCCAACCCCCCTGCCACAGGCAGGGTTGCCAACCGCTAGATCAAGTGCTAGATCAGATTCCCCAGGGCCCCATCCAGCCTGGCCTTCAACACTTCCAGGGGCATCTACAGCATCTCTGGGCAGCGTGTTTCAGCACCTCACCACTCTCTCAGTAAATAACTTCCCCCAAACATCTAATCTAAATCTCCCCTCCTTTAGGTAAAAACCATTCCCCCTTGTCTTATCACTATCTACCCTTGTAAAAAGTTGATTTCCTTCGTGTTTATAAACTCCCTTTAAATACTGGAAGGCTGCAATGAGGTCTTCCCGCAGCCTTCTGTTTTCCAGGCTGAATAAGCCCTATTCACTTGAACTAAATGAGTCTGCTCAGAGTCAGAACTGCTTAGTCCAAACTCTATTAAAGGTGCTTTATGCCTTTCAGTGGTAGCTTACATTCATTAGACATCAGAAAAGATTAAACATTTAACTAAAATTTGCACTGACTTTCAGAATCTAATTATTTAAGGAGTTCTGAGTGGATTTTATAGAATCACTGTTTCTGATAGGTACAGCTGTGTAAAAAAGGCCCATGGACAGTACAGATTAAAAATGATAAACCTCTGTCCAATTCAACTTCTGAAAGAGAATGGTGAGATATGAAAATGTTCATTAACCTGTAACTGTGGTCTCAACTATTAAAGCTAATTTACATTAAGATTTTAAATACTCGTACTTTTTATTATCATAAGGAAGATTTTTTTTTAAGTAATAGTTACTGCACTCTTTCTTATGACAGATCGCTTTTTAAAAATGATTCTCAGTTTTGGCTGTGAAGATTTTCTATGTGTAGTCTTAAGTATGCTAATTATCTTAATACTGTCTATTCTATAAATAAAACTAATGATTCTCAGACGTCAGTATTGTTAAATATGTTTCTGATTTGATGTTGTAGTCTTTCTGATGTTTTGAGAGAATTGTAGCTTGCAGCAGAAACATTGTGACTTTCTTCAGAATTTGAAAGATATTTTGTATTGATCAACTGTTTTGTTTGGAATTAGAGGGTGTTATGATGTATTCCGAAATATCTATATATCAGGAAATTCGTTGAAGTGATTATGTGCTTATATCCCAGGGAAACAGTTGCAAGTACCTGCTGTAATGACCTTCTCCTCTTATACTTCCACTTGTTCTTCAGGCTAGCTTGTGGGTGTTTAATGTAGAAAATAGTCCAGGGAATGTTGCATTGATGTTGGGATTTGAAGGAAATTGCTTTAACTTCATTTTCAGGGAAGCACATTTGTAGAATACCTTGCTTTTTCTGGGGGATACCTCTTCTTCATACCATAAATTTCTATAATTAAGTTCTCTGTTCACATGTTAAATATGAGTGGTACTCATTGACTAATGGCCAATCTTTTAAAGTACCTTTCAAGTGCAGAAAACCTTGCTGTTTTGTTCATCAAAAGTCATTGGCTAAAACCTGTTTGGCCTTTCTGAGTGCCTCTGTTCATTAAGTCTTTGGGTTTTAAAACAGTTCTTGCTTTTTACTGAAGTTGAGTATTTTTAGATTAACCTGACTTTAAAATCTAATTTTTTTTTCCCACATACTTTATGAATTTGCTTTCTTTGCTGGAAATATTAAAACATCCTAGACTCAGCCTGATAATTCTTTCAACGTTGCTTCTTTTTTTGGAAACCTACAAATACGTCAGTAAATGGGTTTCATTGCAGCTTAGCATAACTTCACTGAAGAACCATAGGCGTTCTTTACCTCTGGCAGGGCTTCTTCCCTTACCTTGTTTTTCAAATACTTTATCGTATTCTGTTAGAAACAGATCTTGTACATATTACTATTTTCAACTTCATAAGTTTAAAGCAGTGCACAGTAGAACTGAATAACTTCATTTTCCTATTAGTCGGGATTTGCAAATGCTTTGTTTTCTTTGGGCGGCAGGTGACAAGTCTTAAAAGAAGACTGAAGCAGTTCACATTTATTTAACTATTAAAACAGATATAAAATTACATTACAAGACCTTTGTAAGGCTGCAAAATTACACGTAATCAAGTGCACTCACTTGCGAAGTTTTAGTTGAAACATGAAAATGGTAAGGTTTTTTCCTCAATGCTTACCATTGATAACTTTTATTATAATTATTTCCTATTAGTTGCTTTCTTTCATATTCCACTTTGTTGTATTTCTTGCTGGATCTCTATGCCCAATTCTGAGGTTTTTCCATGTAATCGAGTAAATGCAAGTCTGTTCCGGTGTATATTGCTGGTTTCAGTACACTTGGTTTGTGTTTCCCTGCATAATATGAGGTTCACCGCACATGTCTCAAGATGTCAAATTAATTAGACAGTCTTCCAAGCTACCTGTGTATATTCACTTAGGGCATAAGACATGAGGCATGCAGCAAGCCGGTTAACTCCTAGAATGGAATCTTGATTAGACCTTAGACTTAGCATGCTGCGATTCTTAATTACTTGAGGATAAGATGTAAACTTGTTGTAATGTCAAACAAAAACATGCAGTTTATGGTAAATAGGACTTTCTTTTGTTTGTTTTTTCTTTTTACAGAAACAGACATCAAATACATGAGTGTTTTGGTTTTGGTTTTTTTAACAAGCTCCAATGTGTTTTTTTCAGGGACGTGGGCGGAACCTGTGTTCCTAACTTGCAAGGAAAATTTAAAATGAATTAAAATTCACGTTAAGTAAACGAACCCCTTGTATCTATCTTTACTTACTATTTATTCATTTAAAACACAGTGAGAGATCTTATAGAAGAGCTGTTCTAGTACTGTTTTGTTGGTTTGTTTTATTTGAAACTTTTGATAAGGCTAGATCTGATAACTTTTTCTGTAGCTAAATTTGACCCTTACTTATCACAGGGTACTTAAGTGTTTAAGTATTACCTTCTGTTATTGGTTGGTCACAGAAAGTGTCTTGCAAGGATAAGTTTTAACTTGCTGCGGGTTTCTTTATTTAGGATTCTTAGCTTGTATTTTCTGCATGGTTCATTGGTTTTTGAATCAATAAATGTAGGTTGGAGTAAATTAATGATATGCATGCCTGTGAATACCACCATAAGGAAGCAGAGTATATTCTTCCTGATCTAGTACAGTTGTTTGTTTTTTTTTTTTTGGTAGGTTGCTAGTTGCTAAGACTTGTGACCGTAAGCTAGTTTTTATCCATCTCAAGTTCCTACTGCATTGCAGAAAGCAGAGGAATGTATATACCTGATTCATTAAAGGATATTTAACACCTTCTGTTTCTCACTATGAAAGCAAAGCTGTGTCTGTGAGGCAATAAATAAATAAATAAATCACAGTATAAACTATGTTTTTCCGTAATTCTAAAATGTGGGAAAATCAGCCTTATGCGAGATGGAGGCAGTATTCAAATAAAGCATGGGTGAGATGTTTTCTAAAATTGCTTTGTGATTAGGAGCTTCCTGGCCCGTTAAGCTCAGTTGTGGTGTTCTGTGTCTTTGCTGTAGGTTAGGTCACACGCCTTTTTTTAAGCAAGGTACGTCTGAGTTTATCAGCTCACGCTTCTTGTGAGATGGAAGTAATAGTAACTGACTGGAAGGTCGAGGAGATTACTGCTGTTGTGACCATTTCTCTTCAACTTCTCCATTTTACTATCACTGCTGCTCTTAGTTAAGCGGAATGCCAGTGTAGATGTTAATCCAAGTTCCAAGGCAGAAATTAACATCAGGGTCATGTTGTAGCCCTTGTGTTTTTATTTCTCATCTTTCCTCTAATTTCAGTGCATTTGTATTTTCTTTGGTTTGCTCTCCAATCTAGTATTGTTCAGCCCTTGAGTAAGCAGAATTCTAGTGTGTGGTTTCTGTGTTTTATGCTTGATCTTGAGGGGTTTGCGATTTTTAAAATAGTTGTTTCTTGCGCAAACCTTGAAATATGGTGTTACTTGAGTACCTAATTCAAATTATCCTGTAAGTATAATCAGTTTTAAAATCTGAGATGTGAAGAGGAAAAGAGTGGTTTGGCAAGATAAGGTTTGAGTTTAGATGTATTTCTGTTTCCCTTTGGTTTATAAATTATAATATTTTCCTGAATTCACAGTATCTTGTCTATTTGAAAATCTAATTAAAGATAATGTAATTAGACCTATGTTTAGCCAGGTTTTGCATAGAAAAAGTTTTAGGGAAAGACCAATGACTCAATTAAATACTTGTGATCTTAAATGTACTTATTTCCTGCTTGGAGGAAGATGAAAGGAAGTTTGAGGTGTGTCTGTGGGAACTTAGTTAACACTGCAGTGGGTGTGGAGGGGAGGTGACAAATAAGAGTTAGAAGCCTCTGGAGGGCTGCAGCATGGTTGTGTGCAGCAGCCGATACCTACCTTAACTTTGGAAGGCGTTACCTGGGTCATAGCTCAGAGATAGGAATAATGTGGAGTAGTTCATTTGAAATAGAGCTTCCTGTGGATTTAAATAGCACTGTTAGGATCACAAATGAGGTAGTAAAAGGTTTGTGGGTTTTAAAATGTTATCTACTTATTTATTATTTAAATTCAGACATGAGAAATTTATCTTTAATTTAGAAGCTAGTCACAAACTGTAATCCTGGCTATCGCTGTTTTTATGCTTTATTACTTTGGGGAGCAGTAATGCTAATGTGTGTGAAATAACAGGTCATGTCTCCTTTTGAGTCAAAACAAATGAATCAAGGTTTTCCCTTTCCTCAGCCTCATAAGAGTGTAGCTATAAAAAGTGTGAACACTTTGAGGTTAGTTCCCAAAGTATGCATATTTTTGGTTCCTCCTCAAAGCTAGACAGCATGAAGCATTTGTCAGATGCTCTAGTTTTTACACTTACTCTCTGTATAGACCAGGTGAAGGTTAAGCACAACAGGGATGCAAGTGGTATCACAGTGTTCTCTTTGCCAGCTTGTCTTGCTGCTTCTAAAGATACTTACAAGTTGCTTTAACAGAATGGCTTTAGCAAAGTGAAAGTGTGTAAGATGGTGAAGGAAACTTCAGTTCTGTTTTTCAGCTATCACTTCCACTGATGTTTCACTTCTGTTTTCTTGATTGTTGAGAAATTGAAATAATTTTGTTTGCTGAAGGTTGACCTTGTCTAGTTTAAGTCTAACTAGCTTTCCTTTGTTTTTAAATTTGCCTGATATTCTGGGAAATGTGGTTAACCACAAGTTAGAAGAAGCCTTGGAAAGCAAAATGTATTTCAAGTTACTTAATTCGTTTTATCTGCTGTTATCTAAAAAAAATATGCATATACATATACATACATATATATGTATCTTAAAAATAAATTAGAAGATATACCCCTGAATACTCTGAGTGTCTAGTAACACCTCTGAAAGCTTGCAATTGTTCTTTTCTAGGTCATTCTGCCTCCTGGTGCTCAGCACTCTGATGATAAAGGTGCTAAAGAAACTATTCTAGATGATGATGAGTGTCCACTTCAGATATTCAGGGAATGGCCCAGTGATAAAGGTATGCTGGAAAAGCTTTAAGTGATTTTTGTGCATTGAGTACTGTAAGCTATGTCTGTGGATGCCTGTAAAGCAGGAAATTGGAACATCTGTTTTTGGAGGCACTTTTAAGTCTAGGTGCCTTTAGTTATTTACCATTTCATTCAGCACCGGTTATAGTAATACATCCTTAGGCAGTGGAAGGGTTATACATTTCATCCTGAAGTTTTTGAATGATCCATCATGGAGAGGTATTAATCTTTCAAACAGTCCTAACTTACAAGTAACTACATAAATGCCAGGAACTTAGTAAGCTGAAAGTAATCCTGTAGAAAACTTATAAAACAATAGATATTGGATGTGTGCTTATTCACTGATAGTGTGACTCAAAGGATATATAATACTGTGTTTTAGGAATACTAGTCTTTCAGTTGAAAAGGCGGCCTCCTGATTATGTCCCAAAGAAATCCAAGAAAATAGCTGACGGAAAGCCATTAAAGGGGAAGGAAAGAGTTGACGGGTCTGGCTACGGCTCTTGCCTTCCTCCTGAGAAACTACCATACCTGGTAGAACTAAGCCCAGGTAAGAATTCTGCTTATCTAGTAAACTAAATTACCGTATTATGTAGCCGTGTCAGTTTTTTTTCTACAAATAAGAGTTCCATTGAAAACAGAAGTCTGATGTTGACGGTATAAGTGAACATCACTTCAGTGCTTGTCTCCTCCTGTCAGATTCTGAATTTGGAATATCTAGATGCAGTTGTTTCATGTTGCTATCATATTGGAATAAATATTGTCATTTTATTGGAATAAAAAATGCAAAAAGGGAGAAATGTTTGACTAAGACTTTATTAGCCTGGTTTCAAATGCGTATGATGTTTTACATGTGTCAAAAAAAAAACAAACCCAAACATTCCTTCAGTTCTCACCTTCCTTTGGATTTGAAGGTTTAAAACTTGGTAATTAGTAGAACAGTTTAATACAACATCCTTTGATTTTAAAATGAGTAGGACTCTTTACCTCATTGCTGTCCTATATCCACTGATTTTTCTGGAGGACTAAGTACACTGAGGCCTCTCTTCTTGAACTAAGTGCGGATATTCTTGGTAGTTTAAAAATATACATATGTATGCCATTTTCAAAACACTTAAAATCTACCTAAATCCTATTTTTGTTGCAAATATGGCTGTTTGGGGGAAGGAGAAAAAAAAAAAAAAAAAACAACCAGAAAAGCATTTCTTAACTCTGTTATCTTATGTTTAGAAGTATACTGCAACATACCTTACAAGTTGCATTTGGCAGTGCCGTGCATTAAAAATAAATTTTTAGAAGGACAAGAACATGAATTTTTAAATCAAACTCATTCACTGAACATTTTTCAGCCTGTGCATAAACTTCAGATCGCTAGCAAGGCTGTGCTTTAGTTTAGACTTCTTTGCAACCCTTTGGACTTCTTCATCATGGACAGTTTTATGATATAGGGACATCTAAGGGAGCTTGTTTGTTTATAACATGCCAAATTTTAAAACACATAAACTTCTCATTTGTGTTGTTTTCATGTTTAGAGATTGGGATGTAGACTTTTAACATCTATATGGTTTAGTTATCTGCTGCTCCTTTTATTAACAGCTCTAACTAGGATGTATTCAGATATCCAAACAAGTGATTTACAAATTGAAGTCTGGTTGCTTACCTTTCACGTAGCAAGGTTGAAATCCGTTCTGTAAAAAGAGTTACTCTAACACTTTGCGTGCAGTTCTGATTATAGTCAAATAGCGTTGGGTTTTTTGTTTGTTATATAGACAGGTGAAATTAACAGTATATAGTGTTAAATATATTTTGTCTTGTGTTCTACAGGTTGAAGTTAGATTAACCAAAGAATATTCTGTGGGTTTTTTTTTAATAGTACTTTCTATTGTTATTGTTCTCTAAACTGTTACTCTTCATAGAGCCTAGTTGCTTTAGTATTAAAATGCTGCCTTGGCAGTGGAGTGAAACATCTGGTTACTGAGAAATGAAAAACAGTCTGAAATGACACAGGTGGCAAGGCTGTGCACTGAGCCTTCACACATTGCCTGTGGGACTGACCTATTGTTCACATTTTTCTTCTAACAGCTTGTTGTTGCTTTCCTAAACAATAATAGGAGTTGTTTTATTCAGTAGCTTTGTAGAACTGATGTCTTTATATACTGTGCAGTTTCTAAAGTTGAATGAGTTAAATGCACTTCATCCTTATAAATTGGGTAAGTGTTGTCTGGCTACAGTTTTCACCCTTTCCTGTCTTTTCTTTTCCTGCCCTCTTCCGCATGTTCTGCATGGTATCTCTCTGCTGCTGCTGCCTTCACCTGGGTCCTCTGCATGTGTTTCTAACCCCAGGGAGAAGGAATCACTTTGCCTACTACAACTATCACGCTTATGAAGGTAACGCTATATTTAATACTGTTCTCTCATTAGCCACTAAAAACATCGCTGGCTGTGAATCTTTTGTTTCTTTTGAGCAAATGAAAGGCTGTCTTGATTATCTTACTGTTTTTTTTCCAAGGGACCGCTCTGTGAAGTAGTTGTCTCGCTTGTCAGCTACAATTTAATTGTTCTTGGTGAATAGATATCAAATAGGTCATGAATGTGCTACTAACCAAAGAGCTCAACCTTCCAGCTAAGATTAACAGTTAAGTTTTGAGGGATGATCTACAAATAGTATTGTGGTAGGAAGAAATCGTTCTTTGATTCATCTACTTGCAGAATTCATAGTTAAGTGAGTTTGGTAAATGGCATGAAACTTAACTGTGTTCCTCAATGTTTGATGCATTGAAGATGTCATCACAAATGATTTTTGTTACAGGAAATAGTGTTTGGACCACTAGAAAATGAGCTCAATTTCTGCTTTGTAGTGTTCCATAACATCCTTTTGTATTTCTAATTGCAATTTTACATTGTTGTCTAACAGTAACAGCATACATCAAAGAGATATGGGTATACTTAGCAGAAGTCTTATCGGTAGTGTTTGAAATTGATAATCTAATCTACACATCATTATGGATCTTTGATTCTCCTTTGATTCTGTCTCCACATTAAGTGTAACGTGCAGATGTATTCTTGTCCATTTGGCGAAAAAGGGACATTATGCCACTTTCTTCTGACATTAGGAGTCAAGATACCGGCATTTCTACCAAAGTGTAATTTCCTTTAATATCATTTTTTAATATCCTTTTCCTCATTTTATATTGTAGACTGCTATAAAAGTAGCATATGGGTTGTGAGTTAGTATTCTAGAATCTCTTCAGAACAACGTATTTCTCAAGATATATACAGTGTACTTGGATATATCACAGAAGCAACTCAATGATGAAGCTAAGATGGAAACGTACTTCCATCAAAGCACTGGCTCTGTTCTTGCAGAAGAATCTGGCAGTCTTGAATAGCACACTCTGTGCAATTACACTAATTCGGTATGTGTGCTACTAGAAGCATATCCTGTTTTTCCACTCCTGCACAGCTGCTTGTGTCGCAGATTGGTTTGTATGACTTTTATAGGCTGAAGATTAAATTCCGCGCCATGTAATAGAGGATGCAACTCAGTAGCTTGTGGCTGTAAATACAGCAGTGAGCAATTGTCTCTGTATTCTGAATCTTGCAAGTGAATCAATAAGATGAGATTAGTCTGATAGTAACAGAAATGAAGTGAGATATGACAGTACTGCAGATAGATGATACTCTGTAGGTTATCATATAATCGTGGAATGATTTTAGTTGGAAAGGCCATTAAGATCACTTGTGATTGTGATGGCTGATGAATTCAAAAGTATTATTAACTTCAGTTGTTCAGTCATAATCTTTGAAGGATGAGAAAAATGACAAAAACACATCTTCATGATGTGAGCCTGTAGCATTTATCCTCCTAGTCTAAAAAATAATAAAGGGTTAAAAATAAAAATAAAAAACCTTTCTTCCTGCCTCACTTCATAAAAGCAACCATGAATTGTAGAATTGTCAGCAATGGGAAAGGCTGAGAACATACAGATATAACAACTAAGAAAGAAGATTTACTAGAAGTTGGCTAAGATTAAAAACCTTGGCCAGAGCGATTTCCCCAGCCAACCTTCTTTCTGAGAACAGAACTGCAGTATCGTGGTAACACTTTTCCGCGTTAGATTGAAAAAGCTTAGTTGTCTGTCACATTCCTCGCTGAATCTTCCTTTACCACAGATGTTTGCTGTTGGCTCTTTCTGTTAGCAGTGCATATCTTGTCTGAAATTCAATAGCAGACTTCATCTTTTGACTTTGATAAGATATTTCAAATCTGTCAATCCCATTTTTTTTTTTTAAACCTCTTAAGCGCTAAGAGTTTAGATGGGAGGAAATTTCCTGCGTGAGTTACTATAGCAATGCAAGCTTAAACTAAGTTTTAAGTAAATAGGCACAATGCCTGTAGAGATGGGAGTCATTTATTTCCTATTTTCTGATTTACATCATTTTGTTTAGTCTGGTTTCAAGTAGATGCTTTTTATTTCACTGAGTAATTTCAAGCACTGGATTCGCAAAATCAATTTGAAACCCTCTCCAGAGTTGTGTAGGGTTCACCTTGTAGTGGTGAATTACTGCAGTAAAAAGCAACATCTGTGAAAGGAGGCCTGTATTGTCTTTTTCTGTTGTATAAAACTGTATGTTTATGTTATGAATCACTGAGTTTATGTACTTAACAGTGATTATTCACTTTTGCTCACAACTCATTTTTATATGCAGTATTTAGTGCAGTATTGAATCTTAACTGCATAAGGCAAACCATGAAAACTGTATTAGAGTGATAGCACAGAGAGCAATAGAACACCACAGTTTTAACAGGTTTTGTATAAACAGTTTCACTAGTGAGTATAGTTGAAGAGTAATTTATGATGCATCTTATTGTACCGTGTGTTTTATAGTGTTTTTTAAAAGCCCTTTTCTGTAAGTCACTGTTTCCTGCATTGTCTTAGGTACTGAGATCTCTTTTTTGATGGAGGATTATTTTCTGAAATAGAAGTTTTCAACCTGTGATAGGCAGTGTACACAGATGCGTATGTTTCTTTGCATGTGTACTTCCATCATGGGGGAGAAAACAACTTGTGAAACTTAACTTCAAATGCCAACTGTACCAAATGTATCTGAAACCTTGTAGCGTTACTGGGGAAAACTTTGTCAGGCAGATAAGTTTATGTATGGTTAACTCAGTTTCTTCATTAATTGTCCTCAGTTCTTCAGCTTGTGTCTGGGAGACTGATGTTCCTATTTAATTTTTTAAACTTAAAACCAAAATAACAAAACCCAACCACCTAACACCACTAGATATTTCCTGCACCTGTTTAGCTCTGCTTATGTTGTTTAGCCATGAATGTCATAAGTAGAATACAGGCCATCCTGGCCAAATATTTACTTATGCATTCATATTAAGTGAACAAGTTTTGAGTAGGATTCATACTTTTTCTTTATACCTTTTTCTTTTTTTCCAGTATTTTTTGTTAATGTCCATCTTTCTGAGTACTTTGACCTTTCAAATTTCTGAATTAAAAGAAAATAATTACTATGTTAGATATAAAATCTCGATGTATGATTTTTTTTACTGCACAACTTCTGGATCTTAAGACATATGACTTAAATCATATACATCTCCTTTCCAAACAAGCAGAAGTGCTGAAGTTCAACCCTTAAAGGCTAAGAACAGCCTTCTTGGACTTTGGTCGTCTGGGCTTTGCCACAGATAGGGCAGAAATGCAGCCTGCTGTAATGCCTTCTGAGGAATGCATTCTAAACAACATTTAGATGAGCATCTAGCTGTCAAAAATCAGGAAATACAGGACTTTGCATGACTATGTAAAGCAATTTTCCTTCCTTCTACACGCCTCCCCTGCTGTAGAGCAAAATGGTCTTTTTTAGAGACATTTGTTCCTTTGTAGAACTTAGGATAATTCTCTCCAAAATTTACTCTCAGTCTCCTAGTGTCAGTTCTGTAAAACTGGAATCTGAGTAAAGGGAGAAAATGTGATGTTTGGATTATGTAATAAATCAATGAAAGAGCCACTCTAGGTTTTGATGTGTGGGTTTTGGGGAGACACGGTGACAAGAATTGGGGTTAAGCAGCCAAATGAATTCAGTTGTGTATTATATGTCTGCATTTGATGATGCTGAAGGGGCAGGTGTGTAATCTCTGAATAGGATTGTTAAGTATTTTAAAAGTGCCCACTGTTTAAATTGCTGAAGATAGTGTTAGTATTACCATGTTTAGTATATAGTCTTATTGGGTGCATGTCTGTATATTCAAATATTGGGTTTAAAAAGAGTTTTATCCCTGTACCTTTAAAAAAAAAAAAAAAAAGTTTGGAGGGCTGACTGCTCTCACTGTTTAATATTATTTTTTTCCTGATGGATTATGACACGCTACTATTTTATGGCAGTGATTCTAAATTTGTTCAGTAATGGGAGGTCACTATTGTGTCAGCATGTAATTTTGATATTTAGAATGCTACTCTGTGAACTGCCTCTGCCTGTTGTCTTGATGTCCCACTAACATCACAGCACCCCCAGAAGAAGCATATTCCTAGGAGCACCTGTTACACTTTTACCCATATCAATACAGTTTAAATCCTATTGATGATTCATCCTTTTCCCATTCACTTCGTGTGTTCTGTTTCTGTTTTGTATTTTCATCTTGTTGCTTCACTTCCTTTGTATCTTCAGCTTTTGATCAATGTTCTTAACTGTTACGTTTTAACTGTGTTGTTGACTGTAGTTCATTTAATACTTTTCATTGAAGGATGATTCAAGTGCTTCATAGATTAAGTGAAATTTTATGGTTAAATTGAATGTGTTCTGTCTTTAATAAACAATGCTGGGAGTTAATAATCAGATTTATGGAGGTTCTGTTTATATTGATTTTCATTTAAAATTTGAAAATGGCTGGAATTCTTCTGAAAACAATATCACTGGGTGGGCCATAGCTTTAATAATATTCTCTAGTATTTTGCAGGGGTTACTTTAAACCATTCTTTATGTCCACAGTTAAGAAAGTCTCTTCTGCAGCTTCCCTCCCTTTTTTTTGCATGCTCCCTTTGGCGGAAAAAAATAGGATTGAAGTCAGAAGTAAAAGTATTGGTTTAGTGTCTTAAGTATTTTCTGAGAAGTGGGAAGGATTTATTTATATGCCAAAACCCATTATGGTAGCCTGTGAAGACAACAACTAAATTTTATGCTGCATCTTGTGTATCTCGCTACATTTTGATTTATTTGGAGAATATGTACTTGGGGGGATGTGAGGAAGAAGATAAAGTTAATCTTTGACCACATTTTCTTGTGAGATGAAAATATGAATCAATGGAACTGTAAAGATAAGGCTCAGGAGTGCTACAGTCCTGTCTATCAAGACTAAAGCCATCATAGATTTAAAAACAAACAAAAAAAATTTAAGATTCTCATTTAATGTCATCCTATTTCAGTATTTTGTGAATAGAAAACAGTTTAGCATGTCAGCCACTCACTTGATTGTAGATGTTGCTGATAATCTGTGCTTTTACTGAAAACTATAAATATTATGATTACAGTAATATACAGATTTTTCCAATTATTTTCAAAATAATTTTAGACCATATTTGCATACATGAAATCTTAAGAGGTTAACAAAAATTGTGTTACTTAAACTCTCAAGGAAATAGACAAAGTTTTCGAAAGTATGTTCAGAACAGTAGTTCCTGATTACTTTGCTCTTTGTACTTTCAGATAACAGCACTCTGTTGCCAGGGCCCTGTTTACTTTCCATGGTTTTAGACTCTGATGAACAACTTAAAAGTATACAACAAGTCTTGAATGATAGTCACTCAAATTTTTGTTGTTGCTTTTTCATTTTTGTTTTAATTTTCTTCATGAATATTGTTGCTCTAAATTAAGTTTCTGGAAGACAATTATTGTACATTTGAGCTTTAATAACTTGTGAATTAATATTTGTCATTTGTTCCACAGATGGTTCTGACTCCAGAGATAAACCAAAGCTTTATCGTCTACAATTAAGTGTCACTGAAGTTGGAACTGAAAAATTTGACGACAATTCCATTCAGGTATGGAGAAAGAGCAGACCCAGATGACAGAACTGAGGGCTGGAGCACCTCTCCTATGAAGGAAAGCTGAGGGTGTTGGGTTTGTTTAGCCTGGAGAAGAGAAGTCTGCAGGGACACCTCCACTGAAGCCTTCCAGTACTTAAATGGACCTTATAAACAGGAGAGAGACTGACTGTTTACATGGACGGATAGAGACAGGACAAGGGGGAACAATTTTAAACTAAAACGGGAAATTTAGATTAGATATGAGAAGGAAATTCTTTACTCAAAGGGTGGTGATTCCCCATCCCTGGAGGCATTCGAGACCAGGTTGGACGAGGCCCTGCGCAGCCTGATCTAGTACATGATTTCATGGTTGGCAACCCTGCCCATGGAAGGGAGTTGCAGCTGGATGGGCTTTTAGATCTCTTCCAACCCAGCCCATTCTATGATTATTTAAAAAGGTATATTCTTTTTTTACTTATTTTTTTTAATTTCCAATAGTATGTATTAGTATTATCCTAATTGCTTCGTGACTTTCAAGTCCTAATGTCTTAACCCCTTTGAGTGACATAGGATTTTTAAGGTGCGTAAACAGTTATATGGGGTTCATGCTGCATGCTGGGAGATCTCTTCTAGCACCCTGCATCTATGTCTGTGTGGCAAGCTGGCCTATAAATACTTTCACTGTGATATTTTATGTTGAAACAACCAATGGAGAAAAACATAGTTCTAAACAGCATGTGGACAAAGAATTTAATACCTTTTCATTAAAGGATTCTTGTTGCATGTTTTAGTTAAATGTGTAGTTTATTACTCCTGGAAGGAAGATTGAAGTGAAGCTCACATGACTTTAGTACCACACATTTGTGTTGAATTCATAAGCAAGCAGAGTTATGCTACTAGTCAGTAAATAGGGTAAGCTGCAGCTCCATCTTACCATTTTAATTTCTGCTGCTGTATAATGTAATTTATTTCATGTTAATAATTTCTTTTTGCAGTTATTTGGTCCAGGAATTCAGCCTCATCATTGTGACCTCACTAATATGGATGGAGTTGTTACTGTAACCCCAAGAAACATTGATGCGGAAACGTATGTAGAAGGTCAGCGTATTTCAGAAACCACTATGCTTCAAAGTGGAATGAAGGTTCAGTTTGGATCATCTCACGTGTTTAAGTTTGTGGATCCCACTCAGGACCATATTATTCCTAAAAGACCTATTGATGCAAGCCTTATGGTCAAAGGCCCAAGGCACAAAGCTGGGTGAGTACAATAAGAAGCCCTGGAAAAACAAAGAATGAGAATGTTATAAATGGCCAATGATTAGAGCATGATTTTAAATGAGTTCCAAGTAACTGCTTTTAAATATTAACCGTGTTATAGCTATTTTAATACTTGAGCTCCACCTTGTGATTTTTTTTAGGATTAGCAAGCATCTGTGTCAATATGAAATACTCAGATTAAGCAGGGAGCTAAATGTTTCAATATGCCAACCATTTTTACAGTGTGATTACTTGTCTCATAGTTTCTGTGTTGCAAGAACTAACAGTACAGAAGAGCATCTTACTGTTTCTCTACATTTATCTTTTTAATAAGTGCATAATGAAAATATTATGATTTTAGTGACTTGCATTCTCTTCAGTGGCTATAGAAATGGTTAGTAGAAACAATCTCAATATCAAACGGTATGGCATGAAATAAATGCATTGTATTCTCCATCCTGTCAGGGTCAAAATGAAACTGCTATGACAGTATGCAGTCGTTTAGGAAAGAAAGATGTGGCTTAGAGAACAATGAGTCTCTTTTGGCCAGTCTGCTGAGTGAACAGATGTCGATTTCAAATATTTTTCTTCACTTTATTGTAATGTGGAAGTATACTTTGTGCTTCTTGTTTGTTTGTTTGTTTGTTTGTTTTAAAAAAAAAGAAAGAAAAGCACTAGAAAATGAGAAAATATTGGAAGTGTCTTTCCTGTTCTTCATTATGAGTGAAACATAAGCCGTTCATCCAGTCTGAAGTCCAAGAAAATTATGGAGAGTTTTTGGAAGTTAATACATCAAACTGGTACTTACATAGAATGTACCAACCATGCAGAGACACTTACCATTTGGAAATAAATTCCATTTTCTTAAATCAAAGAGCCGGGATGTCCAGTGATTTGCTTCCTCCTAGCTAGGAGAAGGCAGCCCTTTGCCTTAGACATACTAAAATTTTACTGATCACAAATGGAAGAAGCCTATCTATATCTTCAGTCATGCCATTCATTAGAACGGATTGGACTGGAAGTGAACCTTAAGCCCACCCAGATCCAACCTCCTTGTGTGGGCAGGGTTACCCCCCGCATCAGCTCAGGCTGCCCAGGGTCCCATCCAACCTGGCCTCAAACACCTCCAGGGATGGTGTATCCACAGCTTCTCTGGGCAGCCTGTGTCAGCAAGTCTACTGCAGTGAATATAACATGCTGAAAATATTTCAGTGGCTTTTTTTTTTCTCAGTTTATCAGGAAGAAATGTAACTAAAAATCTGTTTTGTCAAAGAAAATGATTTGTGTAAATTCTTGTAGTGCTCTTACATGAAGAATTGATACAGTGTTTTTTAAAGTTATGCGAACAGGTATCATGGTATACCTCACTGAATTTTAATGTACTAAATCCCTTGCTAAGTGTTTACTCATATAAAGTTCTAAGTAGTGCTTCAAATGTTGTCTTTTAGAGCTGTTCAGGAAACCACGTTTGATCTGGAGGGAGATGTTCACAGTGGAACAGCATTACCAGCAAGCAAGGTATTGTATTATAAGTCAATAATAGATAATGAAACTTCATGCTAGATCAAAATTATATTATCAGTAGTATTTGTGCTGCCTGTCCTTCTCCCCCAGCCGTTTACTCTTTGGATTGGATTAATTATCATGCACACTTATTTATTTATTTACTTATTCCTCACAAGACCATTTTGTTTCTCAAATGGGCATTTGGCATGCATTCTTTGCCAAGAATAGTAACATTTTTTTCCTCTTAGAAAGGGAACTGCTCAAGCCTGGAATAATCTGATTAATCAGAGAGCACGTGGGTAGAGATAGATCCATGTTAGAAATGTTTTATTAACGTCTCATATATGTAGCCCATGACTGTAGCATCTGTTATAGGGCAAATAAGTGTTTTATATAAAATATGAAAGTGTTCGATGTCAAGTTTAACTGGGCTTTTAAAATTTAATGGATGTGACTGTTGATTTCAATAGAGCTCCTGTATACACTGATCAGAGAAACAGTCTCTGCAATCATAGTTATAAACATTTTATGAGGTGATAATCTCTTTTTGCTTTCTTTTTACATTGTCTTTATGTTAATATATTCTGTGCCAAAGTTGCGTTTTCCAAGAGTAAACAAACTGAGTAAAATGACACAATGGTGAATGCCTGTTCTAATCGCATGCCACAGATGAAAGGAAAGATTATTTCAGCAGTATGAAATATAGCAGTCCTCACAGAAAGGACTTTTTCTTTTCTTTTATTACTGCTATTATCAGATTGAAATACTTATAAAGAAACTTAATGGTATGACAGTGCAGATATTAGTAATACTCTGATAACTTTTAATTAAACTTTTCTTCTTTTTTTTTTTTTCCTCTTGTCATAGATCTCCGATTCAGTTTTTCTCCTCTGTAGCTTTGACTGTGGTAATAGTTTCTTGCATCTCAGATGCATTTTTTAACTGATAGGAATTTGCTCAGTGACATTTTGAAGAGAGAAGGAAAAACAACAACAACAAAAACCAAATGAGATACTAAAATGTCTCAAAATTGCTCTGAATTGGAGTTTCCGACATGCATGATACTATGTAGCGTGTCTCGTGTAGTTTTTAAATTCACTGGAGAAATACTTTAGTGGACCTATGAAGCTTGGGAAAATGTAACAGTTTCGAACTGTCAGGCAGATTCTCAAACTGCACTTGTTTGTGACTTGTTACTTAACTCTTGTTAGATCACTGGTGTTTCACTGGTTTTCTAACAGTTGCTCTTACAACTTTTTATTTGGAATATGATTGATTTCATTATAGTTCCCTAAGACCTAGTGATGAAAAGTGATTTACAGTTTGACATGTCAGTACTGAAAAAAAATAACATTTAAACTCTTGCTTAAATCCTCACGTTTTTTATTTTATTGTGTCGAAGCCAATTATTTAGTTGTGGGAATTTCTTAGAAAATGTGGAAGCCCTTTGTATTTTGTTGATGCTTGTTTCTAATTTTTTATACTGAAAAATAATTGCTGGAATTTTCACTGCTTCAAGCAGTGCTTTTGTTCCTCTTTGTAATAGGATTTGACATGTAATTGGAAAGCATAAATTAAAATCTTCCTCAGCACTGAGTAAAACCAACTTGTTTGTAAAAACTCGCATGATTTGAGTTGCCCCTTGTTATCCTGGAAAATTATATACTTTCTACAAGATCAGACTTTTCCTTAAGGAAAGGATAAACTGTGGCATGGATCAGTAGTGTAAGCACCTGGAGCTGTAGCCAAAACAGAGTTAGGGGAATATAACTAGTTTTAAATCTGTAAATACGTTTAACTTTGTTCATGAGAACTCTCTTTCTTTGTGTTGATATCTATGCTACTTTTAAATAAGATATTCTAAGTTTATGTATATTCTGGCAATATATTAACAAAAAGCTGCTTCTAGCTGGCCATCGGGATCTTTTGATTTGCAGGTGTGCTCGTCTGTGTTTTTGTGATGAAAATACTCACTGAGTTACTGTATCATGTGCTGAATTCTTCTTGTCTGTTTTGCCATCGCTTATCAAAGCCTCAGACTGGCACTTCCTTTTAATAGTGCCAAGCATGAGTACTGACTAATCCTTTGTCTGCATGCTAAACACCTGTCCCACTGTTCTGAATTAGAGCACCAGCAGGCTCGATGGTGACAGGACATCATCAGCATCCAGCACAGCCGAGCGAGGAATGGTGAAGCCCATGATTAGAATAGAACAGCAGCAAGATTATCGCCGACAGGAAAGCAGGTAGGAAATGGATAATCTGTTACTTCTCATAATGGAGAATACTGCATCAGCAGTGTTGAAGTGTAATATTACCTGATACCATGCTTACTGGAGGAAGCAGACCCTAAGTAATATTCTGTGCCATTCCTAGACATACCCTAACTAGACTTTCAGGCTGTTTTAGCTCAGTGAAATTAATTTCGTAGAGTCCATGGAGTTTTCTATAAAAGCAGTAGGTACCTAAAATGTATCTGGCAGCAAAGTAACAAAGCAAGTTGGTTAACATTGTATCATAGAGTTGTTTTAACTTAAATTTCCTTATTGCAAAACTTAGTGTTTCTTTTGTATGTGTCTAGGGAACACAGAAAATGATAGCTTAATTGAAGGAAAGCCTCGTTAGTGTAGCTAAAGTAAATAGCTTGCTGTATCTGTTTCTAGTAGAAAGCTGCTTACTGTGTTATATGTGGTTAAAGTGATGATTACATGCCAAAATTCTTAAGCTTCTGTATTTTTTCCTAAAAATATACTTAACTTCAGAGAACAGCCCAATTAATATTTTTT
Source organism: Numida meleagris (assembly GCF_002078875.1). NCBI lineage: Eukaryota > Metazoa > Chordata > Aves > Galliformes > Numididae > Numida > Numida meleagris. The sequence continues at coordinate 42,376,108 of NC_034411.1, read as the reverse complement.
CTTAAGAGAGGAATGAAACGTGTGCTTAACCTTTGCAGACACCAGAAAGATTTTTTTGTTTTGTTTTGTTTTTGTTTATCCTCAGTGAATTCTTTAATGGATATTGGTTGGAAAGAACACTTCAGTTAGCTTAAGTGAGGAAGTAGTTTTGGGGCTGCTGGAAAGAATTCTGTGTCTTTGTTGCATAGCAACAGTTGTTTGCAGATAGAGGTTAGATTTTTACTTCTGTTTCCTTGCCACAAAAAGAGAACAAATAAGTTGACCGAGTTCACATCCATGTTGGACGATATTAAAAGTAGTGAAGTACATTATTTTTGTAACTGGTTCTTCAGGTGAAGCTTCATTCACTTTCTTTCATGTGTCAATGAATAATCCATTATTTGAATCCTGTCAACAGCAGATGGCAAACTGATCCTATCAGTCTGCCATATTGTGCAAAACAGGACATTCATCAATAATGCAGACTCCACAGTTCAGTTCTGTATTGTGATCTGTTGTGGGCAGAAATAGCTGCAATGATTCTAGAGGACAGGTAAAGAAAAGGAACGTTTTGGGGAAAGATGTTGTGTCAGCATCAGTACCAGTATTGGAGAAATCTATTACAGAGGATTTAATATCTCCCATGTGGATTGTTTGTATCAATTCTTGTCTTCCTTCTATAGACCTCAGGATACCCATGGACCAGAACTGATCCTACCTGCCAGTATTGAATTCAGGGAAAGCTGTGAGTAAACTGCAATATTACAAACACCTAATTATTGATATGTTTTTCTGTAGTGTAATATATCAGACAGTTTGAAAACTTAAATGTCATTTAAGTAAATGTTGAAAAGAAAAACTGTTGAACAGATGATAGTTTATCCACTAATTAAATTGATTTATCTGGGGAGGATGAGGAGGTACTGATATTGAGGTGAGTTCAATACAACATCTACTTTCTAGTTGCATTTGCTATCTTCATATATTCAGATTTCTTTGGGGAGGGTGGGGATAAATTCTACCTCCTAAAGAGTACACTGAGTTCATTCATTAATGTGGAGCCCTCTATGCCTTGGATACTGGATTACATCATGATCAAAATCCATGTTATATAAAATCTGGTGAAAGATCAAATTTTCCTTTAAGTACTTAAACTTTTGTCATCTTAGTCCCCCCCATTTCTGAAGTTCCAGATCTGGTAGAAAAACATCCTCTCAGAGATTGTCCAGACTTCACATATTTGAAACGAAGTAGTTCCGTAAACAAGAAAAGAGAGATTTTTAATAGTCTAAAGAATCAAATAATAAGGGAGCTTTATTGGAGTATGTAAGAGGAACCTTGAGTTTTCCTGCTCCCTTGAAGATACGCATTTTCAACAGAAGTAGGAAATAGTATAAAAATGTTTTCCAGTGATCAGGCTTTCTAGCTTTGTGTCTGTTATAGTGCTTAAGTAATTGTAATATGTAATAGATGGCTAATTTGAATGTCTATATATTGCTGCCCTCTCCCTACTTTCCTTCTCAAAAGCAAGAATCCCCTCCACCCCAGGTTATGAAATTGTTTAATTTTATTCCTGTCTTTTGGCTTTATGGCATATTGTTCTTCTCCTCTTTCTCCACAGCTGAAGATGCCTTCTTATCTGCCATTATAAATTATACAAATAGCTCGACAGTTCATTTTAAACTGTCACCCACATATGTTTTGTATATGACATGTCGGTATGTATTGTCAAGCCAGTACAGACCTGACATCACTCCTACTGAGCGTACTCATAAAGTTATTGCAATAGTCAACAAGATGGTGAATATGATGGAAGGAGTCATACAGGTGAGTTTCTTTGCAAAAATATGTCAAGGAATTTAAATATGCTGTAGATTATCTGGTAACCTTAGTCTTTTTCTTAGGGTTTAACCAATCAGTGCAGTCAGACTGTACTCATTTCCCATGTGAACACTTGTTTTGTGTCAATGACTAATGTGAGTTGTAAGAACCTCCTGGGCAGTGTGGGAGGCTAGGGGAGGGACTGTTGTTCTGAAGATATGTTCTGTGACAAGTTCTTCTGTTCTCTAGAAGATAAAAACTTTGCAAGCATTTCTTGCTGTGAGCTGTTCTGGAACAAGTTGGATATACTTACTACAGAATATCGGGGTGTTTGCAGTGGTTGATGTGTGAAATGAATGTATTAGAAAGAAGTGTGACTACTGAATTTTGATCTTCTTACAACTTCTGTAACCACAGAAATGGTAATAAAGCTGGACTTTTTGAACCAAGCTATCACAATTGCCCTGTAAAGAGAAATATAAGATCTCAAATTGTCCAGTATGTTATTCATGGTGTGCTGTTATTGCTATTCTATGGAAGAGTTCTATAGAGGCACAGAGAGAGTTCTATTTTGTATAGGAATACAGGATAAGATCCACTGGGTTGTAATGAAATTAGACAATACCCTGCATAATTGAAATGTTGATGAAGTGTAGTAGACATTTCCCAAGGCATCAGTGTTATTTCAGGTATCCTTTCTAATTAATTATTCTAACATGTTTGTCTACAGGCTTTCCCCAGAGGAAAAATTGAAATACATTTGTATATTATTAAAACACACATCCTTGTGGCAAAAAAAAAAAATACTGCCATAGTTGCCGATAGAAAACAAGGACTCTACTGTGCTAGCCTCTGTACAAGCATGACAAATGCATTAATTCTGCTGTAAGGAATTCACAAGGCAAATGTTAGACAGGAGGTTGATTTAATAGAGAAAAGGGAAGTAAACATCAAAATAGTGGCATGAAGGTCATAGCAAAGCAAAACTGTTCAGCTTTTGTTCAGATTTTGGAAAGACTTAGTGGAGTTCTCAGGAGGGAGGATGTTGTAATTAGATAGTTCTGTAAACAGTTGCAGCAGGCACTCACGTTTCACAAGTAAGAGTGGGAGAAAACGCCAGTGCTAAAGACAATTTATAGTAAGAAAAAAAAACAGTCTTTCATGTACATGTTGAAGTTGATAAGTGGTTGAAAGATGGTCAGAATATGAAATGAAGAAATAGTTAACTGCTTTGAGTTTTGATGCCATCATAAATTGATATTTTATACAATTGAGATGGTATTAAGAGCTAATATATTCACTTTCTGCTGTACAAATTATCTACACGTGGAAGACTGAATTTGTTATGTCAGAAGGTAGATTGTGGCAGTAGTTGAGAACATGAAATGCAGAGAGTTTGAATGTAAGCAGTTTACTTGGGAGGGTGGAAGGGGAACACTGAAAGGGTAGGCTTCAAATATAATCTGGAAGTTACAGGACTGAATCAAAGAAAATGACTTTTTATGCAACTGGTGTAAAGTAGTAGCAATGGCCCAAAAAACTTGGAGTGAAAGGGATTTGGGGACAGTGGTAAAATAAAGATAAAGCTCTGCATTTCCTTTTGTGTTCAACTAAAATGGATAACTACATAGTTGCTAGAAGATACTAGAGAGGCAAGCTTAAGCATCAGTTTTCACTAAAGAAAATAAAGCTAGAAAATGGAATAACTGTGAGAACAGTAATTTACAGTACTGAGAATGATTTCCCAAATCAAGTTGAGCCTTGTGGTTGTTGCAAGCAAGTGTTCTTTGTGTAATCCTGCTGACAGCATCATGAAATTATTAAATGCAAGTGCCTGTCTGGTCTGTCCATTGTGAAAAGCCATTTCTTCTGCCTTTCATCTCTGTAGCTGCAATCTCATCTCCAATATGAAGTTTAGGGGGGACATCAACAAGGAAGGTGGTAGCTGAATTTGTGTTTTGTGAAAGAGGTTATCCAGTTTCAAGAAATAAACTGAAGAGAGCTCTAGTTTGAAACTGAAGAAAATTGGGATAAGCTTCTTCAAATTCCATACTGAAGAAGCTGGTGACGGCGGGGGGAAATAGGAAATGACAAATGCAATGAAAGAGTAGAACATCAGTGGATATGAAGGCTAATGAACTGGAGACAGTAAAATAAAATAAGTTCTGAAGCTGGTTTAATTGATTCTGATGCTTGACTTGGTGATCTTTAAGATCTTTTCTGACCTAGATTATTTTATTCCATGATAGTAAAGATTGGCCAGGAAGAAGTAAGTATTGTGGACATATCTTGTAGGTTTATAACCAGTACTTGCTAAGTTCTGTCATATTACTTCATCTAGGCTGTATAATAAGTGTTTACATTGACTGGTTGTCACGGTCAAATAACTGTGATAACTTTATGTATCACAAATGATTTTTTTTTTTTTTGTATGTCTTTGCTGTAAAGCATGCCTACACTGAAAGAGATCTGAGGGTGTGAAAGCTGGAGAAGACAGATATTGGGCAAGGGTAGAGACTCCCAAAACAAAGCAGAAATAAAGGGAGAGTGCACAAAACCCTGTACTGTACTGGAAATATAAGTTTTGATCTTAGTTTTGTCTGCCTTAGATCATAAGGAGACTTGACAGCTTTCTGAAGTAACTCAAGAAATCGTCTGCTAACAAACTGATTTTGTGGCTTTCTGTAGACTTTGCATTAGCATATGTAAATAATATAACTACTTCACATAGTATAGGGTCAAAATTGGAGAGAGGTGTGAAAAAGCTCAGTACTTTCAGTAAAAACTATGGGATAGAAAATTCACAGAAGCAATCCAGTACTGTGTATTTTAATTTTCAAATCATTCTGTGGCATTTCTGATCCTCTGCAAGTTTTAACGTCAGTTTTCAGAAAGAGCACATCCTTTTTTTTTGTTCTGAACCAGCCCATCGTCAGTCAGTTGAGAGCTCCTTGGTCCTCTTATTGGAAAGAGGAAAGAAATAGAAAGGCAGTGGCTATTTATTTATCTATTTAACTCTTACTAAACTTGAAACAGTAACAGCAAATGGCACGTCAGATATTTTACATCTAAGTTTGCTGTAATGCAGGTGGAGGAAGAGTGATATAAGAAAGCCAAAAGAATGAAGAGCTTAGTTTTAAATAATCAGATGGACATATCTGATGTAGTTGTGTGGAGGTTTTTTTTTTAAAATTTGTTTTGTTTTGTTTACTCAAATGAATGTAGCTTTCATACAAGTATTTAAGAATAGTGTGGTATTTAGTGTGGTATTTCATTTGATTCTTTCTTTTGTTATTTAAAACACTGTTTTTGTTCTTTAATTGAAAAGCCATGTGTTAATCTGTGTTTAGATGTTTTATGTTAAATGTGTTTTGTGTTTTTGTTTTTTATTTGTTTGTAGGTTTTTTTTGTATTTTCTGTTGCATTTTTTCTTCTAGTGGGGATTTTCTGTCCCCATTTGTGTGTGTACATGGTCTTCATTGCAGCAGTGAGGGCAAGTAGCTCCCTGGCTCAGTTGCTTGTATAGCTAGTTACCCTGCTGCCTGTGGTGCACTGAGTGTGGAATAACCAACCAACTAGTCTGGGATGTCGACTAGTTCGGAATGTCAACAGGGCATTCCTTAAATTAATTATGATGTACAGGCACTTCAGCTCTTAGCTGTTGTGTTACTAGTCCTATGGAAGTAATTCCTTTTTTCAAAAAGGGCTCAGTTGCATCATAGCTACTGATTAATGCATCTGTGTGTAAGTGTGAACATAAGTGTTGTGCCTTCATATTTAGTGTTTGATTTCTAAAGCTATCATGATTGTTCACAAGTTTCTTTCTTCTATTCTGTTTGATTTCCTTCGTCCGTTTTTCTCCAGGAGGTAGACCAGGTTGATCAGGTAGGATATATTGCTGGGAACTGATCCTAGCTATGTTGGCTTAGCTCAGTTTCTCATGCTGCTTCCATATCAAAATACAATACTCAAACAGCTGGACTTGACCGGTTCATAACACTCATTCAGCAACTGGAACATGCAGTACTAAAATCCTTTTTTGACTTTGCAACTTTTACGGCATTCCATAATTTCTGCTTAATGCACTTCAATGTGGATATGAAATGACCAAAGTTCTTTTTCTTCCCTTTATTTTCCTTTTTTGTTGTTTGTGGTTCCTATTCTTTGGATTTCATCTGAGGTTGCCTGGCCTGGCATTTGTGGTCGGGAGATGGTGAGATAGATCAGTACTTGATACTGTACCACCTGGTATCAAAGCCAGTGAGTGCAGCATCAGGGTGGCAGGGGGCCATAGGGAATATGTGCTTCAAAGCACACAGATTACCAGATACTGCATTGACTTAAACTCTCAGAACGATGTAACTAGATGCTTGTGCCACGGCTTCATTGACACTGCTGTTGGCAATTTAACAGAATTCTGTGTGTTCAGAGAACATGCTAAAATTGAACTTACCAGTTACAACAATTGCAGTTCTGTATATAAACATTTTGCAAATATCTGGTATCTGAGGTATGTTTGGTGAAATGGGAAAAGGTACTGGTCTATCTTTTGGAGCCTTCTTAAATTGCAGCATTTCAGCAAAAAGCTATTTCTCTGTATTATTTCATGCTTCTTTCTACTTACAGAAACAGAAGAATATTGCTGGGGCACTTGCCTTTTGGATGGCAAATGCATCTGAATTACTGAACTTTATAAAGCAGGACCGTGATCTTAGCCGAATCACTGTGGATGCTCAAGATGTTTTGGCACACTTGGTTCAAATGGCATTCAAGTAAGGCTGTTGAACTTGTTTCACTTAACATTCTATACGTTAACATGACAGCTTTATTCCTTTATTTTTTTTAGAATAACGTCATGTTTTCCTCAAATTTTAGTTATAGTAATAGTGTATTTTATATATTAAATATCTGAGAATAGAACTTATAAGAGAGACCAGACTTTAGCGTACAGTTATTTTGCTTCATGAATGTAGATCGCTGGGCTATGCCAGGAGTTCCATCTGAATCGCTTTCATACGTTTCTTCATTAAAAGAATAAAGGTCTGTTTGGATTTCCCGTTTTGGCAGGGGAAGTTTGGTAGGTTTTGTTTCTCATGACTGACCAAATAAGGTGTTGGGAGGACATTCGTTTTTAGTACTACATTTCTATAGTTTTCTATAGTACATGCTTTACATTTTTTTTTGTTAACATAGCTTTAACCTCAGGGCATTTAGAGATCTGCTTAATAATTTATAGCTCTTTTTTTTTGTGCTAGTTAAAGAAATGTTGTTTAAATTTGTTCAGTTTCGCATAATCTAAGGTTTTTATAGAGGCATAGGGAAAGATTAGTTATGCTGCTGGTAGATAAAATATATAGGCGTAAATATTTGTGGGCCTGTAATATAATGAACCTTGTGCTCTTCAGGGCTTCTAATTATATTCAAAATCTACTCCTTTCATAATTTTCATAAATACCAATTTACACAATGTTTTTCTTAAAAACAGTGTAAAGAGAGGTGTAGGCTTGGGATAAAATCAACCTAGGCTAGTCAGCTCAAGTAATTACAGTGCTGAAATTAATGTTTGGAGAATCATAGAATCACAGCGTGGCTGAGTTTGACGGGGACCTCTGGAGGTGATCTGATCCAACTCCCTTCTCAAGTAGGGCCAACTGGAGCCGTGTGCCCAGGACCAGATCCAGAAGGCTCAGCATACCTTGAATGGCCCTAATCAGGGGATCCTTCCCCCCCTTGTAGGATGTCTGTTTTAGATGCAGTCTTTTAATGAAAGTGATGCAATCACTGCAAGTTCCAGATTATTGAGCAGTCTGTTTCATTCATGATGATGTGTGCTGTTTCTTAGTGCCTTTTGGAAGAACAAGTAGAAGTTGTCAGTGAGCCCTACAGATGGATTATGTTCTGTTAGTAGCATTAAAATTTCTTGGAAAAACATAATTCTTATTTATTTAGTAGCTTGTTTAATTCCTATTTTTTATTATCATTGTTACTCTTAGAAATGTCTACATAAAGAATACAGTTCTCTACTAAGCACTTCAGATGTTTTAACTGGTCTCTCTATGTCCTTTTATCAAAATATTGCTTGGATCACTATTGTCACATACATAAGATCGATTTTAGAAATCTTGTAATTTTTATGATCTCTCTTCAGAAACATTCATAATAGACATAAAGAAGATTTTAACTTTGTTTTTTCTTTTTTATTTCTGCCTCCCTTGCAGGTATCTAGTTCATTGTCTGCAGTCAGAGCTTAATAACTACATGCCAGCATTCCTTGATGATCCAGAGGAAAATAATCCTCAGAGGCCTAAAATAGGTTAGACCACTTGATCTCTTCTTGTATATTCTAAACCATACAATTATTGAGTAATAAATAGAATGCTTCTTACAGTGATAAGATATATACAAGTTGCCCTAACCCTTGAGAGTTATTTGAATCAATTTGTTATGGATGATAAGAAAGGACAGCTAGGACATATGAATGATCTGTATTGGTTTTTAAAATCAGAGAATAATATAGATTGAAGGGAACTTTCATCTAATCCAACCTCTCTTGCTCGAGGCAGATTCAACTGGATTGTGTTGTTTAGAGTATTGCACAGTTGAGTTTTTAATCTACACTGAAGGATAGAGATTCCACAAGATCTCCAAGTAACCTGTTTTGATATTTGTCCTCCCTTGTAGTGAAAATACTTTGCGTAGTTGGAATTTCCAGTGTTCCAGTTTTTGTTTGTCACCTGTCATTCTATGCTATCACTGTGCACCTTTGACAGGCATCTGTTTCTGAGCCCTCCCATTAGACAAGTGAAGACAGCAGTAAGCTCTGTTCTTTACTTGCTCTTTCCTCAGAATGAACCAAATCTAATTCTTTCTTTCTCCTTTATGCCCATTCCTCCAGCCCCATAATCATCTTGGTGTCTCTCTGCTGAATTTGCTCCATTAAATCAGTGTAGAGAGTCTTAAACTGGATGCTCTGCTCCAGGTGCAGTCTTGTAAATGCTGAATGGATAGAAAGGAAAAGTTCCTTCTGATGGCTACGCTGCTTACTTAACAGCTCAGTATGGAACTGGTCAACTTTCAGGTGGTTTTATGCAAGGCTGATTTCTGTATGGAGAACACCCAGCCTGTATGGTTGCACAGTTATAGTTTTGCAGAAGCAGCAGATGGAGTTGCCCTTGAACTTCATGAAGTTCCTGTCAGCCCATTACTCCAGCCTGGTGACATCCTTCTGAAAAATAACCTTCTGTGTATTAGACTCCCCAAGTCATTAGAAAAGTCATTAAGCAGTATGAGTCCCAGCATCAGTCCATGAAGGAAGTTACTTAATATTTGGCTACAAATTGTACTTTATATCCACAAATCCACCAAGTACAGTAGTATAGCCAGTTCTCTACCTGAGTTATCATCTGCTGTTTATCCAGTCTTATCTCAGTGTTTTTACTACTAGGATGATGTGGAAGAATCCGACAAATGCCTTGCTGAAGTGCAAGAGAATGCACACTGCTGTTACCTTTCTACTAAGCCAGTCATCTTATCGTAGAAGGCAGTTAGGCTGTTTACACACAAACTGCCTTTGGTAAATCAATGCTACCTCTTCCCAAACACCTGATATGTTTTGAAAATGGCTTGTGGAAAGATTTATCATAACCTTCCCAGGGACTGAAGTTAAGCTGGCTAGCTTGTAGGTCACTGAACTTATTCTTGCCCTTCTTGAAAATGGGTCGATGCCTCTTTCTGGTGATCAGAACCCTCTACCCTTGCAATAGTACTTCAAAAATTATAGGTTTGTGATAATATCAGCCAGATTCCCTACCCGTTGAAGGTGCATCTTGTAGACTACTGTAAGTCCAGCTAGGTAAAGAGGTCCCTTGTTCGATCATCCTCTACTGTTCTGCCCACAGCCTCTGCTGCTAAGCACAGGGACCTTACCAATGAAAACTAAACACCAACAGCAAAAAGAAATTGAGTACTCAGCCTTTTTTGTTGTTGTTGTTTTGTAGAATAAAAAAGAAGTCCTCTGTACTAGATACTTGGCTCCACTGAGCAGTGAACTCACATTTTCCTTAACTTTCAATATGCTGCTAGTGAACTAAATAGCATCCTTTGCTGCTAGTTTCAGTATTTGCAGGTATTTGGCTTTTTAAATGCCATACTTGCAGTGCCTCTATATTCCTGTCAGGCAGCCCATCCCCACTTCCACCTTTGTAAACCTTTCAGTTGGGAATTCCTTGTTTTCTGGTGTGTTCGCTTGACTTCACACTAGAACTGACTGTACTCGTGCTTTGGTTCTAAAAGGTCAGCCAGCTATCTTGGGTCCTTTTGCTCTCTAGGGCAGACTCTCATAACTGAACAAGCCACGATGAATAAGTGAATCAAAATGTGCCCTCCTGAAGTCCGGGAGTGTAATTCTACTATTTGTATTATTTCTCTCAAGCGATGTACATCTTAGGGACACTGCAGTCAAAGCTGCCTTCACCTTTCACATCTCCAGCCTCTCCCCAGTTTCTGAGTAATAGGTCCAGCAGAGCACTTGGTAGCTAGTGTGTTGTTCACTTGCCCTTACTTTTGTTCCAGAAGTTAATATATAATAGATACATTTCAACTTTCAATTGAATGTTGCTCAATCTTGAAAAACATTTAAGATACATTTGAAGCAATAAATTTATTTTTGAAACTGAGTATACCTTAAATTCATGCAGATTCTACCTAGCATTCTCTAACCTGAACTGAGTATCCATATGTATTAGTATTTACAGCCTAAACGAGTAGCATGTGCATTGCGGTATGTGAATGTGATTTGCTTTGTTCTATCTCCATAGATGATGTGCTGCACACATTGACTGGAGCTATGTCCCTTTTGCGACGATGTAGAGTGAATGCTGCACTGACTATACAGCTCTTCTCCCAGTTGTTTCATTTTATCAACATGTGGCTTTTTAACAGATTAGTTACGGCTCCAGATTCAGGGTTATGTTCCCATTATTGGGGAGCTATTGTTCGTCAGCAATTGGGTCATATTGAAGCCTGGGCAGAAAAACAGGGTTTAGAATTGGCTGCTGATTGCCACTTAAGCAGAATAGTGCAGGTGGGTGTATTTCTTATTAATACTTCCTACTTAATTCTACGCTTGAAGATCGATGTTTATATTCCTAGAGAACAGCACGTGGATGAACATAGTTTGTAGGAATTTACTCTGAACCATGGAGAAAACGTGTTTTCAATATCATTGATATTAAAATTTTGAGGTGATTTTTATATAAATTTTATTTAACTAAAATTTGTTATTTTAGCCAACATGCTGTTCAGTTTCTGTTTATAATATTGATCTTATAACTATGCTAAAAAGAGATGAGTACCAGAATAATCAATACACATCATTTGTGATGGGTTTAGTGTTCATATGTCTTACAGACACAGGTGCTTCAGGTTTTTTTATTTATTTAGTAGTTGATATGGGGATATTTATGTTGTTTTTGTGGCAAATCTGGCTTCTCACTTTGTCTTCTCTCTTTAAAGCTCACAAGCAAGACTTAAGGTTTCATTCTGATTTAAATTTGACTATTTTTTCCCCTCAGGCAACCACATTACTCACCATGGACAAGTACTCACATGCTGATGTTCCAAATATTAACAGTACTTGCTTTAAGTTGAATTCTCTACAGCTACAAGCTTTGTTGCAGAATTATCACTGTGCTCCAGATGAACCACTTATACCAACAGTAAGTCTCTCTGTCACTTGCTGTGCTGTTTGACGTACCTCAAGAATATAGACCTAAAGTAAAAACAACGTGGCTGAAAACAAGTATCTTGTAGATTGATTTGCAGTAGTTACCAGAAGAGCCAGAGTAGTTTTCTTTTCATACAATAAGCAGTATTGGTGGTAGCAGCTCCTTGTCCACCCCAATGTTGTACATACATCACTTTAACCTAAGCAGGATATTACCAAAATTTCTCATACACGAAATTGGAAAGTAAGGTAACACTGTACATCTTGAGCAAATTCAGAAAGGTGTTGCTGTACCTTACAGAAGGTAAGGTGGTAGAGGAGAGGCACACCGAAGCTGAGGCACTAAGCTCTCAGTTGAATTCATTCTCTGCAAAGGCTGATTTTCTCAAAGGTATGGATACATCTATTTATTAAATCAAAGGTACTAATACAATGTCTATAAAGGTCTTAAGTTTACTTACAGCTTGAATACAGTTGATTTTTTTTTTTTATTTATTGTCTATCAAACAAGAAAGTCTTTAGCTAAAGCGTATATCATATATTTCCTGTTTACAGATAGGTAGAATTCCACATTTTATTATTGTTCTCTAGGGACCTCCAATGAACTATAGTGCTAAACATGATAGATTTTCTTTGTGTCAGAAGGAGGATTTACAGTATGGCTAGTTTTTCCTGTTGTGGTCATGGAATCATAGAATGGCCTGGGTTGAAAAGGACCTCAAAGATCATCGAGCTTCAACCCCCCTGCTGAGTGCAGGGTCGCCAACCACTAGACCAGGCTGCCCAGAGCCACGTCCAGTCTGGCCTTGAATGCCTCCAGGGATGGGGCATCCACAACCTCCTTAGGCAACCTGTTCCAGTGCGTCACCACCCTCTGAGTGAAAAACTTCCTCCTAATATCTAACCTACATCTCCCCTGCCTCAGTTTAAAACCATTCCCCCTTGTCCTATCGTTATCCACTCTCATGAACAATTGTTTCCCCCCTTCTGTTTATATGCTCCTGGTCAAGTGCTGTGTACTCCTTGCTATGAAAGAGGCATGTACACTCTAACTTGCTGCTGTAAATCTGAAAAGTTTCAAGACTTAGAAGTTGTTCAAAGGAATACAAATGCATTTACATTTACATAGTTTAGTTTGATGTAATTCTTTTAGAAATTAGTACCTTTTATGATAAAAAGGCTCTTCTTAAAGAGCACTTCCTAAAGACATACTGGATTTATTTGACTTACTCCTTGAAACTTGCTGAAAATGAAGTTTTGAATGAGAACAATTGCATGAGTTTGTCGTGACTATGTGCCTCGTTGCACCCAAGTCATAAAATTGTTTTACTGGACTTAGAGGTTCAGAGAGGCACTTCAGTGTAACAGGGATGAGGTTAAGACCTCACACCTGAATCTTTGGTACAGTTTGGTAATTTATATGGATTATCTGTAGCAGCTTCAGATAAATGAATTGTATTAGTTACGGCTTGTTGCTAGGAAAATCACACATCCGTGGGAGTTCTGTTCCAGAAGGAATGCTGGTTAGCTAGGGGTAAAGATACTTTTAGGTAATGATTCTTCCTGCTCAGTCAGATACAGGGGTGATTTCTTGGTTCCTAAGGCAGATTGTGTAACTTTGAAGACACTGAGTACTTGAGAGTAATAAGTAAGATCTTTTCAAAAGTTTCCTGTAATTTTTTTTTATTTCAGTAATTCAAACTTAACAACTGAAAATTTTTGCATTAAAACTTTTCTTTACCAGCGCACAGTGGTTAAGGTAGCAGAAAAAATGGAGGAGCTGCTTAGAGAGAGAGATGAAAAGGCTTCTTGCTCTTTCTGTTGTGCACTCTTTTGGATGAATAGAAGAATATAGAAACGCAGCATGTTGCTTGGGCCTCTACTTTTTGGGAACTTGTTAGGAATTTGATTTTTGTTAACCCGTGAATTAATTTTATCCATCCATGCAACCTAGTAATAGATACCTTGTTGAAATCTTATAGATCTTTGAAAAATGTGGAAGGAAGCATACTGTGCACTATATGCTGCCACAGTAGCTACATTTTGAAAAGCATAGCAGTTGCCCAGACCTTTCTGCGATACTAAGCAGAATAGCTGAGCACCAAATGTAAAGCCTGCAGCTCTTTGCTGCACCTTGAGTGATTCTGCTCTTTGTGTCAGTTTAAAAATAGGTAACTATCTTACAGGGTCCTTTACATTGCACTGAGCTCACGGTAAATGTAGAATTAAAGACATTAAAGAACTATATATATATACGCCATTGGTCCCTGGAGCTGTAAATCTTGGTATACATGAGTTGTATATTTCTTTTTTATTTGTTTAGTTTTACAATGTATACTCAAAAAATTCTCAAAATTTTAAGGTTGCCTGTGATTCCATCTTACATCTGCACATGCGTGTTCTATACTGCATGCTTTTCAAATGCGTTTCTCATATCAAGTAAAAACATCTACCACAGGATTTGGAAGAGCTGGAGTAAAAAACAGATGACAAATAATGTAATGCAGCATCCATTGTTTACAAAATAAGCCAAAGAACTTTTATATCTGATAAGTTTCCCAAGATGTCTTCTTTAAATCTCAGTATTTTCTACCTGTTAATTTTTTTTTCCTTAATGAAAATTATCCTTTTATAGTAACAGCGTCTTTCTACCTTCTGTCTAGGAACTGATAGAGAATGTAGTAACTGTTGCAGAAAATACGGCTGATGAACTCGCTCGCAGTGATGGCAGAGAAGTCCAATTGGAAGAGGATCCTGACTTACAACTCCCTTTTCTTTTACCAGAAGATGGCTATTCCTGTGATGTTGTCAGAAATGTTCCAAGTGGTTTGCAAGAATTTTTGGATCCCCTCTGCCAGAGAGGTTAGTTCTGTTGCTTTACAGTAAGTTCTAAGTTCTAGAAATTGTTCAGTAAACAAAACCCTGCTTTTAATGGCAGAATTGCACTGCATATTAAAGGGTCTAGGCAAAGCTTCATCTTTGCCAAATGTATGCTGGCACTAATTAGCTAGACTCCGCAAAGCAGATTGCCATGGTGCTGTCTTATTCCGAGTGCTGGTTGCATATGTTCTGAAAGAGGACTTGATGTTTCACATCTCTTGAGTTTGGTTGGTACAAGTAATATTTTGCAGCTCTTTCTAGGAGCTCGTCGTGTTTTCAGATAAATACATTTTTCTAAGAAGCAGCAGCTGTGGAAGTATAGGATTTTGTAGGTATCGTAAAATTGCAGCAGAGCACATAATTGTATCTAAGAGGAAAGATTCAACATACTTATAAAAAGATAAATAATTCCATTAGTTATTTCGTGGTGGCAGGCTATTTGATTTTAATTAATCTCTTGACCAAATACCATGGCTGTGTTAACGTTACTTTCTCCTTCAGGTTTTTGTAGGTTAATACCTCATACACGGTCACCAGGCACATGGACAATATACTTTGAAGGTGCAGACTATGAAAGTCACCTGTCACATGAGAATGCTGAGCTTGTAAGTATTAATTGAGGGAATAATGGTGAAAACTGAATAGTGATTTCTCGGCAAGCCATTGTGCTATGTGTAAAGTGTTTTTAGGTCTTGTTAGGAGGAACGGGCTTCATTGTTAAACATATAGTTCATGAGTGATCTGGTGAATTTAAGGAACTGTTTGCAGCCATTTGTAGCTCACTGTTTTCCTAATTCTCATGTAAGAATCTGTTTGTTGTATTCCCCCACCCTTGGAGTAAACAATGAAGAAAATCCTTTTAAACAGTGGCAGAAGTGTATATAGACGTGTATCTGTAAATAATTGTTAACATAAATGAACTTGCAGGCTGCTTTATTTTGTGCAGGCAGTTACCAACTAAATACTTCATAGTAAGCTGCGATCTAACACTTTCTCCTCCTAGATTTTGAGTGAAAAAAAACTTTAGTTTTCCTTTTCATTATAGTTGCTAAAAAGGACTTCAAAGCTTCATTTCCTCTGTTCAGAACAGAACGTTTTTTAGATGACTTAATGCAGTATTGAGTTTTATTTGACTTTGAGCTTTCAGAAATGAAAATTTTTGAAACTTTCTTTCAAGTCTTTAACTCTCTACCTTTTAAATTAATTAGCCCCTTACTATATTTGTAAAATTATCTTCCAGATGCAGTATTAAAAACTGAACATCTTTCTCTGCTGAGTCTGAACTTCAGTTTTCATTAAAAGTTACTGTGGTTCTACGGATGTTACATTTTTATGCATTAACATTTAAAATTGTGAATCACTAATAATCTTTTCACTGAATTAGAGAAGGAGATACAATTGGTAGATTTCTTAACTGTGGCAGTATTCAGAACACAGGTCTAATATTTGATAAGAACACAGATGTAATGCTTGAATACTTTATGATGTGAATTCATATTAATCTAACATTAAGAGACTTTACCGTGAAAGTGGAATTCCAGGAATATTGTCTCAGGTGAGATTTAGAGATCTCCTGCTGTTCTAGCAACTTAGTTTTGATGGTAGATTAGCTGTTTTGTAAAATAATTTATTTAGCCTGTCGGGATATGTAAACTCTATTGTTTCATCTTTTCTTGTTCGATAGGCTCAGCCTTTGAGGAAAGAACCTGAGATTATAACTGTAACACTAAAAAAACAAAATGGAATGGGCCTCAGCATTGTTGCTGCCAAGGTACGGAAGTCAGTTTAAGTGTTATGGAAAAAATACTTTTTAATCAACCCACAGTGGAAAATATTAATGGAAAAATCTGTTTTCCTTGAGTTTTTCATGCACATCGTATTGATCATCATTTTATTCTGGCTGGGGAATGTTTCTGTAAGTTACACAGTCATAACGATGGAAGAGAGAACATTATATGGATGTAGTTGTTATGACGTTTCAAGCTCTACTACAGGTTTTATTCAGTGTTTTTCAGAGCCAAAAATTGGCAGAGATATTAAAGGGAACGAATGAGTAAGCTTATCAAGCACTTCTGCTGGAAATAGCAGAAGTAATCTGGGAAAGAAAAACAGTAAATAGAAGAAACTGTGTGCAGTAGTTTTTGTATTAGATGAATGGATAAAAATATTTGTATACATTAAAGTTCATGTACTTTCTGCTCATCTTTTGCACAGTATGCAGCTGCATGTATGACAGGAGTTTTGCTCTTTCATAGTAGAGATTATACTAGTGTCTGCTGCTTCTATTGTTGGTAATATATGGAATGTACATACAACTCCAGCCACCAGGTGGAGGACTCCCCTAGTTGGCTAATTTTTCTTTATTAACTGGGTCACACAGCAAACATAAAGTTTTGAATTTGTTGTGAATTATGTAACTGTGATACCTAAAAGCCCTTGTTGTAATTACGTGATGTATGACAGAACAAGTTATTCTTAACGTCTCTGCAATCTAGTACAAGAAACTTTTCAGAGTGATCTGTTCTTCCTTGTCATAGAGCATACGGGTTGAATACGTAATTGTTTACTGCTTTTAAGTTATTTCACATAGTTATTCACTTCTACGCAGAACGTTTTTTTTTTTTTTTTTTGCAATTTCACTCATTTCATAGTCTGTTCTTGAAACATCTATTCTTGTGTGGTATCAGCTTCTAAAGTTATTTCTGACGTGTAGAGAACTTCCACATGCTATAGCTATATTTGGCAAACTGCTGGCAGTTATTGAGAGAGCTACTCAGGACCTGACAAATGCAACTCACTGGTCTGCTCCTGCTTTTGTGGAGTGGGTTAATAATATGAGAAGAAGATACTGGATCTTAAAGATATACCAGCTTAAACCTCTGTCAGACTTCTGACTTGTATCTGCATTTCTGCTGAATGTTACAAAATATGCAGTGGAAATTATTTTCTTCACTTTAAACTGTGATACGAAGTTTCTGATACAGAGAGAGGCAGGGTGTTAAAAGTGTGGAAAAATTTCCATTTTCACTGGAGCTGTCTGTCTTCTTTGTTCCTAATCCTTCTTCCTTGTTTTAACAACTGACACTTCCATTAGCAGTACACAATGGTGCTACTTGTCAGCGTGTAAGCTGTTTTGAAATGTAGGTGGTGGACTTTTTGCTTGTTTGTTTTCTTTGGTTTTTTACAAGTTATTTAACAAATTTCATGTTAACTCCATGTCCTGATGAGTGATGGAAGCAGTACTTCCCATCTTCACCGCGTACAGCTGCAGAAACATCTGGTGGTTCAGGCAGTGATTGCATGTCATCTTGCTGCAGTATGCGTGCCACGCTATTGGAATTTTGTTTTTAGAAAGGTTGTCTTTAATCTCAATCTGAAATAAGCAAGAGACAGATCGTTAGTGTATGCAGAACAGAAATTCTCATTTAATTTTAAGACAGCGGGACATTGGGTAGAAAACATTGTTTTTGCACTGTGTTGAAATAAGTTGCACTGGTAATTAAATAAGTTTATTTTCAGGAGGGTGTACAGTACTTATAATAATAATAGAATGATTTTTTCTGTAATAGACTTAATAAATACAGCAGGCTAGGGAAGAATAAACAGGCATCGATTCTTTTCAAGCTGACCAGGGCAGGATAGATTAGAGAACTGAGTGAGTGATGCTGAGAAGATGGTAATAATGGGGGGATTTTTCTTCTTTCTATTGTTATCTTGTTGACATTTACTAATAATTATTCTGACACATGTCAGGTGATGTGTTTCTTTCCAGCATAAAAATGAAAATTTTCATTTTCTCCTTTGCTGAGGCAAGAAGCCTGATGTACTGTTTGTTAAAATGTTCTAAACTTTAAAAGTAAAGAGGTTTTTGTAATAGTAAATGGTTGGCTGTCAGGTGTTCATGTGAAGAAATGAAAACTCATACTCAATTTCAGAAATACTCAGTTACTGCTGCCATGCACAGGATCCCTGTTTGACTGTGGACCCAATTATGCTTGTTTAAATCCTGGTTTCCTGAGTGCTTCAGAACTGCTGTAATAAAAGTAAATGCAGTGACTGGTCAATAGGTGGCACTGCCCCAAACAGTGAAGCGCAACTCTGAAACTTGCTTAAGAAAACAGTTGTTTTTCTCCTGGGATGTGACAAAATAGTTGCTGTCAGTAGCATGCTGTGAGAATGCTTTGTGTGTCAGTGCTGACCTGCCTGTCGTGTCAAGTCTTAATGAACTCCCAGTACATGTTTCTGGCTTTGTATAGAGCTGGCTAAAATGTGGGTGGTTGGTATTATAGAAATGGACAAAAAATTCTCAGGCGTCTGTAAAGGAAAATAATTTCTACCAGCTGTTGTCCCTGTGTGGTAGTCTGCTCATCTTTGAGGAAATATCTTATTCATGATTTGATATTTCTTTCTAATTAGTTTGCAGAGGTTAGAAAGTCTGTACCAATTCAGAGATTTTAAAAGAGGAAGTTGCATACTATACTTTACATACCCCTCTCACGCTTGGTTTTTAATTACCAAGTGACCGTCACTCCTTTTCTGCAGCAATCTGAAAAGGCTATTTGCGTTTAAGCAGAGAAGTGACACAAAGTGCGCTGGTATGCTGAGCACCTGCGTATTCTTAGGATAGAAGGCTTCAATTTGTGATACTAGCAGATTGCAAACACATCGATGTTAATGTAAAAACAAGAACAAGGAAGGTGAGTCGAGGAATACAAAGTGTTTGGAACCCTGTTTTTGATCCTCTTTCTGCCTAGTGACAGGTAGAATGGTGAAGTGCTTTACTTCTCTTTCATGGCTACCCGCATTTTATTCAACGAGAAGTTTCACAGGCCTGCCAGGAATGCCAGAAAGAGCATGACTGCTGCACATCAGCTTGTTCTCTGTGCTTTAAGGGTGTTTTCTGAGGCAGGACAGCCCCTTTGAGCAACCACGAGCTAGCATGTATGCTGTATGCATACATACCAGATAAAACAAGTCTAGTTATGAAACAACTGTTAAGTGCCAGAGCACTGTAAACAGTGTTGTGTGTGGTTGCATTTTTGTTTAAGCTGGAAAAAAACCTTACAGCATTTCTTAAACTGGATGCTTTATACACCATTTTTCATTGTGCGTGTTAAATTGTATAACCTCACGTGTTAAGCGACCTGAAATGTTAACTTCTTTTTCTGCCCTTTGGTAGGTGTTGCATGTTTTCCTATAGTAATACTCCTGTAGGACTGTTAGCAGTAGCTTTCGTAATCAGTATATGGAAATCTAGTTGGTAGGAGTGGTCGGGCACGGGGAAAAGTAGTGCTTTCTGAGGTTGTGTGCAGAATTTGGTTGATCTAACCCTGAAAGATGTTTTGATGTTAAAAGCTGCCTGACTCCCGACCACACTGCGGTTAACCTTTTATGAAATCCAGATGATTTGGAAGCAGTGTGTGCATGCAGTTTACTTTAAAAATATATCGCTTTTTGGAGGCTTTTGCATGTGACTTCTTAGCCATCTGTGGGCCAGCACATTACTTCCTGTTTAATTTGGAGATTTTTTTTTGTCTTTTCTACGAAAGGGCTGCCTTTTTGTTTTTCTAGCAGTTTTCATAGTTTAATAAAGCTCCTAAAGTAAATGAAAGTCAGAACAGCATAACTGATTACGTAAGAGTCTGAATATTGTATTGGTTATAGCTGGTGTTGATAAATGCTGTACTGTGTCATAGCATCCAGCGTGGAGTTATCTTGATGGGTGTCTTGGAAAATCCAGCAGAGTAGAGCGGTGTTTGCTGTAGAGGGCTGAAAGAGAAGTGGAGAATTGTTGTTTTTTTTCTTTCAAGGATCTGTAGTCCCCGAGATCAAAATGTGGTTTTCTGTTGTTGGAAGAACAGAATCCGTGGTAAGTCTGTTCAGGTTTCTGTTGGGACTGTCTTTCTCTTAAGTTTTAAATGCTGTCCTTGTACTTCTTCCTGCTCTCTTGCTTGTTTAAACCTGCCAGTAGTTACTTGCTCGTGTAGCAACAATGTAATATAGCATGCAGTGAAATACAGTCAGATGTTAATACCTAACTTTCCAAAATGTAGAGAAAAAGCTTAACTAATCTTTAGCTAGTTCTTGATATGCACTTCTTGAATTTGTGGAAGTGACTATTAATATTTAAAGTTTCAGGTATGATAACTACTGTTTTACTGTGGAAGAGCATGAATAGCATGACCTGTGATATGTTTACTTGTCATATTAGTTGGCTTTAATCCAGATTGCTCTAAAAGCCTATTTTCCACTTAAAAGTCTTACTTGAAAAAACTGAAATTGACATCCCAAACAGTATATGTAGGATTTGAATACTTTGTAGACCCTTCGGAAAAGACCAGAACATGCAAAGACATTCACAGAGTAGAGGCATGTAAATTCTGTTCTGACTGGTACTATTTAAGAAAGAGGATTCCAGTGTTCTGCAAGTGATACAGCAGATTTGGTGATGAATCTTCTCGTGCTGGTTATATTCATTAATAGTTCTTAAAAATATATAGCACATTACTACTTCTTACTCTCTCGTAATTCATTAGTGTAGTAGAGGAAGTTACCTTAAAATACGTGTATGCACATTAAGGTATGTATGCATGTGTATGTCCCTAATAGGATATAGATCAGAGTATATTTTCTAGGTATTTTTGAAAGATAGATATTTTATTAGCGCTTACTGAAATAGGATAAGATAAAGCTTCTTTTTAATTGAAGCATTTTGAACATTGAATGGAGCAGTTCATAAATAAATAGACTGGGGAAGGAGTTTACTTCTTTTCAAAACAGTTGTGTGGCCTTTTAATTGTACATAACTTGTATTATTTGACAGTCTTATTTGTTCTTCGGAGTTAATAAAGTCGCTGTAAGTTGACATTTTTCTAAAGAGTTACACATCATTTTAGATATTATGATCTGAAGTGTTAATTTTAAGGAGAGTTTTAAACTACCAGGAATGTCAATTTCCATATGAAATTGTCCTGAAAGTTTGTTCTACAAATATTTGTGAGGTGATATACGTAAGAGTAACAGAAGTTTAAAATATTTTTTCAGAATTGAATTTTGTTTTATTTACATGTAATGCTGATAATATAACATACAGATTTGATTCCTTCACTCTGAGTTTGCAAGTACAGACAGTTGACTTTTTTTTTTCCAGCTGTTTGTTAGCTCTTTACTAGTGTTCCAGATCTTAAGACAGAATTTCAGATACTTCAGTATTTCCTCGTAACAGCCTTCTCACATCTGCACATTCTACGTACTTCAGGAAAATCTTCAACTTTGTCTTCCAACATAAATTAATTGAAATGCTTGAGTAGGAAGTTTTAGAATATTTTTTTTAATGTTAGATACTAATTCACACCAGCGGTCTGAACGATTGATGTTGCCTTAACAGACTTTTTAAGAGGATCTTAAAGTAAAAATGTATTATTTATTTGGCATTCCCACCACAGATTTCTTGGTCCCGTGGGAATAAGATAGTATATTACCTGCCAATTTAGTCTTTATAATGAATGAATAAGCAGATAGGTATTAGTAAGCTGCATCTTTCTTCTTGATTCATAACTTCCAGAGGGATTTTTGGTTAAATTTTGATGTATTGTAGGAGTCCCATAAAATGTTGCTAATGTTTTCATATGCTGTGTAAAAACCAAAGCTTGTGCCAGTGCTGTATGACTTTTTCTCACTAGTTGAGGCCACAGCTCTGCTCAAGTACTTTCTTCTTGTTTACTTGCGTATATTTAGATTGATATTGCAAACAGATCACCTAGACATTTGCACTTCATGTCTTCTGGAACAAGCTGTTGGTGTTTTTATTTTGTTCTTGTTGTTATCTTGTTCTGTTTTTAATTTAAATGGATGTGCCAGTTTCTCCTTGAACTAATACCTTCTATATGTGGACACTTGATGGCAAAACATGAAAATTACAGTGTACCTAGTCTTTAATCAGAATTGCTCTAGCAGACTTCATTCAATTCTGGCTTTCTAATAACTTACAAAATGTGTTTTAAATACATGTTAATACAGTATTTACCTTTTAATTTTTATATTCCTGTCAGTGAAAAAGACTCTAAGAAGCTAAATTCTATGCTGAGTTTTTCCCATGTGAACGATCCTCTAATTTGGGGTAGAAGTTTAGATTATTAAGCATATTTGACAGCATATCTACTGATAGTGGATTAAGCTGTATCCACATGAAAATGCAGTACAAATTTAAAGGAAAGACTGTACTGTATTTTTCCTGTTGTAAATTCTCCTTAGCTGTAGAGCTAAGAGCTATCACTTGGAAAAAGTGCACATATGCATACGTATCTGTGTGCACGTGAGTGTGTGTGTACATGTATACACCTTTATTTTTTTTCCTTCCCAAAAAATAGATCACTCATTATGTGTTGCCCTAATTTTATCCACAGACCTAATTAAGCTGAGATATTTGTTCAGAGTTGCCTCAACAGGGAAAAGAGGGTCACGGAATGTGCAGTACAACTTCTCAGTTGGCAGAAAACTCTAAATAGCCCTTAGTGTGTCACTGTTCAGTGTATTTAGAGCAAGCATGCTGTAAAAAGTTAACCCTTATTTTGGGCAAAATAAAAATGCCTTCATGAGTTTGTAGAATGCCATATGAATTTCAAGTAGCAGCATTTATTAAAGAACAAAAAGGTTTAGATGGTCTATTTTATAAAACTTTCATAGGCTGTTAGGAATGTAGCATATGAAGCATTTTCTGTTTACCTACTGCTTACTGTCTGTGTTTCATTTAGAGCTAAGAGAAACAAACGGTTAGGAGAAACTGTTGCATTTTCAGTCTCAGAACATGACTTTAGGCCAGTTGTTTTTGCTAGTTCTCTTAGTTGCTTTGGTTTTCATCAAGATATCTTTTGGAAGCCCTCAATTTCCAGAGAAACCATGTGTTAGAAATTCATTATCTTCTGTGCTAGACAGAAGCATATACAGCTATTTCTGCCTGCATGCCTTTATCTGTTTGCCTTATTAGGGATTCTGAATGCTGTAATTTGATTTAAAGAAAAAAAATAGCCTACATCTATACAAGACTACAATCATATATATTCTATTACTGCCATCTCAGGAAGTCCGTTACACAGCATCTGTGGTTCTTTGTTCTTTTGTCTCTCGGAAGAAGTGAGCTTTAGGAAGATAAAAGATGTATTCACTTACTTGCTTTGTACCCGAGTCAAACTTCATGGTAAATGTTCTTTCATTTTAACAGCAAAACAAAACAAAATGAAAAAAGGTGAGCACTTGACTGGAAACTCTTATTCCAGTAAAGAAAACAACAAAATTCTTGAGTCCTTTCTCTTTAATCCTTTTGAAGCTATTTGTAAATAGAGCATGTAGGTACATTGGATGTAAAGCTTCTAGGTTATGTTGGATGCCTCAGAGTCCAGTTTCTGTGACTTGCAATCTAGCTTTTCTCTGAATTCTAAGTCATTTCTTTTGTCTGTTTTCCTTCCTGGTGCTTCTTAAAGCTGCAACAGGCATGTTCTTAAATGTTAAATGCTTGATATTACTTTGCCTGCAAATCATGTTGATTGTCCCTGTCTGAATCTCTGCTGCCTGTTTGTTTAATTTGAAATATTTTCTCTGCTTGTGACTGAACTTTGTCAAATACTGAGAATGTTTGGTATTTTCCCCCCACCACAGTGGAGGATTTAAGAGGAGAAAGAGACATTTACATATGTAGAGCATGGGTCAATTCTAAGATTCTTTTTCTTGTATCAGCTGTGGCCACAACTAGCAGACCAGCTTTACATAGAGCAAGCTGCTTCACCTCATTTCTGTACAGCGCTCTATGGAATATTTTCTCTAATGATGACAGATATCCAAAGTCTCTAAATAGTTTTGGTGTTTCTTTTCCAATCTTTATGTCCAAAGAAGCTTGCCAACGCTGCAGGCAAGCCAGTAGCTACAGAGCTTGATCTCTGGACTGACAGCAAGTATTTCAGTGAATCGTAGGCATGCTGCAGATAAATATGTTTGTTCTCATCCAGATGCAAATTACAAAATGCATACAGCTTTAGGGAACGTGAGTGCTTGGGGTGGGGAGGCGTTCAGAAACTTTTGCTTTTTTCCTCCTAGAGAATACACTTGTGAACTCGCTGCCTAGTTTAGTAAATTGATATTCTTTAAAATGCTTCTAAACTTGGATTATTTCATTGCTTCTGGACTAATTACTTGCCAGGGAGGTTAGACTGAGTCTTGATTCTGTTGCATAAACTTAAATGCAAGTTTACATAGAAGATCTTCCTAAGTTTTTGTAAACATCTTTAGAGTCTGGAATCAGAAAATTAGCCCTGATAAAAATCAGTACAATCTGCTCTGGGTGTAGGCAGATGAAAGATTTTGGGGCTGATAGCAGTCCTGATAGCTAGATTATAGTCACAGAGCAGATCTTTATGGTTTTCTCTACAGATGCACGTTATCTACATTATTAAATAATTAAATTTGATGATCAGAGAGCTGGAGCACCTCTGCTATGGGGACAGGCTGAGAAAGGTGGGGCTCTTCAGCCTGCAGAAGAGAAGGCTCCAGGGAGACCTTATAGCTCCCTTCCAGTACCTGAAGGGGGCCTACAGGAAAGCTGGGGAGGAACTTTTTATAAGGGCAGGTAGTGACAGGACAAGGGGGAATGGCTTTAAACTGGAAGAGGGTAGATTTAGACTAGATATCAGGAATAAATTCTTTACTGTGAGGGTGATGAGTCACTGGATCAGGCTGTCCAGCGAGGTTGTGGATGCCCCCTCCCTGGAAGCATTCAAGGCCAGGCTGGATGGGGCTGTGAGCAACCTGGTCTAGAGAGAGGCATTGCTGCCTATAGCAGAGGGGTCGGAACTAGATGATCTTAAAGGTCCCTTCCAACCCAAACCATTCTGTGATTCTATGAAATAAAATCTTTTAATATCTGCATATTTATGCAAAATTCAACCAGGTCTCAGGAAGTATTATAAAAAAAGAAAAAATTTCCATGAACAGAATGAAATCTGGAGTGTTTTTATAGTCTTGATATTTGAAGCCACTCACTTTGAATATTCCTTTAAAAATGGTCAAACTTTGTTTTATTTTTTAATGGAGTCAGTCAAACTATAATTGGAGAATAAAGATTCCTCCACTTCAGGATTCCTTTTCATGTTACAAGCTATGTGAAGCTTGCAACCATTTAAATATTCAAGTATTTAAGACAAATCAGTATTGAAGGGTCATTAGGAAGGTTTCATTGCAATTCTTGTAAAGAAAAATATATTCTAATACACATAATGTTTAAAAAAAACCACAACACTTGTTACTGAAATGTATTTTTGTCTTTAATCAAGTGTGACTCTGCCAGATTTTATGGGAAAATGTTCATAATATCGAAGTGATAAACAAGGCACGTGAAGCTAAACAGGTTTGGGCAAACGGTAGTTTAGAACAAGTAATGACAAGACCTTACTGTCAACTGTTTGAAGAATTACCGGTTTGGTTAGGCATAGTACCTGCAGGTATGCTTTACAGATGCATAATTTTTCCTTAGTTATATAGTACTACTATTTTCCTGTCCTTCTAACAACTGGATAAGTATTTCTCTCATAGTTTTCATGTTTTAATTCTAACTGTGGGTATTAAAATAACTGAGTTGCCTACAAATCTGCAGCATGAACATTCCTAACCTAGTAGAACGTGCAGCTCATTGCGGTATTCCACAAAGCTTCCTTGTGAAGCACTGTAAGGATGGCAGCAGCTTAACTGTTGAGAGGTTATCACCTGTCAGCAGACAGGCCTTCATTTCCACTCCAATACCTTTAGCCTGGGGTACTAGTGGGACAGCTTAGTGACTATGGGCCCTAGGTACCTGCATGGTGTGGGTGCTTGGCTTTGGGCCTAGCTGCGTGTTGACACTCACTAGAAGGAGCTGTCTGTTGTTTCCACTATCCAATTGCAGCTGCTTATCCTGGCAAATGCAACATGAGGAGGAGGCGGGGGCGGAAAATTTTGTCTGCTTTTAATGCTTCCATGGTGACTGAATAACCAGTTTGAGGACTGGATATGATGTTGCCATTAGGAAGGCCCTATCTGATCTTAATATTCTTTCAGCTCCTACTTCATGTGCTAGTTGTGCTGTTTGGCATGTTCCAGTTGTATGGCTACTCAATGTGGGCCACATCTTCCTGTGACTGCTACTTACAAGGAGGCCTTATAAAACACTATGCTACACTAGCAGTGAAATGTATTCTCCTTAAACATTTTTTTTAATTCTGTATTTTAATTCATTAATCTACTATTATTGCCCATCTTTAATTTTGTACTGGTCTGTTGGTGGCAGGGTAGTAGTGCTTACTCAAATCACTGTGGTTTCTTGTTACTTTCATTACCATTCAGTCTGATTACTCCATAGAAGTGTGTTGTATTTTTTTTAAATTGTTTCTGTTTCTACAGTACTTGTAAGTTTTGGAGCAGGTGCAGTATTCTGAGCACAATCCTGTGAGAAGAAGTTGGATCTTACAAAATAATGCTGCAAAAGTCACTCTGAAAGTAATGCTTCTTATTTATTTCCATGGAAACTACAACAGATACGAAGAGCACAATGACATTTGATAGAGCACATTTTCAGCTAGGTTGCCCAGAGAGGTGGTGGAAGCCTCATCCCTGGAGACATTCAAGGTCAGGCTGGATGGGGCTCTGATCAACCTGATCGAGCTGTAGGTTTCCCTGTTCATTTCAGGGGAGTTGGCCTAGATGACCTTTTAGAGTCCCTTCCAACTCAAATGATGCTATGATTATAGAATAAGCTGATGTGATGAAGTAAAATGACTTGTTTATTGTTTATGCTTTCCTAAAATCTGGCATTAGATTGGTTGTGTTATTCAACTCAGACCTTGGGTTTCTTTAATATGATTTAAAAAAAAAAAAGTATTCAAGCACAGAATCATACCATATTTAGAAGGGACAAATGCCCATTTGGATAACATGTTTGAAATCTTTGCATAACCTTTTCTGCCATAGATTCAGTTAGCTGAGATTTGTATTTCTCTTATGCTGTGCGTAAGGCATGATTTGCCTTTCTCCGTGTCGGCCTGGTTTTCCTTCCATCTTCCTGCTCCCAGTGATTTTTTTTTTTATTGTTGTTTGTTTGCAGTCTGTCTGACTTGAAGAGTAAGAATCCCCTAAATAAACCTATTTGGGGTGTTTGATGTGCTTTCTTCACCTTCCACATTCATTTTTAATGAGGGAATCTAGCACTGGACACATTTTCTCTCCTTCCCACAATCTGTGCAGTGATTTTTAAGTGTATTTTATCAATGTTCTAGAGATTTAAGGTGCTAGAAATGCCAAAATTGCTTTTTAACTAATGAGAATTGCTAAAGTTGCAAGAGTTCTCTGTTCTTTTCTAATCTTTCAGGCTCTTCAGGGGATAGTCCTTCACTCAAATAATTTACTTCTTCATTTATTCAGTAAATTCTTTACTAAATTCCTTTATATCTGGTGATGTGTTCCGGAACACTGGCTTACATTTTCCAGTTGTTTTACTGCTTATTTAGGAGACATTTATAGGTGACAGTTTATAGTTTTTAGTTCCAAATGGAAGTATTTACCAAGGGTTTGCTTCCATACTTCTTGTGGTATCTTAATTAGGGGACTTCCTTATGGTTAGTATCTTAGAGAAGAAAAAATGCAAAGGTATACGAACAAAAGGTTTGAAAAATACTGTTTGCCATTGCAAATCTGTTATAATACAGATTGTCATTTTCTGAAACTAGCTTGAATAATACAGAAAATCATTTGTTTACGCTTTGTTGAATTTGAGTGACCAAGGTATAATACTCTCTGGTAAATTATTTTAATGGGTTTCATAATTACATTGATTTAATGGTAGGAAAAATATTCTGAAGTGGACTTTGGTATCTTCCTCCTTGCAAAATATTTATCTTTGCAGGGCATGTAAGTTTGCTGGATGCAAGTCTGCCCTAATAAAAGTCAGCTTAACGTTTGATATTTTAGCTTAGTAAATTCCTATTTGTTGTAGTTTATTGAGTTTAAACATCACAGAAATTGGTTAGGGATTACTTTTTTTCTGCATTAATAGATAAGAAGAAAGTCAACCACATAAACATACATCTGTCATATGTATCAACATACATATTACATATATATGTAATTAAACAAAAACAGATGTTTCTCAAGTCAGATTTTTATATTGACTGTTGTTTCCTGGTCCCAGAGAGCAGAAAATATCTGAATTCACAGGACTCAAACGCTGGAATGTCTCAATTTATTATTTGCTGAGATAGCTGAAGTTACAACTGGTTAACTCTGCTCTGGTTGTATGTTCAGAAGTTCTGTTTGTACTGTAAATGTTTTTTGGTCTGTTTGTTTTCTGTTCCATCATGATGGAAAAAAGACAAAAAACATCCTCTGAAATGAATGAAAGGATAGCTATTACTACTTTTTCTCTCGTACTAGTAACCAAAATAATCTATAGGTACTGGCTCATCACATTCTTTTCTGATCAAATTTAGTGTTTTGGTGTCGAATTATGGTATTTCTGTTTTTTATAGTGCTCAGGAATTCAATTACAGTATTTAAGTGTCTATTTCATATCTCAATTTGTATGTAGGATCTACCCAGTGATTTAAGAATGTCCTTTGTCAAGTCAACTAAAAGCCACTAGAAAGAAAAGTCTCTCTTGTTAGAATTAACTTTTCCTTATGTGCACTTGACACATCTGAACATGGTTGAGCATTTAGTGAGCATTAACCATGCTTCCAGTAAACTAAGTCTCATTATTACCACTTCCACGATTCAAAATTTTCTTTTGAAATTAAATGAAAAGAGCTAAACTATGCAACCTGTGACCAGTCCTGATGTGAAACTCCCAACAACCTGTTATCCAAATGAGTGCTACTTAAGATTTTATTTCCTTGCTCTTATTGAACTCTGTATCTTCGGGTTGTAATTTCTAACTCCATACTGTAGAATGTTTCCAAATGTGCTTTTGTTCTGTGATATGAACTCCTTGAAACTGGGCTGCTACAGCAAATTAGCCTCTTCCAGAAGCTTGCCTGTCTTTTTCTTCTGTCCCACTTAAGTATTGTTATACTGTATATGTGAGCCATACAGCTGCAATATGAACAGACGTTAGGGAAATAGAACCTTTGGTGACTTTTAATTGCAGTATTTGTTGATAGCATTTCATACCTCAGATTCTTTCTTATTCTCTTGATTTGTATTCCTTGTATTCTTGCTCTGTTTCTTGGAGGAGGATGCATCACTTATTTACTTTTACATTTTAGCCTGGTCACTTAAATATTTTCCCATACATTCTTTTCTTCATTTGTATTTAGGATAAAAACCTCAGTTACCATTCTGAGCAGACTTCTGTATGCAGAAGTATCCTGTGTTTGCCTTTACTTCCCAAGCAGGATTAGAAGATCTATTAAAATGCTTTCTAAATGCAAGAAGATATTCCTTATTGTTGTAGAATTCCCGCAGCAATATTCCTAGTAAATTTAAGCACATGCCAAACTTGCAAGTGCAATAAGTTAACATCTTTCAACTGATGCTGCTTTAAAGCATTAAACTGCTTCTTAAGATAATGTAAGATGATTAAAAAAAAAAAACAACAACACAAAAAGCACCAATATACAGGTGATAACTCTTTTGCAAACATGTGGCTTCTGGTTGCTGCACCTAATTGTTTTTCTGTTTCTTACCTGAGCTGGCTGAGCACACCTGGCTTCTCCACCCCAAGCGTGGAGAAGATTATCTTCAGGAGTCTTCTGATGGTTTTTGTCCAGAGCTAATTAAGCTTCCTGGGATAAATAAAATGGGGACATTTTTATCCGATTGTGTAATTACATCAGTGAATGTGTATTGATTTATTTTTTTAATGTGATATATTTTCTTGCATTCTAAATACTCTAGTCATCTCTATTACTTGCTAAAATTAGGATAGTTTGTTTGGGTTGTTTTTTGTTTGCTTTTAGTTGTTGTTGAGGAAGGGAATCTGTGCTGTAGCAAAGTTGGGAAGTGTCTTTTCTATGTACCTGTCACATGGGCTTTGAGAGCTTAACATTAGGATGAATTTCAAACATTTGTAACATGTTTTTTCTTCTGTTTAGTTTGCCTTCCCTCTGTGGGAATCTGTACATAACTACATGCATATGTGTCTTGGGTTTTTTTGTGGGTGTACCCCCCATTGTTTTGGAAATCCACTTTCACTAGAATATTGCTGTTCTGCAACCACTGCTCAGAGCTGCTTCACGGAGCAGTCAGTTGGGTTCCTTTCTGACACTCTGTATCAGCACACAGCTAACATCATTTTGATGAATTTTAACACAAAATGCTTAAAAATACTGAAACATGTAAGTAGTATTATACTACTGACATTAAATGTTTTCTCAGTACTTCATGCAATTTTTTTATTATTTAACTGTATTGTGAAAGCACAGAGTGGATTTTCTCATTTTGAAGCTTAGGTCTAATTTTCTTGAGGTATCCAAATTTATAAATATTGTGTGATTTCCTTTCTTCTGCCCACAATTTACTGTTCTTCTCATTCTCATAGGATAACACCTTCCATTTAAAACCCTTTTTGGGTTCTCTGCTATAGCTATGCATTGCAGCTACCATTTAGAGGTAAACAAAGGGAGTCTTTCAGAATACAGTATTGTGCTCTTGCAGTTCAGCTAAGGAATATTGTAACCTAGGTGAACTGAAGCCTTTATTGACTGCTCTGGTATAATTATCGTCCTCACTTTCAGTTAAGCCATTCATTTTTTATTAACACTTTATAAGTGGCTCTTTCAGCTGAAAATTGACTAAACAGTGTAGATGGTCATTTAGAAGAGTTAATTTTTTTTTTCAGTTGTTCGTGTTGAAAAATGCCATAAATTATATTTTAAATGGAAGAATTTCCCAATTTTTTCTTAGCTTTTACTTTCTGCAAGGATTGTAAAAACTGATTGGTACCACTAGAGCATTTACTACTATAGATAATGCTGTTTTGTTGCTTCTAGAATTTACTGAATTAGTAAAACCATGAGGAAAAATCTTTTTATGCTTACTACGTTCATACTTTCCGCAATCATTTAACTTCTTTAACATTGTGTTCTGTTGTTCAAGCTTAAAGTTTTATAGATACACATGAATTTGATATTCAGGGTAGGAGAAAATAAAGTGAACTGGAAAGGGTGTTATTGGTATCTGTCGTTGTTTTGTTTGTTGGGGAATAACTTTAATTGTGCTGACCTTCACATTCCTTTAAAAGAAAAACAGATTTATAAGCAGTCTACAAAGAAACCTGTTATGTTGTAATGTCAGTAAGTGATAGGAGAGAAATTCAATTGTGCAGATTAAAATTTCACTGGCTTTGGCCTTAAGGATTCATGTCTAACTACATATTAACATCTTTTTTGTGTCCTTAATAACTGTACGTTTCCTTCTAACAGAGTCTCCTGAAAGGTGGAACTGAAGCATAAATAAGTTTGTTTCAATAGAAATGACAAATGTTTACTTAAGTTACTTGAAAGCATAGGGTAAAAGTCGCAGGAAGATAGGTTAAATTTAATGATGCTCAGTGAGATATCTTTGCAAGTGTAGCAAAGATTACAAGCATTTTGTTAGAAACACGCAAAATTATGTATGAAATACACAGGAAAGAAAGTTGTCCTAATATCTGAGTAGATGTGGTAGTTGATAAAAGATGTTTTATATAATCTGAATTGAGATTTATTTTAAAATCATGTTGTATGCTCTTAAAATTAATTAGCCTTGTGTTAAGAAAAATAACTTGGAGCTAACTCATCTGTGCATAACTTCTCTTAGAAGAACAGGAAAAAGATTGACAAACTGTATAGGCCCCATAAAACTACTTTCAAAAAGAAGGAATATTGAGCAAAATGTCAGCTCCTCTGGATTGTTATGAAGAATCACTGCAAGGTTTAGAGTGCAAGAACAGTTAGAGCAAAACCCATCTGATCTGGTGTGTTCCAGCTGTGGCTAATGGGGATTTAGCCGAAATGCAAACAAACAAAACATGTAAGACAGTTCCTCCTGTTTTCTAGCTTTCTGTAATTTCAGAATTTCTTTAGTATATATTACATCTATATCACTTTTCTGAAAGCTCCTGGAAGACCTTACCCTGAATCCGTGGCGTCTACAGCAGTCTTTTTCTTTGCGGTTTCCTAACTGAATTATGAAATCCTCTGGAAAAAGGTTGATAGCATGAATAAGGAAGCTTTGTATTTTGTCTGATCAGGGAGACGATATCCCAGCTGTGCCATTCATAATTCCATAGACCTTCACTTCCTCCTATGATTGTTCCTTAAGAGGAGGAGACTGTGTCTATTGTTTGGTTCTCTCAAGGAAGTTGCTCCATGTTTCTGATCACCCTTGTTATCCTCTGAGCTTCAGCTTCTGCTGTTGCCTTTTTGTAAGGAATTATACGATCTTCCAAATGTGGGCCCTCTCGTTTTGAAGTGACCATGGTGTTTTCTGGTTTGTTTGTTCTGTCCTAATAGTTCTGTTGGCTCCCAGATGTTTGAACTGATAAATGGAGAATGCTGTGAAAACAATAATTAAGATTGATCTTGAGCAGCAGTTAAAGCCAGTTTAAAAACTACAATATGAGTATTTGTGTAATTGCAAGTATTTTTTATTACTGTTTGCAAACCAGTGTAGATATCATAGGCTTAAACAAGTTTCTACTTCATTTAAGGTGTGCAGTCATAATTAAGGATTAGAAAGTGGCATATACGGATACAGTATGTCTGATATAATTAATGATTAGTGAAGTCACAATCCCAACTTGTCTGGATTAACATGTATGCTGTTTCAAGTAGTAGTGCTCTTCCAAATGCTCACTGTTTTCACTTAATCTTTGACTGCATTATGCAGTTTTTTGTCTGACTCATTAAAGCTAATGGGGTGAGATTCTTGTTAACAGCTTTTGAAGTTAGAGCTGAATAAAGCAGCACCACTCCCAGGTCCCAAGACTTCTGGTTAGTCTTGGTTAGTCTGGCCTCCAAGGAAAGATGTTGCTTCATCTTTGAAATCACATACAATGCATGGGGTTGTAACTGTAAAGGAGAGTGGGTGGGTGACACTTGCTGATGAGTCCTTAACCCCTCTGGATCTAAAGGAGCTTGCCTTTAGACCTATTAGTGGTTGGTGGCAGAGGAAAGGTGCAATCATCTTCATCTGCAGTTCCCAACAAGGAGAAGTGGTAACTCATCTGGGCTGCTTCTGCCAAAAGTCACCAACAAGATCGGAGTATTACTTCACATTTGGACTAGTAAAAATATGTTTTTCCCTATTACTGCTCCAGTTCTCAGTATCACTTCACCCTTCTCCAACCTTTGGTTTTACTCACCTGGTTTCTGTTTCCATATGG
Organism: Numida meleagris; assembly: GCF_002078875.1. Taxonomy (NCBI): domain Eukaryota; kingdom Metazoa; phylum Chordata; class Aves; order Galliformes; family Numididae; genus Numida; species Numida meleagris. The sequence goes on along the minus strand of NC_034411.1, from coordinate 42,342,326 downwards.
CGAGTTTAGTTACATTATTGTTTGCCCTGGTGAGCAGCACATTCATTTAGGGCTTCTCTAATAACTTCATTCCTTGTGAAAAGCAAAAGCTTCCTATCCATTGATAGACTAGTTATTAATATACTGGGACAACCTCTTTCTTATCCCATGAAAATTTAAATTATTTAAGAATTCCTGGTAAGAGATCTAGGCTCCCAAAAGGTATGCAACAAGGTGTCTATTTTGTGGCTGCTGAATAAACGTTTGGAATTCACTCAAGGTTTAATAACAAATTAGATCCTTCGCTTCTCGGAAAACTTTTAACACTTGTTTCTGAAGAATCTGCACCTTCTTGTTCTACTTGATGATAATGATGGAAGTGATCAATCCTTTTGCTAGCAAAAGAAGAAAAGGAGTTGGAAAAGTAGGGGGGCGGGGAAGTTGCACATTCACTATGAAAGCAATTTGGGATGTTATTCCAGAAAACAATGTTATATTAAAAACTGTTCCACTGAAAACTTAATGATAGTTCTAGAGTGTTCTGAGTGATATGCAGATGATATTAATTGGCATGCATTGCTGTAGTATATAATTAAATGATTGTCATACATGGTAAGTGACAGTTTAAGGGTTTGTGATACTAACATAGACTTTTGTGTGGTGTCTCGTAAATTTGAGCACATGGATGATGCAACAGCATGGCTTGAATAGATGCTCGTGTTCTCATGCCTTACATCCGTTGGTCGTATAGCAATATGTTTAGTGTAAACAGTCCTTTAAAATTTAGTGGAATACTTCTAGGCAGCTGTTATATGAACAAAATTGCACTGTTTTGCAGTGGGCTTAAATATTGACTTTGATAGTTCTAAAATTCTTACTAGTTACAATGTCTACTTGTTTATCCTAAAAGCAAAAGCACTGTTTGCTTCTTTTTCCTAGTTCCTTAATAGTCCTAATAAATGTAAAAAAGATTCATGTTCCTTTTTGTCATTTATGCTCAAAGCAGAATAGATAATCTGTACTTTACCTTGTGATTTGGGCATTAGCAAGGGTAGCAGGGCAGTCTTCTGGAACATAATACCCAGGTATATTAAAAATATATATATGCATCAAAAAGAGCAAGTATGTCTCATTAGAAGAGGATTGAAACAAACTCATAAGATACAAGATTTAGTTGATATATTTTCTTTTTTATATTTCAAGCTTGTATTAAGACCAAATACTCTTCACTTCTTGCAGTGTTTGGAGGTTCAAGAGGCCTAATATTAAAACTTGCTTTTGATTTAAATGAGCTTAACTTGCTTTTGTATAATTGGTTTTTGTTTTTTTTCCAGGCTGTGGAAATAAAAAAAAAAGAGAGAATTCAGAGGTTTATCTAGACGTGTAAAATTTTTAATAAAATTCAGGAATGCTCAAGAGATTAAATATAAATGAAATAAATTGATGTTTCTTTCCTCTGTAGGGTGCTGGTCAAGACAAACTTGGAATATATGTCAAGTCTGTTGTGAAAGGAGGTGCTGCAGATGTGGTTAGTAATATTTTTAAACATAAGAGATTCAAAGATGGAGAAGTCCTTTGGAAATACTTTTAAACCCTTTGTTTACTAATTTGCATGAATAATTGTTGCACTGGTGAATAAATACATTTTTTTTCTGAATATGCAATTAGGATGGTCGTCTGGCCGCAGGGGATCAGCTGCTCAGTGTGGATGGTCGAAGCTTGGTGGGACTGTCCCAGGAAAGGTATGGAATGCTCTCTCTTGGTGTCTTTACATGGGGAAAAAAAATGCTAGAGTAATACAAGGGCTGCTCCAAAAGTAATGCTTCCTGTTTTATTATGTTGGCCCACAACATCAGAGGCAGATGTTGGTGGTGTGGCAGTAGAGGCTGAGCCTTCCCACCAGTATTCCATTACATTTTGTTGCTGTGTGACAGCTGGCAGCAGAGGGGCAGTCTGACCAAATGGGTGACATGGAAGTGCATATGAAGCAAAGGGGTGTCATTAAATTCCTCTGTGGAAAAAAAATTCTCCCATTGACGTTCATTGATGCTTGCTGAATGTTTCTGGAGACCAAACAGTGGATGTGACCACCGTGAAACAGCAGCTGTGAAACCATGGGTCATCTCTATTGGTGCAGATCTTTACAAGCACGCCATGCAGGCTCTTCATCGCAGACAAAAGCTCATAGTTAGTGATAGTGTCTATGTTGAGAAATAGCATTTTGTAGTTGGGAATTTGCTCTGTCTAATAGTGATGTTGTGCTCTTTGTATCTGTTGTAGTTTCCATGGAAATAAATAGGAGGCATTACTTTTAGAGCAATCTACTGAAGAAAGTCCTAGGCTCATTTTTTTGCATATTAGGTTTTTACTTTCTCTATAGGAGATATGATGTTGCACATTCAGGCTCCAGTTTCTAGCAAATTTTTCTTACTCTAACTCTTAAATATTTTGGCTTCCAACTTATACCTGCAGAAACCCTTGCATGCATGTGTTGTCTATTCAGTAAATTTATCTTCTAGCTTTTTAAATATTTTTTTCATAATGATTTTAAATGTTAGAAACAGAGTGTTTTGTCATCAAAAGGTTACTAGAAAAGATATAAGAAATCATGTCATACAAAATTACAATAAGGAGAACTAATAATCTGTTTTGATATCTGTTGCAGGGCAGCAGAACTTATGACGAGGACAGGTTCTGTAGTAACACTGGAAGTAGCAAAACAAGGAGCAATATACCATGGTCTGGCAACCCTGCTAAATCAGCCATCTCCAATGATGCAGAGAGGTAAAAAAATAAATAAATAAAAATAAAAAATAAAAAGCTAATATTGCTGTAACAGCTTTGTAAGATTTAGAATACAGAAAATTCAGTAATTCAGAGTAATTTGCCGAATTTTACCAAAACATTAAATCAGAAAATAAATTTAATTGCATAGAAGGGAAGCATTTCTTTTCATGTGAAAAGACAAACTGACTTTTAAATCGTGCATAAAATTCTATTTGTCTAATGTTAAATAAATGTTTTGCATTTGTGCTTTTAAAAAAAAAGTATTAAACTACAGTTGTGGTTTTGAAATAATTTTTATTTAATGAAATATAATGAAGACAAACGCCATTACAACTTTGATAGCATTTCCATCCCTTTCATAAAGGCTTCATGGGATATGACTTTTGTAAGCAGAGACTGTAATGTAGTTACTGAGGGAGAAATATAAAACCAGAAACCCCTGCAACATGTTTTGTGATAGGTTTTTATTTAGCTTTTAAGCTAGAAATAGCAAAACCTTTATCTTGTAAAGTTTCTATGTCAGATCTTAAAAAGTTCTCAGACATTTTTATCACTGAACTTCATAGAGCCAACATACAAGTCTTACACAAAATAATTTATAAAGGAAGACCTCTTCTATACATAGGATATAGAAAAGAATGGGTTAAAAGAATAAATCCCTATTATCACGAATTACAACACCATTCCAGATGCCATATGCCTCTGTGAGTCTCCAAGAGATTTTTTGCTAAGGCACACTTGGCTTTTCCAAACGTCGTATCTTTTCAAAAGCTCTTTTGAAGCAAAGATTCTTTTTTGAATCAAACAAATCCTGTACAGTTGATATGAGAGTGGAAGTGTGTATCTGAAGAAGTAACAGTTTTAAAATTTATCAGTCGCTATGCCAGAAACTCAGTTTTTGTTCTAAGTGCAAGGTAACTCTTGTTTGAAAAAGAATACGCTAGACAGCAGTTAATATAAGTGAAGGGGGAAAATATATATCAACTGTTACAGTTTCTGACCGCCGTGGCTCAGGTAAACCCCGACCAAAGAGTGAAGGCTTTGAGCTGTATAACAACTCCACGCAGAATGGATCACCTGAGAGCCCCCAGCTGCCATGGACGGAGTACAGTGAACCAAAGAAGCTGCCAGGAGATGACAGATTAATGAAGAACAGAGCCGATCATCGCTCCAGTCCCAATGTAGCAAGTAAGTCAGATTATTCTTATAGTAGAGGTAGCTGTCTCTTTCACTAACTTTAAGGGCTGTTCAATTCCAAAGGGGACGGGAGGGGGTTATTTGATTAAAAAGAAAACCTAATTAAAAGAAAAAAAGCAGGATTAAGTTTAAGTTTGAAATAATGATGTAGTTGTAATGTTTGGAGCAAGCCTCTTGTAAGAATTATTCAAAGGAAAAGTCATACTTATGTTGTGAATACTAATATTTTATTAAGTTATGTAAATTAATATTAACATGCATGTAAATGCTTTCTTTAACTTTCCAACAGATCAGCCTCCAAGCCCCGGGGGAAAGAATGCTTATGCATCTGGAACTACCACCAAAATAACCTCAGTCTCGACTGGAAATCTTTGTACAGAGGTCAGAAGTGGCAAGAAAATGCTGGCTATTAAATTTTCCTTAGCTATCAATGGATCAGTGTGCTTGAGTCAAACCAGTATCTCAAGTATTTGTACGTAATGTTGGTGCTAGTGACTGAGTGGTGTTTTTACTTACTGTGGCTTAATGAAAGATTGAGACAACTTTGTGTGATTTTATTACATTTTGTTCACGAAGCTGTCATTGCAGTTTCTTTGGCTTGTGCAATATTGCATACTTGTTTTCAGACCATAAAAATATTAGTCCTAACCACAGTTTAGATTTGAAAACCTCTATTCCAGACAAATAATATTCTCACAAGGCAAAACAAAATATTTAAGAAACACATGATTAGGAAAACATTATGTACAGATCTGTGTGATTAGAAAATTCTATCTTACGTTCATTGTGTCTTTTTCAGGAACAAACTCTGCCTCCACGACCTGAAGCTTACCCCATCCCAACACAGACCTATACCAGAGAATATTTCACATTCCCAGCTTCGAAATCCCAGGATCGAATGGGTCCAGCTCAGAGTCAGTGGCCAAATTATGAAGAGAAACCACAGGTCCAGGCAGAGAGTAATCACTCAATCAATTCTACAATGCAGGTCAGAAGCTTTTTTTTAAATAAGTACAAGAGGGATATGGGGGGAGGGGAAGAAACTGTTTCACTCCCAGTTTGCTGGAGACATTTTTGCAGAACAGTCAACTCTCTATGATCTCTGAACTGCTGAAGACTGGTTAAACCATAGCACGGATAAGGGAGATAACTGTACTTCTGCTGAGATTGGCTTGGGATCAGGAACCCTACCTTTTTTTTTTTTTTCTTTGTAGAATTTTTGTTAGCAAGTTATGCAGACCTGTTATCTGGGATGATTTAAGTCCTTGTTACTCAGAACAATGGGGAATAGATGGTAGTAGGGTTTATCTTGTAAAACGTTTTGTAGTTTTCTGTAAAGTAAACTAAATCCTTCACTCTTCTAAGAAGGTTTATGTGGAAAAAATCTCTTTGCCTGCGGGGTGCATCATTTAAGTGACAGTGAAGTATTAAAAATGAAATAACACAGCATTTTGAAAACTATCCAAGGTCTTTGCAGAAACACATTCCCGTCTCTCATTTAAAAAAAAAATGCCCTTAAAACTGCATTTTTTTCACTTCCACTGATAACTGCTCTGCTATCAAAATGCAAATGCTTCTTGACCTGAAATGAATTTACGTTTATAAAGTCAAAAGATAATGTTGTTCCACTCTTTGTAAATGAGGACCTTACTCAAATCCATATAGGAAATGAAATCGTGGTAGTCTGAATCCAGTCACTGGATCATCTTTTTTTTTTTTTTTTCCCTCTAATCCACCAAAGACAGTTTCATCACTCAAAAACAGAGGAAAAAAAACTTTTTTGTTGTTTGGTTGTTTTTGTTTGGTTGTGTTTTGCTATTCTTAATGTATAATTGAAGCTCAGTATGCTTTACTTTCTGAAAAGCAGTGTCATCCAAGTTACTTTGATATCATGTGATAGGAACTAACTAGGGATTGATACATCGAGTACTCCCACATATATTGGTGATTAGGGAGGAAAGTTGCTTGGATAAAAGCTTTGGTCACTGAAGGCATGTATTTCAGTACTAAAGATATCAGATCATAATTATTCTTCCAGTAAGGAAATTAGATTTTATACCCAAAGTAGGATGGTAATTTTGAAGGAGCGTGCTGCGAGTTAATGAATGTGTCATGTAACTGTGGAAATATTTTGCTGAATTCTTTTGCTTAACTCCTTCATATCTCATGATTTCATCTCACCTAATCTAAGCTGTCTGTGTAGATGCTGTGGCAGGGAGAGGCTAGTATTTCCGTTTCTCGTAATGGGATGAACTGCCATCTGGACATGCACCTCTCCCCTGCTTAAGGCAAGCTTAAGTGAGTAGCTTAGACAAGGCAGTTAAAACTGGTAAGATGAACCCCATCTGTTAAAGTTGTTGACAGATATAGAATTTGAGCTATGGTCTTAAGGATTAAAATGTTGAAGTGTTTTCATAAAATCAAGAACTGGAAGCTTTAGCTCCCTACAGGCATTGAAAGTGTAGACATACTTTCCTGCACCATGTAATGCTTCAGATTGAAAAGGGAAGAAAATAAACTTTAATAAATAAACAAATAAACAAATCTTTACAGCTTTTCACTGACGTGAAATGCCTGTTTTCTGCTTCGAATGTATTAGCAAACTGTTTGGTTAGGTGCATCTTTACAGCAAATCTAACACAAATAACTGTGTGTTCAGATCTGCTGGACTAATAGAGCATAAAAAATGCACTTGTTCATCTCAAAGAAGGCATTCTTTTGAGGTTACAGCTAAGGTCATTGATGGAGAAAGAAGAAAAGGAGTTTGCTTTGTTAATCTTCTCTCAGTTGTTGATAATTGGTACATTATGTGTTCAGTGCTTGGTATTTCCTAACATTCAAAGCATGAATATTTGCTGCAAGAAAATGATTAACAGATCTGATAACCCTAATTTAGGGCCTAGTATTTCTTTCCAGAAGATTGTATAGCACAATGTTACCTCAGCTTTGAATACAAGGAGACTTGGTGTTTGACACATTAAGTCCATGCCCAAAAACCAGGTAGAACTAGATAGGACTTTCCGTATTCCGTACCCATGAATGACTGTCATAACGAGAGCATCCAGCTGAGTCATCTCTCTTATTAATGGGGGAGGATGGGCAGAGGCTCCCTCATCTTTTCCTCAGCAGTCTTTCTGTTTGCCTTCCCAGTAGAAAAACCCTTCATCGAGCCAGCTGAAGCCTGAATGGCAGAGCTGGTGTGCTCGAGCTGCTGGTCCAAGCTGCTGGGGCTCTTGTGCTCCTGTGGTAGGGAGACTCCTGAAGAACTCTGTCAGCTGGGGAGGCTCAACTTAAGCTCTGTTTTGTTTTCCTCCTTTCTCCAAGTCCAGGTTTCCAGGCATTTCAGAGGGTGTAAAATCTTCTATCGCTTGAACGAATTAAAAGGACTGGGAAGAGTATTTTATTGTTGGTTTTAAGAAACTTACTGATCATGGAAATGCTGAACTTCTCTAAAAGTAATTACCTTCAGTAATAAGAATGTGGTTTGTGAGACATTTAGGCTTTTAGTATTTCAAATATGTTCTAATAGAGATGGACTATAAAATAGATGCTTTGTTTAATTTTTTCCAGCGCGTGGCTCGATCCCAGGAAGAACTCCGAGATAAAGTTTTCCAGCCAGAGAGGAATCGTTTGGAAGTTGTTATCCGGAAGGACATAGAGTACATTGATCGGAAGTCAGACAACGATCAGTGGATGAATTCATCTGTGGATTCTAGCACATCTAGCCAAGAGCACCTGAACCATACATCCAAACCAGTTTCACCTGGTTCTTGCTTAACTAAAAGTGGACCTGGCCGTTGGAAAACTCCAGCAGCAAGCCAGCCGACTCCGGTGGCCATTTCCCAGCCCATCAGAACAGATCTTCCTCCTCCACCGCCACCTCCTCCAGTGCATTATGCAGCGGAATTCGATGAACCACAAATGGATTTGCCTCTGCCTCCCCCTCCTCCACCAAACCAGGTAGGAGCGCAAGCGTCTTCTCAGGTGGCTGCTGCTGAGCGTAAAAAACGAGAAGAGCATCAGAGGTGGTATGAAAAGGAAAAGGCACGTTTGGAAGAAGAACGAGAAAGGAAACGCCGCGAGCAGGAGAGAAAACTGGGCCAAATGCGTTCGCAGCCACTAATTCCTCCCCAGCCTGTGGTTCCTCCTGTTCCCCTTCAACAAGTGAAATCGGAAAAAACTTCAACTTTCCAGAGGTCTCAAGAAACAGTCATTCGAGAGTTGCAGCCACAACAGCAGCCTCGGACTATTGAGCGGAGAGATCTGCAGTACATTACTATCAGCAAAGAAGAATTGTCCTCTAGTGACAGTCTCTCTCCAGATCCCTGGAAGCGAGATGCCAAGGAGAAACTGGAGAAGCAGCAACAGATGCACATTGTGGACATGCTGAGTAAAGAGATTCAGGATCTTCAGAACAAGCCTGACCGTACAGCTGAAGAGAACGACCGCCTGCGCAAACTCATGCTAGAGTGGCAGTTCCAAAAGCGACTTCAGGAATCAAAGCAAAAGGATGAAGATGATGATGAAGAAGAGGACGATGATGTGGATACTATGCTTATCATGCAGCGACTGGAGGCAGAAAGAAGAGCAAGGGTAAAACGGGATAATCCTTTCTAGACAAAAGTGTAGTAAATGCGTATCTTGGTGGGTTCTCTGGATTTGTCTGAGCATTTTGATCTCCTAATAGGGTAAAGGAGAACGGAGCTGTCTTGACTGTCTTTAATTTTTAAAATTGCTGTAGGAGCTTTCACTTGCTTACGATGGCTTCACAGTGAATTATGAAAATGTCATAGCTACCTATTACAGAATCTAAGTTGGCAGTCAAACTTACTTTTCTTGTTGCGGCTGCAGAAAATCCCTATATACAAAGGGATTTAGCCATGTAGCTGGAGCAGGAGTAGATAGTTAAACATTGGATAGAATTTGCTTACAGGAATTCAAGCAGAAACATTTGAAATTATTAAAATCTGTAGCAGAATCGGGAACAAAAAACAGCGTTTTTTTTTTTCTTCAAATATTTTTACCTATAAGAGTTTACTTACAGTCTCAGAACTGAAATGGACACTGAATACATGATATCACCAGGGAACCGAGTTTCCATCAAGTTGGTCCACTCCAATCAGAGGCTGAGGTGTGAGGCAGATGTTACCTTTGCATTTACCACCACCTCTGTGGTGACACTAACAGAGCTGGGTGAAAGCATTAAGCTAAGCCATGTCATTTCATGTGTTGTAGCAACTCATGTACCCTGCCTAGGAGTCCAGCTTGCAGATTTTGCATGGTGTACAGTTCAGTCAGCATCAGACAGGGTTTGCTTACCTTAGCTTCAGTACTGTAAAAGATCATCATATATACTAAGATAATGTAGCTGAATAGTATGATAAAGATCTTATCGCTCTGCTGCTAGTTGCTGTCTCTCAGAGTCTTGAATCTGTTGTTACTGGGAAACAACTTGTGTAGGGAATTTTTCTTCCATGAATAGCACTGATACCAAAGTTACATACCAATAACTATGCTTTCACAGGCTTAAAAACTATCCCTGTAATTTGCTGTCTTCTTTTTCTCTTGAAAAGTTGACTTAATTCTGTGATAAGCAGTTTCTACTTGTTGAGAAATGTTTGCACGTGTATTTTGCCATTCAGAAATTGCTATCGGCTTGAGTAGTATTTGAGTTCAGGATTGTTTTGGCAGCTTGATTCCCTAAACTTGCTCTTCTCATGTTTGCTGCAGTCTGCGTTGCTTTCCTTTTTTCTTGTGGCTAACTTTATTACTGTTTAAAACAATGGATACCTCAAGCTTGGAAACTGAAGAAAGGAAAAGATAAATATATCTTCGGTGGCATGGTTGTTTGAAAGCTCAGCATTGCTAACATGTAATTTGTAGCATGAAGGCAGTTACCTCTAGGCATAAAAATCCATATAAAACTGCCATTTTCACCCAAATCTTTAACATTTTACTGTAGCAAAGCTAAAAAAGCCATGTTTCATTAATGAAAAGCCAATTGCATTGCATAGCGTTTTATCAGTCGTCTTTGCGAGTGCTGGATTTCTAATATTATTTGTGCATGAAGTTCTTCCAGCATTTTGGAACATTTTGAAACTAAAAAATAACTGTCGTTTTGAGCAGAATTGATGTTTGCATTTGAGTTACATTTCCCTGTCTGTACTACTAGAGATGCAATAAACAGCATCTGTAGAGGAAAAACTGAGCTTTTGAATGAGTGTAAATAGTACTGATTAAAAAAAAAAAATCTGATTGTTTTCTTGTCTGTATGTCAGGAATTTGTCGAGTTCAGTTTGTCTTTCTAAAACATCTGACTTAACAAATAAAAGAAAATGCTTTTGAAATAGAACAAGTCTAACCTATCTTTGTTTTCACTGTGCATCTTTCTTTTTTTCCCCTTTCTTACTACCTGCAGCAGACTGCTGTGCCAGCAATCTCTGTTCTAGACTTGGTATGTTTGTTTCTTTCTCCTTAATATCTTTCACATTTCAATTTCTGATATTAATAATAATCGTCTTCTGTGCTTTGGATGATGATTTGCCATCTTTGGGTGTTCAAAAATCATTTTGATACAATAAACAGTAAGTTAACTATAAGCATGCATTTGAATGTTTCCAGATGTGGTGACTCCTTCCCCCGTGTTTCTCTCCTTTCAGATGTTGTGTTCTGCTTGCAGGCTTGATTTGTTTGTTGTAGCAGCAGTCTAATAGAAAGCAGTGTACTTGGTGTTTTGTATTTTTGTTTATGACATCTTACTAAGCAGTTTGAGTCTTCAAACTGTGAGGTAGGATTTCTTCCTTTCCCTCCCCTCCTGGTTTTAGAAAAGTTCTAGCACAGCCATTCCCTTCTGATTTGAAGAAAACTGTCCTGAGAGCACAGTAATACAGAATGTTTAAATTCTGTGGATAACAAACATACATAGCTTACTGTGACAGTATTTAGCCACATGCTGAAACCTGCTGTTTGACGTATTGCAGTTTTCCTATTGAAGTAAAAACGGACTGTAAACTCAGAAATAATTCCTGCACTAATATTTCCAAGTAGGTCACGTAAAAGTCTGATTACTAAGTTCTCATATTTTATTTTCCTAAATTTCAGTTTCAGATGGTTAATGCTATTGTCTGTCATCTAAAACATGGCAGGCTTTCAAACTGAGGCATTAACTGCTAAGACTTCAGTGAATTCTGTATTTTATTGCTCTCGTTGGAAATGGGTACATGAGGGGGGGAAAAGATTTTCTCTCTGGATATAGAACTATATCACCTTCACAGTGTATTCTGTATCATTAGTATGCTAGTTTGAAAGAAGGGTAATGCGTGCAGGTCCTGTGAGTATCATTAATTTGTGCTGCTGGAAAAGAACTGTAAGCTTCGCTGTTCAAAATACAGATTTGGATATTTCCACAGTGCTTTATTTAAAAAACAAAACACACGCTTTTAAAATTAATATTCAAGTAATGCATACTTGTAAGTGCATCTGAGATACTCGGTTCTGTGTTTGTATGGTCCATCAGTTCTGAGCAGTTGACAGCAGAGAAAGAAGTGAAGCGTGTAAGCTTGTTGAAGGAATGGACAAGTGGAGTTTTCAGATGCAGTATCTAGCAATATTTTTACTTAACTACTCCTGTTTATTTAGTTGTTTTGCCAGCACCTAGGTCTGTGGAGCTGTGAACAGGCAGATAAGGTTCTTTACCAGGTAGGCTGTAAGCTCCTGGACTTTTCTGCTGCAGAAGGCTGTGAATTCAGATAGTATCAGCAGCCTTAAAAATGGGTTAGGCAAATTCACAGGCCTTGCATCTGTGAGCAGCTAATGTAAGGATTACACAAGAGGGTGCATCCCTAGTGCAGCGCTGAATGCTGGAGAAATGCTGGGGAAAAACTGGAGGAATGGCCCACAGAAATGGCAACGTTCATGTGCAGTGCTCCTTGCCATTGTCAGGCACAGAACGCTGCACCAGATGGGTCGATGGCCTGAACCAGCAGAGGGTTTATTTGTCAGAAATAAATAGGTATAAATGTAAAGTTCATCTGAAACTTTATTTAAAGCATTCTAAGCAGTGCTTGGAGGAACGAGTTTTATCTGGAATCTGAGACTTCCTTCAAGCCTGCTAATCCCATACCTATCTTTGCATTTCTGATACTCCAGAATTCTCTCTACTTTTCTCTCCCTTTCCCCCTCTGACTGTTAGCTGAGGGCCATGTAAGGATCTTGAAAATCTCATAGTTCCATGTGAATTGCATAACGTTGTATGCAACCACAAATACACGTTTTTACCTACTCTGGCGTGCCTTGCCATCCCAGTGCTCCCTGCCATCCTCTCAAAGCTCCAAAGTAGAAACTAGTTTACTAATCATTAAAGAAATGAAGTACCCTCGATCATAGCTACTGTATTCCTGTTTGTGCCCCCTTTATAATTTCTGGCCTTTGTCCTAGGTATTATGTTAGAATAGGCTCTGCCTTCAATGGGTTGTCATCTACAGTTATTATGGTTTGTATGTTGACATAAGCCCCCATATGGAACCTGCCTAGTTTCCCTTCTTAGTTAAGTTCACAAGCAAATATAACAAAACAGTACTAGCACCCCTTTAATGTACTTAGAAATATTTTCTTAAGTAAGTTTAATAGCTGTATTTGCTACTAAGCACAAAGCTATCCATGTAGTAATCAGAGATCAGTAATTACCGTGTTTAGACCTTTACTCTAAATGTGACTGGGACAAAGTCAAAGAATTCTGTATTTTTTTCCTTCTGTGCAGTTTTTGCCTTTTTTTTTCTGAGAGGAAATTACTTCTCTTCCATTAACTCTTCCGAATTAGTAGCTGTCTTTCCTTTTGACAACACTATCCTCTGCTAAAACAGTGTCTTCTTAATAAGCAAGACAGGCAAGGTGTTAATGCAGGTAGGCGATAGATTAATTACTTTCTTCCCTACTCTACATTGTATACTGAGTTTCACCTTTTTGTAACTGTGAGTTAGGAATTACAGAGTTTACAAATAAGGTGAATTTACTCAGAGGTAGTGTTGCCCAGTACACATTTGCCAAACTCCTGTCCAAATGAAATTAATTCTTGTGCTCTTTAGCTTTCGTGCTCAAATATAGGGGTTCTTAACACTTCAGATTGGAGGTGTTTTTTCTGCAGTCATTTCTATAGCTGTTATAAGATGTAGAAGGCAAGTGTTCACAAAATGCTGTTGCATAAGGACATAAGAGAAAAGTGTTACATGAACCAGAGGGGGAAATAAATATTAGAAAATTTGTAAAAATAAAAAAGAACAGAATTTTGTAGAATTGCTCATCAAAAATTGATTAGAAGACCTTGGGCCAGTATCTGATACACAGTTTGTATACATTAAAGCCTATTTCCTCTTAAACAGCAGAGACTGCAGGATGCACATGACACAAATCAACGTGCAAGTTGTTCTTGAAAAACCTTATTAGAACTAAATTTCTCTTACTATCGTCATTGCTCTGTTCCTTAAGAGCTGTTCTATATAAGGGAAGCTGTGTTGAGAAACAAATCCAGAAGTAGAGAAACAGCAGTGTTAAGTACAGCACGTAGTAAAGTATGCCAGTCAGTAATAGGATCTTATGAAAAAGCATCACTTTGAAACATGCCACAGTAAAAAGCAAAGCGGGATGTAGTCTAGTTAGTTTCTGTTTATGAATGTTACAATGTCAATGAATACTTCTATCCAACAAGAGCAGATCCTGTTAGCTTCAGAGAACCAGGCAAAGTTTGGGTTTTTGCTCATTTTTCTTACCTGTGCAGTGTTTATCACAAGCATGTATGAAGCAGTGTTGTCTCTTGGACATTAGTTGTTCTTGTGAGCAAAGATTTCTTTGCCTCGCTCTGCTTTTTCCAAAACACATCTGTTGCAGATACAGTGGGAGATTTTATTTATCTCCTGAGACTATTTGCAGACTTGCTGAATGAGCCTGTTACTTTAAATGGATTGACCCTTTGACTAATGAGTCGTGATTTTCCGGTGCTTAAATACTAATCCCAAATGAAAAACCAACTGGCTGCTGGAGCTGTGGATTGTTGGTTCCAAGTGTTTAATTTCACTTTGCTGTGCCTACAAGACTGGTTGCTGAAGCATTCTGGAGCATGTGTCACCTCAGTCTTCTGCTAGGGGTTTGTTATGACTGCTAAAAATGTCTCTCTGCCTGTTTTTAAGCGTGTAGTTCTGTGCATCTCTCTTCTGTTTTCCCAGCCTTTATTCTTAACAAGAACTGTGGGGAAAACAGTGTCAGAGTGCGCTCTTAACAGCTGAAAACAATATTGTTTATCTGTAGTACAGCATTTTTTCTACTGAATGAATTATTTTTAGATACAAATACTCAGTTTATGGTGTTTTTTTTTTTTGAATCTCTACCTATGTGAGTGATGAAAAATTAAAGGTGTGTCTCTGTTAGTTACAGGATGAAGAACGCAGACGGCAGCAACAGTTGGAAGAAATGCGCAAACGAGAAGCAGAAGACAGGGCCAGGCAGGAAGAGGAACGCCGACAGCAAGAGGAGGAGCGAACCAGGAGAGAGGCAGAAGAAAAGGTTATGGTCTTCTGAGGGCAGCAGGAGTTCTTACAGGCCTCTCTGCTTTAGCCTGGCCAGTAACAGCTCAGTTTTGGGTCATCAAGGGTTAAATGCACAAAATTAGTGATAAGGGTCATGGCCTAAGGCTTAATTTTACCAATATTATTAAAAAAAAAAAAAGAGCAAATTTGCCATTTGTGATGGCTAGAGGTCAGTGGTATTGCAGAAATAACAGAGTAGGCGTTCCAGCTGAAGGTTTTTAGCAGTGACAAGGGCTTGTTTTCAGAGCCTTTTAGAAGGTTAAGAGCCTGCCATGTTTTAGAGTTAAGGCTAAAATCTATTGTGTTTCCTTGTTTTCTCAAAAATAGGCTATCTTGGTTTCTGACAGGGTTGCAGTGCTACCACATGACACCACAAGTGTGTATCACACACTTGAAAGGATTTTCACTGACAGATCTGGACTGAGGTGCTTGTGTGTCTACCAACTAAGAACTCAGTACCATCTGACTGCTCAGATGGCTTTAGAGACAAGTATAAGGAAATGAATTTCTTGTCTTTGCTCTAGATAAACAAGATCAGATTTATTTATTTTCGAGTAACAGGCTCAGGGTGCGGAGCGGCTAAAGTGGATGTTTTTAAACACATAAATGAAGAACAAAAAGGAATGTTCAAGATGCCATATATTCCCAGCAGAAGTTATAGTATGCTTAGACAAAGTATTTTTTGTGTACTGTGTGGTTTCCAAATACACATCTTCATGTGTTACCAAGCTACAGAATAAATTATGAAAAAAATAACTGTGTTAATTTACAATGTGGCTTAGACAAGAGCTGAGCAAAATTAAATGCTATGAAGTTTAAAAACAGTAAAAAAAAAAAATCTTTAAAACTGGAAAATGCAGACATTTCATGGCCTTTTCAATGGTTAATAGTCTTGTGTAGGTATCATTGCACATTTTTTTAGAAATGTGCTTTTTATAAATACTTTTACAAAAAGCATCATTTGATGTTTGTTTTTAAAAGGTTCTTTGTAATTGGATTTTTATGTGAAAGTAGTTTTCCTGCTATTCATACTGGAAGCTACGTTAGGAGTCATGTATTCCAAGGCTCTGTTGTTTAATTTACATTGCATAAGCCTGCAGTAGGATTATAAAGTTCCTTTTTTTAGACGGTAGTTATTTTAGTTATTTTCTCTCCCATAGATTCTTTTCAGCTTTAGTGAATATACCCATTATTAACTGTAGTTACATTTTCAGTAATAAATGCAGGAGTTGCCCTTAGTTCATGTAGGCAGTTGCCTTTAGATTTACGCTGCCTCTGGTAAACTTAGAAATAACAGCAACACTGTGTTACAGGGAGAACGCCTTTCTTCACTGTAGTAAATACTCTTTGTATGAGTTCATGTAGAAGCATTGCTCGTTGCCAAAAAAGGAGACAAAAAAAAGATGTTTGTAGCTCAGATGGAAACTCAAAGCTCCTAGATTGAAATGTCATACTGACCGCTGCGTTTTTGTTTCCTCTGGACTTACAGAGGCGACAGGAAGAGGAATATTACAATCGCTTAGAGGCCGAAAGGCGCAGGCAGCATGATGAAGCAGAACGAAGATTGCTGGAACCAGACGAGCCTGGTCTGTACAGACCTCCACTTCCACGGGAATATGAACTCCCATCCCCAACCCCTTCATCTAACGCTCCTCCTCCCCCACCTCAGCGAAACACCTCTTACCTCAAAACACAGGTCCTCTCCCCTGACACGATTTATACTGCCAAGTTTGTTGCATACAATGATGATGAGGAGGAGGAGGATTCCAATCTAGCAGGTCAGGATAAGTACTCCGGCACAAGAAAATCTTATGGTGACTTTCCTCCTGCCACCCTTAAACCACAGCAGCCCTCCCGCCAGCCTCGCCCAGTTTCAGATGGCCTTTTTCTTTCCAACTCATTCCAGTCATCTCCAGTCAATGCCAACAGTACTGCTGCCAAAAAAAGCCAGCCCCCACCCCCACCAAACAAACCGAGTTTCATCCATGCCAGCAGCTCTAAAGGTAGACACCATGAAATCGATCTTCTCCACGGAACTATCCTCGTGTTTTCAACTCTGATGCTGTAGATCAAATCACCTCCTTTGTGATTTTTTTTTTCACTTAATCACTATTTTCACTATGGTGATCCAACTTAAATCCTAATATTAATGTGAATCTTCCCATTTTTAATTGTTTTGATCTCTCAAATTTCCTTGTTCCTTACCCCGACTCTTCAAAAGTAAAAATTCATCTTTCACACAATGAATTAAAATTTATTTTAACTGTTACTCAACCAATTCAAAGTACTGTTGGTTTTGGCTCTCGCTCTGTATCTTTCAGTGATTTGTTTTGTGTGACCACTGGTTACTCAGGGCATCTGGAAGTGTGTCTTTCTTGAACACAAGAATCTTCTTCTATTGGGTTCGTGAACAGAGCTATCGTCTGCTTTTGGTTTTGGTACCAGGGTTCTCTCTCTTAATAACATGTGCAAATGGCTTTAAAATGACCTTTCTAGGTACAGCTCTTAAATTTAACAGCACCAAGAGATACACAGAATGTGCAGTAAGTCGAATTCATTCAGCACCATTTCTGTACTTCTGCTTTGTATGGTGCAGTTTTCTTGTAAACAGGGACAAAAATCTAAATTTCATCTGTGTGCCCTGTGCCTTGCTCTTCCCCTGCCCCTTTCCACACCCTTAATATTTTTGTGCTTCCTCATCTTGTTTCTCTTATAACTCCAAGTGGACAGCCATAATGGAGTTAAATTTCAAGTAGGGTTCTAGGTGCTAGAAACTTCAGAACCGTATTTTATCTGCAAAGTACCAGTTTAATTACACTCATGAATTTAACAATGGTTCAGTATAAAGTTCCATGCTATTTTTTTTGAACCTGCTTCAAAGGAAAAATCTTACATACTTCACTCTTTGAATATGCAGGTATGCGTGATTCCTACTTCATGTGCAGTTTATGAATATGGGAGTTTCATTTTTAAATAGCAGCATCTGCCAGCATTTGAACTGTTCTGTATCCTTCCGAAGGGAGGGATAGCCGTGACTTTCTCCTAGTTTGATCTTTTTGCTTCTGTTAGAATTCAATAGATGTCTTGACAACCAATTCAGCATGTGAAATCATCCTTCTAGAATGAAAAGTAGTAAGTCACCTGAGAAAGCAAGGGAAGGTGTCTATGCTGGCTTCTACCAGAACAGACAGCTTGTTGACTAGATTGAAGTCTCAGTGACAAGTGGGAAAACCTATATATGGCATATCCCTGTTCCCCTTTTTGGTCACCTAATCGCTATGGAAAAATACTACATTTCTTTAAACAGAGGTCTGATGTTCTCTGGTCATAGCGAGCTAGTAGCCACAGAACAGGTACCATTTATCAGAAACACTTCTAACACAGCTACAGTCATGCAATAATACAATCTAGAGAATGTATGAAACTGTACAAGTTTACAGTACTCAGTGCTTCTTGCCTGTATCTTTTTCAGCAGAGGCTCAAGTTGTTTTCCAGCAAGAAATCCTGTTCTTTGCAGGGCATACTTGCTTCTGATGCAGGCAGCTTCCAGGATCACAGAGAAGTTCTGCACAACATTGTGTAGTTTTGATATTCCTGAAGGGTCAGAGTTTAGCTCCGTTACAATTACTGCCCAACTGATAGTGTTGATGCTTAGCAGCTTCACTGTCGGGCAGGGTCACTACAGCATCCTAGTTGCATAAAGGGCGTCCGCACTATTACTCAAAGAGAGAAAAATAAGAAAAATAATTTAACCTAGTGCCTGTGAGATCTTTTGATGTAGCATCCCCTATGGATTCTACAAACTCATCAGTCACTCTCTTGCTCTATCATTGGTTCCAAATCTTAAAAGAAAGTGAGAAAAGGCTTTCACTTTTCAAAGTCCAGTCATTAGACAGGAGTGTGAATACACACACTTTGTGGTATCTATGTGCTACATTACAAATGCAGATATTTCAGTTACATGCCTATCATGCAAGCAAGTCCACTGATAAACCCTCAGAAAATGATCTCAAATCTTGCTTTTCTACCAGAAATAGTCTGGTTTTCAAACTCCTTATATTGCATAGAATTAAGGAGTGAAAGAATGACAAGAACTACACATAAAAGGTTCTCTTTAAACACTTAGACTACATTGCCATCTGCCCCTTAGAAATATTCTGAAACAGGCTTCTGATCTGGAACTTTTGTGCTGTACATATCTGCTGAATTTTTATTCTTTCAAAGTACTTTCTTTTTCTAGAAACTCTCATTTGACACTGACTCAAGTATAAATATGCCTTCCATCACAGCACATAAAATTCCAAAGGCCCTTTCTTCCTTTCCTTATTTGGCACTTCGAAAGCTGTACATGTAATAAATTAAGTAACTCTAGAACTATTCATCACTAGTTGTCACCACCACTCTTGCTGCCTCCCATCATCCAAAACCCAGAATGCCATTTCATATTTAATTGCATCTCCCAGTCCTCCTGCTTTCTGTTAATTTCTCTGGAAAGATGAATCTCAGGAAAGTTCAGTGATACTTTGTGTGTGTATGTGTTCATTTTCTGGAAAACATTCCGAAGGACAACCTACAAAGACTTGGTTAGGTTTTTGGTAACAGTTAAGGAATTTTGTAGTATGATGCTTCACCTTTAATAACCTAATTCATAAACCATACAACTAATTCTGAATACTCTTATTTCATAATTTTTAAATTAGCCATGAGAACAGGTTAACCTCACCTGATTGCTCAAGCTTCTATGAAGACTGCCTGCGTAACGTACAAAGCCGTTTGCACAAAATGCAGAATTCACTGTGCAGTTTACCATCTCCCATCTCGCTGACTCTTGTTACATTACTGTCCTTTACAATTCTTTTCTCTTCTGAATGCTAACTCTAGTAAACCACGCTTCTGCAAATTGTGCTCTCGTAACCTTCTTCCACTGGGTTGCTTAAGACCATTGGCTCCATCAATTAACCAAGAAAAAAGCCAACACCAATATCAAAACTGCTGCTGGAAAATAGGTGGAACGTGTGGAAACAGTATGTTCCAAGCAGGGAAAGATGGTTCTTAGTGCATGTAAGACTTATGTCTGAAAGGAAAAAAATTCTTCATTCAACTGGCATATCTAGTGTGACTTGATCCACTGCAAATATGGGATGAAAAATATTTAGCCAATAACGTGCTTGCTAAATTTGCCTGTGTGTTCCAGCCTCATACCATCTCTTTTTTTTATTGCCTACTTGTGAGAAGTTATGTATACCAGTGGAAGAAGCAAACATTTCCTTCTGTACAGAATAAGGTTCACAAGACATAACGTGCAATATTTGAGACCAGAACTGTCTGGAGACAAATCTGACACTTATTTTTTTACTCTTCCTGACAGTCATTAAGAAAATACGGTCTTGAATGCAGTATAAATTTAGTAAAGTTTTTGATTGGAAAGAAAAGGTTTTGTCTTGTGGCCTTTAGAAAGAATTAATGTAATGTGTAAAGCCTGTGTGTTGTATCAACTTAAACTAAAGGTGCAGTGCTGCATGATGCTTGCTTGAAATTTAAAACAAAAGCAGGGGAAGGGGAGAAGACGTCTTCTGATTTATACATTTTATGTGATCAGACTGAAATAGAGAAAAAAGCTCTGATTGCTGAATTACAAAGATGTTATATAGTAATCATAGAGTACTTCTAGCTTCCTAAAGAGAGCAGCTGCAGCTAACTTATTTCCTGTACAGTTTGTTACAGGATAGTGAAGCCTGTCGCTCTCTCCATCAGTCTTCTTGAACTTTTCATGTCTGTCTTGCAGTATACCATAATAGGATAAAGACCATGATTTACTGTGTGCTGAATAATCTAAACAAAATGTGTTCCAACTTAAAATTAGGAATAAAAAATTACAGCTGTTTTGAGAGGGGATGGAATTCAGCAGTATTGTTCTTAAATACCATACAAGTTAAATGACCCTCCACATTTAATTTGATTCTGGTTTGAGATGATTTCTTAAAAGAAGCACTGCACCTTTTTGAAGAAATACAATATAAAACTTCTGTGTTGCAACTGCTGTCCTTCAACTTACTTTTTCTTTTGCACAAGGAATAAATTCATACACCGGATCTTCAGGAGCAACAGTTGGGGCCCATGAAGTTTATCGGGATCCAAGAGACAAACGATCTAAAAGGTGACATGCAGGAGTCCATTCAGCGTTAACTTGGAGTCATGTGATGTAGCTAACTTCTGCAGTACTTTCTGCTGTCACATTTTTGGGGGCTATTGAAGAGTTCTGCAGTTGTCAGTGGCGTATCTTGGGTTATGATGAAATGCAAATTTCACACAAGTCTTTAGGTGATCTAAAGTACTACTTTACAGCAGCAAATTTCAGTGCTACAACAAAGCCAAACAGATCATTCTAAATGAAAAGATTCAACTGTTTTAGATGTATTTAAAAATCTGAACAGCACCTCCCAAGTGGGATTCTTTCCAAATTTATAGTAAGCATAAATAATATGGACTGTATCTTGTAAGGGAGTTGCAAGGCTTACTGCGTTGCCTACTGAAGACACAACTGGGCTTTGGATAGGGTTCTGTAAAAGCTGTTAGCCCTCTTTTCCTGCATTTTAAAACACTGTTAATGTTTCAGTGGAGCGTGCAGAGAAGAGAGCTCTTGGAGCTTTCAGATCATGAAACTGAAATACATGTTAGTTTTATTATATGAGAGGTAATCACATAAAGTATTGTTACAGCTATGGCTAAGAGTGATTTGAGATCTTCACTGTGGTGGCCAGGAACACTTAATAGAAAAATTAGTTTGCTTCAAGGGTAAAGAACTGTTCAATACCTTGGGCAACAACTGCCCTTAAATTTAGACAGCATAGAATAAAATACAGGGGTGTTGGGTTGCAGCCCCTACTGCGTACTTCAGTACTAGTATCTTTGTTTACCAAGACATACGTAAAAGCTTTGTATTCAGTGCTTTTTCCTAGGCACTTGCTGCTATAGGATTCCGTAACAGCAGTGCTGTGCTGTTATAGACAGAGCCTTAGTTACACCCGTGCTTCACTTTGAAAATTGACAAGTAATGTAATTTGTATTTACGTGCCAGAGATGGTCCTGAGCTGCTTCTGCTAAGCTAAATGACAGCACAATGTCAGAATTAAAGGTATGTGTGGGGAACAAAACCTTGCAGAAGACCTAACCAAGACTCTTCTGCTGTAGTAAAAACTCTGCCAGTTAATGCACGTCGCTAAGAATTATTATATTTAAGGGTATTGTAGATGAGAATTATAACAAAGACTTTCTTTTCCCTTTCCAGTCAAGATACAGATTTACCTGGAGCACCAGAAAACTTGACGTTCAGGGAACGCCAGCGACTTTTTTCACAGGGTCAAGATGTATCCAATAAAGTCAAAGCCTCTAGGAAGCTAATGGAACTGGAAAATGAGTTGAACACAAAATAAGATAAAAGCACCTTATCAGATGTAACTGAAGATCTCTGAATTGAGGGATTGAGATGAGGGGCACTACTAATGAACAGAAAATGAATATTTTCCAAAATGAGTGACTTTGATTCCTCTATATCTAAGACTGTTAATTAAGATTTAGAGATGTTGCAATAGCAAGAAAACTGATTACTTTGCCAGGAGCTTGTGGTTTATACGATGAAAGCACTGTAAAATTTTAAAGATATGAATCACGTGAAGGTAACTTTTCTTTCTGTTTTGGGGGTTAAGTTCTTGTGCACCAGACCAAGTAGCACTTGTCAAAGATAAGTTCTGTTTCCTGGTGTTTCACAGACACGCTTTTTTTTTTTTTTTTAGCTGCTGAGCAGAGAGAGTGAGAATAGCTTGAACTGCCTAAACTAAACTGTGCACTAGAAAGTAGTATTTTAGGTTGTTAGTTAAGAAGACGAAATCTGGGCCACTATCTTAAGTAAGACTTTATATGCAAGTTTGCCGTACTCTGTGGTGTTCATGCAACGATCAGCCTATCAATACCATGATTTAAAGCTGGAATAACACCCACTCTATAGGTAAAACTTCGGGATAAAACATTTCTATTCCTACATATTTGTTGGGTCTAAAATGGAATTTATCTGTAGTTATGGAAAAGTCTCTGTTGATGCACCACCACTATTTGTGCGTCAGAAATGTGAAGGTGAAAAGCCTAGGGCTATTTGTTTTATTAAAAAGTACATAAGCAATAGATAGGAGGCTACACTAGTTGCCATTCGTCAGCTAGGACCAAAATGTTTGTCATCTATTAAAGAGAAGGAATTCCATTTCCAAAGTTAGTAGAAAGGATGGGTAAGTTTTCCCAGAACAATAGATAAGAAATTACTAGGCAAACGGGCATGGAATGGTATTGATAAGTCTGCTATTAGCAGTTCAGCAATATCTTTGTTTTGGGGTTGTTTTTTTTGTTCTCCTATTTTGTTGTTGTTTTTTTTCCTATGGAGAAGTGAACTGGCATATTAAAGGGAAAATAAACCCTGCAGTGTGAAGTATTGAATACACTACTGCTGGCTGGGAGTGGGAATGTTGGTAAGACCTGGTCTACTGGCAGCGATCCATTTCTACTCATGCTGAAGAAGCAGTGCTAGTAAGCTCTTCTTTGGTCTAGCTAGCTTTACTAACATCCTGTTACTGTTGTACTGAAAATATTTTTGGCAGTTCAAGCTATTTTTTCACACTGTAATAGCCTTATTTAATTTTAAATTGTTAATCTTTTTCCTCCCACAGTTTCCTCAGCTACGCTTATGTGGCTGATGATGCTGGGAATAAGGACCTCATCAGAGTTTTTCTCATTGTGTGATGTTAAGACAATATATATTGTGATTCCAAACAAATTTTCTATTTGACAAAGCCCTTTACTGGCTTTAGATGATTTTTTTTCCTGTATCATATTGTTCTCTTATAAATATATATTTAGGGAATTGTGCACACTTCCAAATACAAAGGGGTAGACTTTCACTGCCTTAGGAAAGAAATCACTTTTAATAAGAGTTGTATGATAAATAAATGCAAGTTGATGAAAATTGGAGTGTAAATATTTTTTACGTACTTCAGGTTTCTTATTTTGAAAGTGTGCTTTTACCGTTTCACCTGTTAAATATGAAGTAGAAGATTAAACTGGTTCAAAGTGTTAATGAAGGATCTGCATGCTTGCTATGTCTGTTAATCAGGAAAAGCAAGCCTCTCCCAACTTATCTTGAGAACACTAGCAGCCTTACAGTGACACATTTTTCTTAAGGAAAAAAAAAATTATGCTGTGGCTGAATTACTGTTGCTGCTAGAATCTGAAAAAGGCTTAGCAAAAAAAAAAAAAAAAAAAAAAACCTATAACCTTCAGTTGAGTGGATTTGGCCGCTATTGGGCATTCGGGTCAAGTGTGAATATGTGTAAAAGTGCTTTTCATATTTGTCTGTGCATTATTATGAAAAACATCAAAACTGCTGTAGTTTCCCATTTCTACTGTATTTCACTTGCAACCTATTTTTAATAAAGTTTGTATTGTATTTAACTTTGCATTAAATGTTTTTTGTACTGTTTGTTATTTGACTCTGCATTCACAGCTGTTACCATAAACCAAAGTGGCTATTTTTAACGTTTCCCCTACCTTTTAAAATACAAGCCAAGTCATTGCATCTCATAATGATGAGAACCTCAACTGAATTTCACGTGGAGAATCAACCAGTGAGTCTCATCTTCACTGATCAGTGGGGAGAATGTAATGCTCAGTACCTGAACAAGTGATTTTTACAGCTTATCCGGCAGCTTACGACACAGTAAGTATTGGTGGGATCAAATATTCAGGCTAGCCCATGGATTCCGGTGGAGGTACTGGATTTGTATCCTCCTCCAGTGCAAAGTGTGTTTCTAAGAATGAAGATGAACCTGGAATGCACCTTCTTTTGGAAAAGGCGATTGTGAGTAACACTGGAACCGGAGGCTCTATTGTGATTGCTGTGGTTAAAAAGGCATTTGATCTCTATTTTGAGCACAGCATAACTCTTCTGTTGAAATCTCTTGGAAAAAAACAGTTTTGTCTGACACTGAAGTTTGCAGGATTGGACCCAAATTCACTCTGTGGTTTTGAATGAAGGTTGAGTTAAAGGACTTAAGAATGATGTTGCTCCTGTTGCTGCATTAATAACACCACATGACTTGCTTCTTGATGGGAGACAACAGTTGAAGTTCTGTTTGAGGAGGGCAGAGGTGGGAAGTTGACCGCAGTGAAGTGCTGCAAATTCCGGCTGCAGATGGGATCGAGAGCCATGTGCACCTCTTTCCAGGTTAGTACCATCATCTCTTGAGTTGTGAGGTCTGTTCTCCAGAATGTTCAAAATCACTAATGGGGATGTTCTGAATTCTAGAAGACTGCCAAGACCCCAAGGTGTGGCTGAATGGGATCTTGATCTTGTGTCAGTGTTTTGGGGTCTGTGGACTGTGACTATAAGAATGAAGCTAAAGGGGGAAAAAAATCTGCATATTGAATGTGTAGTCTAGAAGAAAAAGGAAACAACCCATTGTCAGCATTCCCTTTGCATTAGGAGTATGAACAGTCAGCGGCACTACTCTTGATGCTGCAACTTTGTAAAATGACAGTTGCATATGCAGCCAGGTCTGCTGCCTCCAAAAAGACTCTAATTATCTTGTTTCTGCCAGATTCTCCCCTTTGCACTTACTCATATACACCACTTTTCAACTGCTTTTACGTGCTGCTTGTGCTATAGCCTTGTTGGTAGTTGAGAAAAAAGGAAGGGAATTGAGAAACTGAGAAAGTCCGTAAGATAGATCCTGTTGACTGAAATAATAAACTATTTTCTTGATCATAACAACTGTTTGTAGATCAATCAATGAGTTCATCGGCAGAAGAAACAAATGAGACCTTTCTCCTTTACCTCCCAATTCAAAAAGTTAATCGAGTTACAAGAAATCACAACAAAAATAGCAATAACAATAACCTTCACTAAGAACAGTCCAAAAAAAACCATGCAGTAACCCACGAGAATTTGCTCATGAGAACAGGCAAACGTTTGTCTCTTCCTCCTGTTTTGTCAGATGATAGTTCTGTCACAGTCACCTGGGGGCTGTGTGGCTGAGAAGGCAAATCCTCACAGCTCAGGCAGTCTGTCAATTTCTAGCTGTAATGGCAGATAAACTGGTTAGGGAGAGCAGTGTGCAATCAACCTGCTTGGACAATGCCCGTTTATTCTTAGTAGCAGATGAATATTCAGGACTGCCCTACAGTTATTGAAGCAAATGTCTTGCTTAAATTAAGTAATTAAATATTTACAACTTCACTGAATATTGTGTTTGCATGGATGGATTAATTTCACTAATGTGCTTTGATTGTAAACATATTATTAATGTGTGGGGAACATTAAATCCTATAAAGGTACACTTTTTGCTGTGGCTGTGTGCTCGAGCTTTTTCTTTCAGAACAAAGCAAGCTCGTTCTCTTGCAAAACTCTCTTCTGTAGACAGACAGTATTGGTGGCTGTTCCTCTCATGAGGTCAGGCATCTTAATGCTTACTCCGCACTCCCTCTGTATAGTTGCAGGAGCTTTAAGCTGCATGTTGCATGTAATTATCTTCCAGTAGGCAAGATGATAGCAGGGCTTCCTACAGAAGAGCAAAAGAGGGGAGAAATGATAAAAACTGTAGCCATTTCTGCTTGTACAAAACAAAAACTGCGGGTATCAAAACAGAAATGTTGGGTTCTTTCAGTTAGGCTGTGGGATGAGTCAGATGGCACGCGCATGGCTTGAACAGCTGCTTACTGGTATACTTACTTGCTCTTAGAGACCCAAGGAATGGGTAATATGCAAGTGCTTCATTATTTTCATGTAAGGAAACAAGAAGTTAAAGCTATATAGGTAACAGTGTATATACCTGTAAAATCTCTTGGAAGGCTCTTGTTTCAGTGTGGTTGCTCAGAACCCTGTATCCATATTCTGTGTTTCAATGACTTTGAACAGTGTGTAGAAGTGAATGAGAGTGTGAGGAAAACAGACGTAGCGCAGCTCGCTTGTTCTTCATCTCTATCTCTAATGTTTTAGGGAGCTTGAAAGACCATGTGCAAAACATCAGTCTTAAGTTTCTGTCTGCTTAACATGATGAGTGTGCAGCCACCTGGGCAGCAGAAAATCTGAAGGCAAGCAGCAGTGAGTCCTTTGGTGTTTGGCACAAAAGGATTAGCAGCTTTCTCTCAGTGTTTTTCTAGGGAAATACGTAGCACTTGGAAATGTCATAATAGACAGTTCCTATCAGAATACTGAAGCTGGGACCTCAGTCTTTTGTTTCCACTATGAGGGTTAGCATGAAATGCATCAGGAGTAGCTGACGTAACATTTCCTTAGTAGTACCTCAAGCTTTCATAATTCACCATAGCATTTCACTGATGTTAACAGAGTAAAATGTGCAGTAGATTTAGTCAATGTCATGAAGTTTCCAGCCTTGTTCTCCGCAATTATCTGTTACAAGGCCGGATTCTTCTTTTGCAGGGGACAGACAGGATCAGGTTGGTAGACATTTGGGGGAAAAAAAGGAGATTATTCAAAGCAGAGGATCCCTTTAGAAAAGCGTGCTGGAATACAGCCTTGCAGCATTTCCAGAAGACAGCTAGATTTTTGGTTCCTCAGCCAAATCTCACCGATACTGCATACAAAAATCAGACCTCAGTGTCAAGGACTGTGAGCTACACCCCTGAGTAACTAAAATACTTCCCCAAACTGACTGACGGTGACACAATCCTGACTCAGTCAGTGCCAATATCATTTAAGGTCAGCAGTAGCACAGTGCTTTGGAACCTTTTTTGCATGAATCCATTCATCAGTATTCATTATCATCAATACAGAGCCAGGCACGAGGATGAAGCGGAGAGGCTTACAGTCAGCAGGATTTGCTGTTGTTTCTTTAAAAAATAAAAGCTGTGGCTGCAGGGCGTCGGCGATGGGGGAGGAGGCTGCAGTACCATAGGAGCCAGTGGGCTGATGGGGCTGCACAGAGATGTCTGGTGTGGTCTGAGTGAGACGGGCAGCAGCGCAAGTGGACTCCTCTGTAATTACGCTGGCTTTGTTTCTCAGAAAAAAAAAAAAAAAGAAACTGTAGTACAAACGTAGCGTTGTTTCTCACTTCCGTGAAGCCACCATGTCTGTGGCTCGCACCTCTGGAAGTGTGCTAGGTGCAATGTATTCAGACTGTTCGTGCTCATCTTTCAGTACAGTACAGTTGTGCACTAAGCTGTATTACAAACAGCACGAGCTGTCCAGCCCGAGCCGGAAGGAACAGCTGAGAAGAGGCGGCTGTCTGGGTCAGCCTCTTCACCCTCCCAGCAGCTGTTTCCACACGAGTATACGACCTCCCAGGCCCAGCAGCCGCCCCATGGGTGCCGTTCCCAACCCCTGCGAGCCCCAGCACCACCAGGCGGCAGCTGTGCTGAGGAGGCGGCCTGGTTGCCGCCCAGGCTGTCGGGAGGCGGTGGCGTCAGCCCCGCTGGGGCCGCGCCCTCCTTCCCGGCTGGCCCGTGTCAGTCCCCGGGGATTTAACCCCCGGGGCGGCGCCGGGTGGGGAGACAGGCGCCGCTCCAAGAGGCGCGATGCGGCCGCGGGGAGGGTTCGGCCCGGGCCCGGTGTGGGCACAGCGTGTGCGGCAGCTGGAGCAGAGAGCGCGAGTGAGCCATGCGAGAGGCGAGGCGAGGCGAAGGGGGACGGGCAGAGCGGCGGGCAGGGCTGCCCGGGGAGACCGGGGCTGACGGCAGGGCGGCTGCACCGCCCCGTTCTGCCGCTGTTGGCTACAAGTAGGTTCTAAGGGTTAATGCTGAGAATCCTAAATGCAGCAGATGCTGATGTAGTACGGCTCCTAAATGCAGTTCCTACCTGATGAACCTGATCTCTTTTATGACAAGGTTACCCACCTAGTCGACCATTTGATGAAATCTTTTTGGAGTTCAGCAAAGCTTTTGACGTTGTGTCAAGGCCAGGCTGGATAAGGCTCTGGGCCACCTGATCTAGCTGTGGTGTCCCTGTCCATTGCAGGGGAGTTGGACTAGATAGCCCTCAGAGATCCCTTATAACTGTAAGGATTCTATTTCTCACAGTATCCTTCTGAACAAAATGCCTAGCACAGAGCTAGACAAATGCAGTGCAATGGGTGAACGGTTGGCTGATGGGTCAGGCTCAAAGGGTGACACCAATGGGGTGACGCCAGGCTGGTGCCCAGTCACTGGTGGGGTGCTGCAAGGGCTCTGCTTTAGGGCCGGTTCTGTTCAGTGCTTCTATGGGACACCTTCCCTACCAGCACGGGCTGGGAGCTGGGGCTGTGCAGCCTGGGGCAGAGAAGGCTACAGGGAGATGTGAGAGCGGCCTGGCAGTATGTAAAGGGGGACCGTAAGAAAGAAGAGGACAGACTCTTGAGCAGCATCTGCTGTGACAGAACAAGGGGAAATGGTTTCAAAATGAAAGAGGGGAGGTCTGGATTTCAGGTTGGTAGACTTTTGATTTCAGGAGACTGAGAAACAATGGTGCACAGCAGTGAAAAGTATTACAATGAAGTGATGTCCATCAGAATTCATGTCCTTTTTACTTCTGTGGGTTTGCATGTATTTTATTGTTTTCTTTTTTCTTAGACCCAAGAAGAAAGAATAGTTGCCCTGGAAACTGAAAATGCTGCTCTCCATCTAAAACTTGCAGCGGTAATTATTGTTTGTTTTTCCAGTTAGGACTATTCATAGACTGCAGGAGCTGTATTACAAATACAAAGTAGACAAAGATGCCCTGTTACGTGTCTTAATAGCACGAGCTCTAAGCTTGTCCAGAAAAGGCAGCACTGTGGCAGAAGTTAGCTACAGAATGCACAGCAATGATGGATGCCCTCATTTCCTTACATCCTTTTCCAGAAGAATATATTGCTTCTGGAGCATTATTGAAACAAGCAGCAGCCTGCGATAACATTTGGTGCCTTCAAAAGTAAGGCTTCAAAGATTTAGAGAACTGTGAATATTTGTCTACGTCTCTAGACCAGAGCCAGCTGTAAGAACTAGTTGCAACAGAGTCTGTTGGCCAAGGGTTTCTAATCTGATCTGCAGCATTAAATGGTTGGGTGACCTCAGGAAAGCCACTTGCCCTCCCTGTGGATCTGTTAAACCCACTTTTATCCACAGGTATTAACATTTTCCAAAGCATGATTGGAAGCCAGATGGTGCATCTGAAGTGAGTTTTGCCAGGTATGCAGGAGAATACTGTAATTATTCTGAACAAAATATTTCTGTTGTTTTTTTCTGTTTCATTGTAATTACCAAAGATCTTAAGTATTTCAGTTTTTTTTCTCACTCTCTCAAACAAAAGAAAGATTATTCTAGCCACCACAGTGCATCAGATGTAGGACATAGTTATCTGAGCATTAGATAGTAAAACCTTGTTTTCCATGGTTTTGTGTACTGTGGATAGTTATCTTTTAACTGCGTTACCAGGACACCCTGTTATACACAAGGAAATGTGCACAAAGTACCTACTGTAAGAATGGGGAAAGGTTTTGTGCACGAATTAAAACGCATCTGGGATTTACCCTCTGGCCTACAAACAAGCTTTGAAAATCATTTAATCCACTTTACCCTGAAGAATTTCCTATTGGCTGTGTCCTGTCATAGCATCTGCAGAGTTTGCAGCTCCAGTTTGTGCCTATGCAAAGGACCCTTCAAGAGCTCAACATATGTACAGGAACACCTCTCCCTCTGCATCCTGCACCCCCCAGCCACCATCTGCACTTTCTGAGTTGATCCTGTCTCTCTCAGTAGTTCATATGTTCCCCACCTCAGTTCCATCTCTGTCACCTTCTTCTGTTCTGCCAGGCCAGAAGCAGTGGATGATGCCTCTCCCTAGGTCTGGAGCCACGTGTTTTGCTTGCCTGGTGAACCAGTTCCACTTAGTGGCCAGCTGGTGAAACACATGGCTTTGGGGGGACATGTTTTGTGGGGATGTGTTGCAGAAATGCAGCATTTTGTGACCTCTGTTTCTTCTGATGAATGCAAAAACTATTTTAATGGAGAAAACCTCAAAACTAGGTGCAAAACTGAATGCAATGGAGTCTACGTTGGCAGAAAGCTAAAGCAATGAACACAACTTTGTAGGCTGTGTATAACCACTCCTTCAGCACTTCACCAGTTAACTGGCTTGTCCTCTGGTCCTGCTAAGTCTTTTGAGAGAGCATCCTGATTAAATATAGTCACTAGGAGGCACTGGTCTGATGCCAGCTGTGTAACCGGCTCTTTTCCCTAAGCAAAGGCACAGTTTTAACTTAGATCTACCTTGAGCATAAGTACGGGTCTTTAGGCACCGCAGACACATTTTAGTGTTCTGATGTTGAGATTTGCCACCCTAAGGAAGTAGAATATTGCGATGTTAGTCAACTTAATTGGAAATGATCCTTCACATGACTCGGAAAAATGTAAAAAGCGAAGAAATTATATATTTGCAAGATCATGTATAACCAGATGATTCACTTCTGGATGTTTACAGGGACAGAGGAGATAAAACGCAACAAAAATCAGGAACACTTCAAAGTGAATTTTAGGTGGTCTTTTCTTTTTTCAAATAGTATCAAGGATGGGCTGGAAGAAGCGTTAATGAGATACTGCAGCTCTACTCCGCTCATGGGCAGCAGCAGAAGTTGCAGAGGAGTTCTGTTGTAAGTCACCTACATGAAGCAATAAAGGTAAGGACATTTAGTAGTGATGTTGGCATAATCTATGACATAGGCATATGCGTGCTTATGAAATACAGTAAAACCTAGAAATGGTCAGATTTGAACCTGATCTATAGCTTTTCTTTAATCACAGCAGTACTTGCAGCGAAGTGTAGCCATCTCTGAGTTAGTTTAAAGCCTGTAGTGGTTTTGTTTCAATTGGCTGCAAAGTTACATGGGAAGCTGGGAAAGTGGCTGCTTCTGAGCTCTGGGATCTCTTGTCTAGGCTGCTATCAGTGCCTGGAATAGGTACATTTGTAGACAAAACCTTGAATCCTTGACAGGACCAGGTAGACATCTACGATAGACATCTCCTAAGGCGCTATGTTTGTTACATGCCTTAACTGGATAGCCACATGCTAATAAGATCGCTGGTGAGCTCCATTGACTTCTCTGGGAGCTCTCTGTTCTGGAGGAACTCAGAAGCAGAAGTAGTAATCTGTATGCTCAGTCAGATTGTATTAATTTGTAACAAAGGTACTGGGACTGTTCTCTCGGTAGTAGTACTTCCCTTTTGTTTTCCCTTTGTTGACATACTTAAGTTACTCCACAGAATAATAAGTTCCTTTAAGGGACACCTACAAATGTCAGCTTTTCTCAGAGTAGCACTGAATAGCTCAGGGTAGCAAGAGTATCTCAGAAAATAAATCTTTCTTTCAGTCAAAAAGATGTAGCTTAATTACAATGATTCTTCTGGTAAATCTTGCAGTGCTATCTTACATTTTAGGTTAGCTAGAATGGTAGAACTGCTTATGATGAAATATCAGTGGACTGAGATGTTTTCCTATCGTAGATCAGTGAACGCTAGGAGAGAGTAAAGCTTTCCAAATGAAAGTCTAAATTAATGCTAATCCTATACCTGTAATTAAAAAAAAAAATCCTTCATAGTTACGTTCTGAGAGGGAGAGCTACAGTGATTTTCTCACTTTAGTTTATATTGTTGTATCATTGAAACAAGTTAATTAATTCAAGGTCACTATCACAACTGGAAAAATAAAATGTTGCAGAATAATCAGAGTGACTAATGAAGCATCACGGTGCTTCTGTGAGAAGTTTCATTAAGTTCATCTTGTAGTTGGCTTTACGTGTCCTTCTCAAGGTTTAGATGTCAAGAAGTCTCCTAATCCTAAAGTCAAGTGAATTTATTTTTAATTTATTTGGACTTCTAAGTGAATGTAAGCTGCTCTTGTAAACATTTAAAAGTCACATCATGTATGTTATGCTGTGTTACGTTAGTAATGGAAATATTTTTATGTGCTGTGAAGGTTTCTGACCTTTTCAAAATACATCATTCTCGTAGGAAGGCATAGAACTGGCTTACCTAAGCAATCACCTTAACAAATACCTCCTGATCAGAGTATAAATGGATACATGGATCACAGTTTATATTGCTAATTCTGGATATGTCTTATAAGTGGACAGAACACGCACACTTATTTTTGTTTAATAAAACAACCCAAGGCCATGTTGTGGTCTAAATCCATAGAGTAAGATGGTAAGGATTCTTAAAGTCTTGGTGAAATCTTTAATAAGTGTCATCGGTGAATATCTTGATAATCCTTCTCTAAACATGCTGAAAGATGCACTCCTGAAGTCTTCCTTTCATCAAGTAGAGGGTTCTTCCTGGCTTTGATATCTCACCATAATTATTTGCACTGTGGTTATATTGATTCTCTTCCTTGACTGCCGGTTTTGTGTTTTTATAACATATTTTTTCTTCTTGCTGACAAGAGGCTTAAGCAAGACATGAAGAGCCTCCATTCATTTGCTCTTGAGCTTTCAAAAGACATTCAGCGTCAGTACAAAGTTTGTCTTTACCAAGTTTTGACAGCAGTCCAAGGGATACAGCTGCAAAATGAAGCAATGCAAAGTAAGGCTCTTTACACTTACATTCCAGTCACATAATACCAACAACCTCATTGTTAAATATTAGTAGTGCTGATAGATTGAGTTCAGTTCCAAGATAGAAGCACTTTTTTCGGTTGGATATTAGATGGTCTAGGAGTCCTGAGGTGTCAGGAAGAGTACGAATAACCCTGGATTTTCTCGGGGCTGATAATTTGAGTTTAGCTTTTGTGTTGGTTGCAGCTGATACCAGACTACTGAGCTGGCTCAGCTGTTACATCTTTAATCTGTAGGTCTCAGGCTTGTTGACGTGCCAATTTTAGAACAGCCCAGTAAAGAATGTGTCACTTTAGCTGAAATTTGCCTAATTTGGGGTATATGAGAAGAGGACTTGAGTGATTTCAAAGATTCCTGAAAATACAAGGACTGCTGCTTCAGAATCCAGGTCCTCATTCATGTGTATGTATGAACAGACCCTGCAGTGCAGTGGTGCTCTCTGTTGTCATCACTGAGGACCAAGTGCACTGGTCCTGTACCTGGGTCTCTTGGCACGTACCTTTGCATCACCTTCCACTGTTATTGATTCTGGTGGTGCTCCTCCCAGGTCTGAGAAGAACATGACATGTACCAACCTGATTGCGAATTAGGGCTTAAATTGAAGTTCATGAGGCTGAAGAACTAAAAGCAAGTGTGCACATTTATCATCGGAGTCCTTGTGCGATTCTCTGACACCTTTGTACTGCCATGTAAAAGATAGATTTTACTGCTGCTGTTCTTTTTGTTTGAAATAATTTTGAGACAGGTTTGATTCTGTTGGGGCTACTTCTGTCACTAACGATAAGCAGCATGATCAATGACAGATGTTTGCAGAACTTGCCTCTGTATATTATGTATAAACTTACGATTAAAATGGTAATCTGTTACTGTGTTATCTGTGTAGAGAAAATGCTTTAGAAAGCTGTCTTTAAAATTGGAAAAAATAAAGTAGAAAATTAAATAAGGGTGATTGTTCCAATGCTCCCCTTATCAAAACAGGGGCCTAAAGGAGCAGATAGGAAGTTGGATTTGCCACGTGAGCTGATGTGGTATACAAAATTACTAAATATTCCTTATGAGGCCTTGCAAATTCCTGTTGGCTGGACTGACTTTGTAACTTGTGATGTATTTTTCTATGAATTCAGAACCAGGAGAAGCATCACTGTGTGTAACAAGAGTGTGTGTTGGTACTTAGGTGAGGGATGTTTTTAATTTGGCCGTTCTTCAGTTATTTCTCAGTTGTTTTAGATGAAGATTCTTTTGTTAAGGTTAAATACTATGGTCAGAATTGCCGATCTGAAATTACATATAATAATTTCTAAGCAGAAAGCCCAAAGTGTGTATTCCAGAGACAGCATTTGTTACCAGTTTAATCCTAAAATAGAGATCAAAAGTGAGAGAATTGTGGAAGAAACACTCAAGTAGGCTAATTTTGAAGCTGTAATGGACATACAGCAAAGTGTAAATCTTTTATGTAATAGCTGAGTAGTGCCCTGCTTAGAAATATTTAGTCACATCTGAAAGTAAGGCTATTGCCATCTTTCCCAGTGAAATATGAATAGCAGTAATTTTTTAAAAAGTGTCCTTTATTCTTTTATTATATGTAGCTTTTTTTCATGAGTTGCCGTTGTAAAGCTTATTTTGTAAAGTCACAGTTTTTAGTTAGTTCTTTAAAACTACTTTCTTCTTCCAGTGTTTCAGATGAAGGCTTTTGATCTTGAGCAGTCCCTGCAAGAGGTGACAGAGAGATACGAGAGAGAAAAGCAGAAGAGGAGGGCTCTACATAACAGCTTAGTTGTAAGTATCTTGAAAGACAAAACATTTTCTTATTTTGATTATATCCACAACTTCGTCACCGATGAAACTAATTAATGGACTTCTCCTGGATGTATCACTCCCAACCACCATCTTTCTAAATGTGATGGTGCATTTCTACATGTGGTGCATTACAATAAGCCCTAGTCCATTCTTTTTACACAAGCATCTTCCAAATGCATTCCTGGAGTATTTTGTCCTAAGGAATATCATCCATTTTGAATAGTGAGCAAAATTTGAGTTTCTTCATCCCCTCTCTAAACAGAAAATACCACTTCTCATCTGGCAATTCCTCTACAATATGAAATTCAAGGTAAATCCATTCAGGTTTGATTTAGTAGAAGTGTTCCTCTGAGACCATTTCAGAATTCTTAAAATGATCAGCTTGAAACTGCAGAATTATCTTCATTTTATTTTTCCAAACTTATCTAGCTGTACCACCTGCTCAGGCATTAGTGACAGTTCATCTGGGATTCATTTTTTCCTTTTTGTTCTTTAATTTTATGTCTCCCCATCTCCCCAAAGGA
Organism: Numida meleagris; assembly: GCF_002078875.1. NCBI lineage: Eukaryota > Metazoa > Chordata > Aves > Galliformes > Numididae > Numida > Numida meleagris. The sequence goes on along the minus strand of NC_034411.1, from coordinate 42,306,845 downwards.
CTACTTAGGGGTTCAGGACCTCACTTTTAGAAAGATAGGCAACATTCACACAAAGTTATTCTGAGGTTTTCTGCCTGGGAAGAGGAAACTCTTCATTGTAGAGGATTTACCTCCCAAAATCTTCCTTGTGTTGCAGTTTGCTGAGAGGATATTCCCCAGGGCAGTGTGGGGAGAGTTCACTGCTCATCACAGGCAAGCTGTTTTCAGTAATACAAAATGAGAAGAAATGATCACGAACCAAAAGGAAAGAAAAACACCAGGTTAGATAAGGAGAAGTCTGAAGCAGCCTGGAGAGGAAAATCGGTACTGGCTTTTCAGTCATATATGAAGATAGAGAGGAGGAGAAAAAAGAACAGGATTTTTTATATCCTACATCTCCCTTAGGGCTGCTGGAGGAGACATGCAGTGTTTAATCTTGGCTGCTGTGCTAATGTAAGTGAAGAAGCACAAGTGAAGAGGAAGGAGACTGTAGAGGAGCAAATGGCTCTAACTGAAAGCATCTTTTGTTTTTCATATAGACTGAAGAGGACTACACCATTTCCGAGCTCTGAAGAGATTATATTTTCTCAAATAAAGTTATGGGAAAGCAAACGATACTGAAACTATTTTTCTCTCCCCAGAGTCTAGGGCTGTGATGTTGCAAACAGTTGCCTGCTTTCTTAAGCATATTAATTTCTGCATGTGAGTGTGTTTGTCCTCTCCAGTATTTGATATTAAATCACGTTAATGTTCTAATTCTAGGAGCTGAGAGGGAATATCAGAGTCCATTGTAGGATCCGACCATCACTGCCTTTTGATCATGCTGCTGGACATTCAGTATCACAAGATAGGTAATTTATTAAGGCTGAGTTATATCTTATTTGACTCACAGTTAATGTAAAGAGCCACATATATATGAGAACAATGGTGTTCTATATTTTTTCTTTTCTCATATGTGTGGGGATACTGTGACTGAATCATAAAAAAAATACATATTCTTTCTTCTATTCTTTCTCCTGCTAATTTGGCATTAGCCAACCATATTCCTTCATCTAAAACTATGTCCACCTGAATAGGAAGACATAACGGTTTAACAATCCGAGATTATCTGCGGTTTGGCAGAAGTAACACAGCTGTAGTCAGTGTAGAGTATATTCACTGTGCTGTACAAAGACTGGGACACAGTGATGTAATAGCAACTGTCAGAAATCATAGGTAGAGAAATGCTCTCAGCATTACAGTTTTTTTTTATAATGCTCCAGAATGGATTTACTGTCAACAAGAACACTGGTGATTCTATTTCAGTATAATTTGGCTCTGCATCCCTAATTTATAATACACTTACTGTAACTGAAGTGTCAACACCACTCAAGATCCAAAGGGAAAAGAGGGATTAAGTGCAAGTATGTGTCATAACAAGCTGAATTCTCCATAGATGACTAACACGAAAGAAGGTAGGGACTGAAACATACACAAACAGAGAAAGAAAGGGAAAACTAGGTGGGTGGCTAGAAAACAGAAATACTATCATCTGACCTATCAGAACTTGGCTAATTAGGGAGTTTATTTTACTTTTTACTGACTACTTTTTCTAAAAGAGTACCTACAGTGTTTTAAAGTTTGTTCGTATTTGGCAAATTTGTAGAAAAAATATACAATTGTTTTAATTAAAATAATGTAGAAATACCAGAAAGAAATTTCAAGGACCCTAAAGGAGAAACCTACATTAACCTGTACTTAATATACATGGGGAAGAACCAACGCTCTGTTTTTGTTGATGTATGGAATAGAGGAGTTAGGTGCCAAATCACAGTGTAAAACAGGGACAAACACATGATTGTTAAGACAAACTTTTCTTAATGTTTAAAAAAGAAATTTAAATAACACTTGTTTGTAAAGCTACGGACTGATTCTGAAAACACCTACACACATGAATGCATCTATACACCTCAGCATTCCCAGTCATTTGTTTTTGACTAGTAACGGGTGCAGAATTACTTCTGACTGTACTTGCAGGATCAGAACCAAATAGCTACAAAGGGAGTGTTTTTCAATTTAAAAAAGGGAAAACCTCTTCTTACAATCTCATATTACCATCGCAAAACGATACAGTGGTTTGCATGTGAGTCATTCTTAACTACGTTTGTTCTGCATTTCTTTTATTAAGCAGATTATTTTGCTTGATTGAGCTTTCACGATTCACAAATAACTGTGGTGTCAACGGTTTACGGGCGTTCGGCCCGGTTCCGTGACGAAGGGGACGGGGGATCCATGGGTCCACGCCCCGGGAAAAGGGAAAAGGGGAAAAGGGTAAGGAGATGGCCCTGAGAGCAAAGAACAGCGGCAACAATCTGAGGAGAAACAAACTAATTTACTAAATAAAATATTGGAATGCAAAACAACACGCTATAATACAATATAATTACAATTTAAGCTGATAAATCCAATACAGAGAGAGAATGTCCCAAAATCAAGGTAGGCCTTACTCTACTATCGATGATAAGACGGCTGGAGAGCGAGGTGCTGCCAAGACGAGAGACGGCGGAAAAAGGGACGAGGTCTCGTGATCCGCAAGTTCTTATACTGTGAGCTTTTGTCTTTTCCCTCCGGCTGGAAATGGTAACAGAGGAGCAAAGTACCGTGGGGACTGTGGTAGTCCTTCTCTTCTGAGAACCAGGTATATCCACTACATGATGTTATGATGTGGAATACCAATAACCGAAAATCACAAAACCATGACACTGTGGTGCTAGCATGTTCATTGAGTACATTAGTAATGGAGATATGAAAGGTGCTCTTTGGATAACATGCAGTTCACAGACATTTTGAGCACTGACTTTCCTGAGCTAAATGGAATATTTTGGTTTGCAAGGTACTTTTTTTTTTTTTTTAACCTCTGGCTTTTCTTTTTTCTTTCAGGCAAAGAAACTCTCTAGAAAATGTGGCATACGCCATTGATGATGTGAGTATATTTGATGGTGAAATTCAAGAACACACTTACCGATACTTGTGAAGAGAAACAAAAGGGATATGTGAACCAGACGTATAAACATTAATTGCGTAGGTTTTTTTGTCAGTTGGTGCCCAGCGTAGCTCCTGTGGTGCAGTAGCAGGTGATTTGTGCTGTTTTCATCCTGACTCTTTGTAGTAATAATAGCTTGGAGTTGCTGCTGGAGCAAGAACTGGAGCGTGGGTGTTTGAGCAGTCAAACTGTTGCAGAATCCCCACAATCAGTCCCCTTGAGCCACTTGCATTTACTGTAACTATTTCTAAATTATGTTAGGCCTTTTTCATTTTATTGTTAGAGAACAACTAATGCATTAGCATGGAAGTACGATATCTCAGGAACCACAGCAGTCTACGTGGTACTGCAGTCAGGCATATTAAAGTCTTGGCTCGGATCCATCAGAGGAAGGATAATGAGCATTGAGGTTGCAAATCCAGATGGCATTACAGCATTAATTGTGGCCATTACCAAGATATAAAATCTGAGAAGACACAGTAGCACAAGTTAAGGTCAAAGTATTAAATTAGATTTTAATTTTCTTAGCCACCATAGTTCTTACACTGTTGCTCATACGGTGATTAGCCAAATTCTCTTAGTATAGTGCTTAAAATACTGCTGAGCTGACCTAAGGTATGTTATGCATTTAAATCTCCCAACTTACAGCTTCATTAAGCAGATCTCGGTTGTATAAAGTGAACAATTAGAGAGATATATATGCAATCAGGGACTAATGGAGCATATGAAGAGTCATCTAAGAATGAATAAATATGTCAGGAGATAATCAACGGGGATCTGCAATAGTAGATGTAGTATTTCTGCATGCATGATTCATCTGTTGTGCTATAAAATTACTCGCCCGTTTCCGAGCTGTTAAATTTTATTGTATGAAGATGAAATTAGGTAATATTTAGGTTTTGGATTATTTTATATAGATATATTTATTGTGTCTGTATTTTGACAGGCAAAGCAGTCTGCTTGCCTATGCCAATAGGCATAGAGTTTTAGTTTGTATTTAACAGTGACTGGGTACCCTTCAATATGCTAACCTGTTCTCATGTTTGAAAGATATTTGAGGAAAATAAGTGTATGCATGGACTTAAAAGTCTTAAGGGTGTTGAAAAACACCCTTAAGATTTTCAGGTGCAAAGATACCATCTTCCTGATTTTGGAAAACATAATGCTGACTTGCAGTGCTTTATTGGTCTGCCTTGACATTTATTTTTTTAAGATGCTTTCTAGTTCTGATTGAACACCTTACGTATTTTATTAGTTTCTTGATATAATTTTTTTTAGAAATTTTTTTTTGTAAACTTACATGGGAGAATAAAGTACATCTGAATTTTTACAAAAAAACAGTTGCTTTAGACTAATCTAACAGCAGTAAAGGAAAACAATATTTATTGCCTGTTTCATTTGCTTTTAACTGCCGTAGGTGTTATGCTTGTGACTAAGCTAAAAATGGAATTTTCAGATAAAATAATAGGTTTTCGTTCATTAGGAATCTTCTAGTTGCAATATAGTCAAAGCTCACATTTCTGGAGATGGGTTTGCCATTTTCCAGAAGAGTATTTATGATGTAGAGGATACTTTAGATGGACGTGAAGGAAGACCCTTTGTAAGAAAGGTGCTAAGTTTATTCATTTTTCTATTTAAATTATGGCTGTATTCCCCTGCGCCTTTTCTTGGGATAATTTTGCAATAGATCAGATAGATCTAGCAGTAATAGTTGGTTGCATTATCGCTCCCCAGGTGCTTATCACCATCCTCATCTACAGGTTTCTTCCCCAGTGCTTTCCCTGTAGAGGGAGCCCTTTAGGCTGTCCTTGTCTGCCTTTCAGTGGCTCTGCCGTAGAGTGGTGTCCTTGGGAAAGGGGGCAATAGCCTCCAGCAGACATGCAATAACAAGTGATGGGAAGTGATAATTATCACAGCTGGATTTTGTGATCATATGTCTATATCCACTATTTCAGATGCCTCATTTAAAATTATTTCTTTGCCTTACCGATTTTCACTCACTGAAGAGCTCCCCAGGCTTGGGTGTCAGCACAGCCTATGAATGTTAATGAAATATCCATTTGTCATGTCAGTGATTCATGTTGCCCTTCAAGAGCTCAGGGCAGGAGTATTCTGTGGCTCTGAGGTGGAAAAAAAATGTTCTTCAGTGTTTGTGTGATACAGCTGTGGATTTCATAGGCACTACTGGTAGGGAAACCTGATGAGATTCTGTATGCCAGCAGCTGCAGTGGATCTGTTAGCCCGCAGTGATCTCCCAAGAAAGCAAGAGAATTACAAATGCTTATATGAAACTTCTACCTGTTAACAATGCTTTCATTTCTATATTACACAAATGAAGTGGTTTTTTCCTATCCCATTTCTAACATTATGGAATGCTGGTCTGTAGGTAAATTTGATACTGGAAACAGAAAGGTGTTCCACAACTCTACATTATTTCCTTTTCTCTGTCTCTCTCTCTCTTTTTTTTTTTTTTTTTTTCCTGGAGGCTGTTGGTCGCTGCTGATATTAGAATGTCTGTGTCAGGTCATTTTGTAGCAAAGCCTTGTGCTCATATCTGCACTGCTGCTAAATTTGCCAGTACTGGAATGGGTACAGTAGTTCATGCTATAGCAAGTATTGCCATTGTTAGATTGATAATGATACACTTCTCCAAAGAGAAGGAAACACTTGTAAACTTAAGAGAAGAAAATTGATTTTTGTTAGCCATCTGCATGCAGGACATACTGTTATTCGGTCACTATTTGCTCAGCTCTTTACTACTTCATTCAGTGGCAATCCTATGTAGGTCACTCCAAAAGTAATGCCTCCTATTTATTTCCACGAAGACTACAACAGATACAAAGAGCACAATAACACTAGTCGATAGAGCAAATTCTCAGCTACAAACACTATTGTTCAGCATAGTCACCACTATTAACTGTGCCTTTTTTTTAGCGATGAACAAGAGCCTCCATGTTGTGCTCATAAAAATCTGCACCAGTGGAGATGACCCACTGTTGGCTGTGACCCACTGCTGCTATGATGGCATTATTGCTGAAATGCACCACCCTCCACCTCACTATCATAACATCCGCTGTTTGGTCTCCAGAAACATTCAGCAAGCATCAATGAATGTCAGTGGGTGCCGTTTTTTCTGCATGGAGGAATTTAATGTCACACATTTGCTTCATACGCACTTCCATGTCAGACACCATTCTGTCAGACTGCCCCTCTGCTGCCATCTGTCGCAGAGCAACAACATGTAATGGAATATTGGTGGGAAGGTTCAACCTCTACTGTCATACCACCAACATCTGCCTCTGATGTCATGGACCGACACAATAAAATAGGAGACACTACTTTTGGAGCAGCCATCCTGGTTTGAGAGATGTCAGTTTAGCAGCCTGCTGTGTTGGAAGAACAGTAAAAATTTCAGTACTTCCATTAAATGCTGTAATGTAAGCACGGGTTAGTAAGCTAGGAAACCTCCTTGAACTAGATGCGGTATTTTGTGTGCTGATGAGATTCCAACTGAATTGTTGTAAGCGCTCGCATTTAATTCTTTAGTTTTATCTACATTTAAGCAAGATATGCCACGAGGAGTGGAAGGTCACACAACTTACTACTTAAGGCATTCCAGACTGCTGTGATTTCTCTGGTAATCATTTAAAGAGCTGCTGACACATTTGTCCAGCTTACAAAACTGCTATATAATCCATCTGGAAAGTGGATTCTGCTAAAAAATAGTGGAAATCCAGCAACTGTGCAACTTCAGTTCTTTCTCACGGTTGTGGCGTAACATGATATGCCAAGAAATGTGCATCTTCAGTTCTAGGCACAAATATTTGTGAAAGAAATCTGAAAAGACAGCATGAAAACTGTCCTTATAATGGAAAAAAAAAAAAAGAAAGAAAAAGAAATCTTTTTGCTGTTTATCTACCTGAAGTGCCAATTAGGGAAGGTGGATTTCTAGGTGAGTAGGTTTTCTGGGCACATAAGAAGCTTGGGTGATGGTTTGGATCTTTCTTATGAAATGCGCATATTTTGTGTTGGTTGTTCTTTTTAATAATCTGAATGTGTTCTGAGATCCTTACCTGTGGTCTTGCTAGTTCTCTGCAGTGCAGTAAATGTTTCAGTTTTACACACGTATCTGTGGCATTAACTGTAAGTATTTTGTTCTTCTTGTAGGAAACTGTCCTTGTAAGGTGTAGCCGTCCTGGTCATGCACCAATAAACAAGACTTTTCAGTTTGAAAGGTGAGTAGACCCATGTAGCTGGAACATTTGTGTAGTGAAGGATAATTTTTGTAGTCACTAATTAGAAGGTAATGTTCTTTTTTTTTAAAAAAAAAAAAAAGGATATATAGAGAGACAACTGGACAGAGTAGTGGCCTGTAAAAAAGAGCTCCTCTGAGAAAAAATCTGTAATGTGAGCACTTTCCTTGTAAGATGGCAGAGAACCCACATAAACCTGAGAGCTTTTGAATGCACAAGCTGAGATAAGGGTTTTAGTTGGTCTTTGTGCCTTATTAGACTCTTTCTCTGAGGTGTCCTTCTAAGAAGCTGCCTTTTTCTGCTCACGAAGCCTGGGGACTGCTGTTGTGTAGGCCACCGAATGACTGAACATTCCTGAGATAATGCAAATCTTGGGGAAGCTTTACTCACCTGAAAGGTTACAGGACTCCCTTGATGCAAGGCATTTGCCATCTCTTTTGCATGTTTGCTAAGTAATTCCTTTCATCCTCTAGCTATACCTAGTACCAGTTGAAGTAAATGCAGAGTAATGCTGGAATTCAGTTCCACAGAGCAGCACAGTTAATGGTATTGACACTGGACTCCAGAGCTGCTGTGAGTCTGTACATGTGGTGTAGATCCTGATAATCAGGAAACGGGTTAAAAAAAAAAAAAAACATAAATCCCCTAAAGAATGCTGTTCTTGGGGAATGTTTTTTCAGTGTCCCAGCACAGTTCTTTTTTATAAACAGAAGAGCATATGGTTCTTATGAACTCAAAAATGTTTATTTTTTTAGCAACATTTTATGGAACTAATAAATGTCAAAATATTTGATTTCAGCTCAGGAAGAAAATTCCAACTTTCAGCATGTTATGCTTTTATAATTTTATTGGTGAATCAGTTAGCAAAATAAAAAGAAGCCCAGAATTTTCAAGGTGAAATTAACATTAATCACTACACAGGGACAAATCTGTCATCATTCTGATAAAAATAAATGGGCTTATAGAAATAGATTCTCTGGATTTGCTGCATCTTTCATGGTCTCAGATAGCTAATTGTCTGTCCATGCCTTTAGCCACTGTGATTACAGCATAGCATAAACTAGTTGAAGCCAAACTGAAAATACTTCATTTGGGGACTGGTAGAATTTGAAGCAGGGGAGCTAAGGAGAGGCAGTAAAAAACTCTTTAGGAAGTTGAGTAAATATTTGGAATAGTTATAACATTGAACCCCATGCCTTTCCTCTGAACTGCTACATGTACCTGAACCTGGCATAGTTAGCTGTAGCTATGCTGATTTGTGGTGAAAGCACAGACCACTAAAACTGGCTGATTTTAGCTCTAGCTGTGGTTGGTTGCAGTGTTTCCAAAGAGCCAAAGCCCTCAGTAGCAACTGAAGACAATTTTGTAATGTTCTTATCTCATAAATACCTTTTAAGTTTGGTGGCTTGGTTTGGTTTTTTTTTTGTTTTTTTTTTTTTTAATGTAGTAGCTCTGAGGGAGATGTTTTGCTGTGTTAAGAAAAAAAATATCATTTCAACACAAATTGAATTATAGCCTGAGTTGGTTAGGATGCAGGATTTGGTGCTAATGAATATTTCATTGACTGCAGATGATAAACGAAGCAGAGAAAAGTGTCTGGAAGTGCTTTTGCTCTTGTATTGACCTTCAAGATGTTATGTGCAAAGCTTATAGAAGTATGTTCTTGTATGCATGCGAAGCAAGGATGGATTATTGCTATTTAGAGTCTGTGTCCTCCTAATAAGAACTGTGGCACATCTCTGCATATTTGTTGGTTTCTCAGTTAAGTATGACAGCATATCAGTGGAATGGCAAGACAAGCAGTATTTGTCCTTCAAGCCAGAAAAGTGCTCATATCCTGATTAAAGAGAGTACATTTTCATACAGCTTACAATTAGACTGTGGAACACATTGCCACAGGATGTTACTCCAGGCCAAGAATTCAGAAACATGCAAAAAGAGACTGAATGCTAATGCTAATAGTATTTTTTTTTTTTTGAAGCAAAGATTCAACTCATGTTTCAGCTTTGAGACCAGTTTACAGCTATTATGGATTAAGATTCAGTAGAGATCAATTACTCTTTCTCCAGCCACCATAGTGTTTTTTGCTTCTTCCACTTGCCATTGTCACAAACAAAATGCAGAACTAAGTGGTTTAGGTCTAATTCTGTATCTGTTTATCAGTCATCCCTCTGTACAGTCACACAAACACAAAATCTATGTTTGTGCAGTCTACAGACTGTAGTGTCCATATCCTGGCCAACATACAAAGTGCCTTGAGTAAATTCTGAAGAGCCAACTATGTGCTCCATTCAGTTAAACTTTTAGCATCACGTATTAAAGCTAAGTGTGCTTAGCTTACTATACACACAGGGAAGCAACTATTCTTTGTAATCTTTGCTGCTACCAAAATTCCTGTTAGTTATGTATCTATAAAAAATAGAAGGCACACACCACTGACTGGAAAACAGAGCTTAACAGAAAACAATAACAAAAACATTGCATCAGAAATATAGCGGAAGATATAGCAAAGATCAAGATTCATACCTCGAATTTGGAAGTGTTGGCTATGATATTCATGTTGCAGATTTGGACCAACTTTTATCAGCCGTATTTGTTGCCAACTGTATTCTTGTGGAGGTTACTTTTTTGGTACTCCAGAGAAGCAGTGAATGAATTAGGATGTCTATGTTCTATGATCAGAGTTTCTTCCCTTTAATGATTTCTTATTTTCAGGTATGGGCTTTATATTGTATGAAGTTTATACTTGAAAATCTTGGAAGAAAAATTTCTTTGAAGAGCCCTGTGTTGCCATATTTGTTTCTTGAATTTGAAAAGATGTATGCAGTGGTTTTACACATCATTGTTTTGGCCCACAAATTATACTCACATTGCTCTTTTTCTAATAACTCAACCCATTTAATTGTTTTTCATTCACTTTAAAACTTACTTTGAAACACACATCATGACTCCAAAAAAGCAGGGAAGAACTTTGCAGTTCTAATTTACAGTCCCCTGGACTGTATCACAAAAAAAGATACAACCAAAAAACTTCTTTGGTGGATCCTGGCCCCTCTCCTGCTTCAGCATTCTCTTCTGTAATGTGCCAGAGGTACCTCGCATATTCCTACACAACCCGTGGAACATGTTGATGCATCACTTTCTTCCCTCTAGCCAACTGAACAAAGTGTTGACTCCCAAGGAAGCTCAGCTCTTCCTCATTACCTTTTAATTTCCTGGCATAGGAAGTCAGGTTTAGAGCAGCAGTAAGCAGTTTTGGTCTGCCAGCTTCATCTTGCCAAGCTAAATAGTTTTTTTTAAAACCCAACCTGTAAGTGCTGTTGTCATAGAAATGTCAGCAGGTCACAAGCTTTATACCATAGGCCTACATTTTCCCTTTTCTGTGTTCCTCAGTTATGATGACATACCTATGTTTTTTCTTCATTGCACTTTACTCCTCAGAGTTTACAGTGCTACTGAGTCTCAGGACACAGTGTTTGCAGATGTGGCGCCTTTGCTAACATCTCTCCTGGATGGGTAAGTTAAAAGGTGGGAGTAAAAAAGTTAAATGGCAATTCTCTACTGAAATGCGTCCCTTAAAAAGAATTACTTGTTAGGGGCTGTCCTGTCATGCCCTAAAGCATTTCGGCTCAGTTTTCCCGTCTTCTTTCTGACAAACACTGAGTGAATGTTGTTTCCCCATATAAACAGAGAAAACACTGTTTACAGAATTTAGCAAGACAGGCAAATTTGGAAAAAAAAAAAAAAGTAGTTATTTTTCCTCTGCTTTCTGGCAAATTTAAGCCTTTCTTCTGATGGAGGATACCATCTTTTTTCTTTGCAGTGATTTGGTAGAACATTGAAGTTTCCGAGTCACTTTTTCTTCCTGGTAGTTAAAAGCAGCCTAGAAGAGGCATGTTGGGATGCTTTAAATATTGGGAAAACCCAGGCAACCATTCACACATGCCACAGAAGGGCCTATAAGTGCTGTCTGGGGCAAGATGACTCCTACATGACCACTAAGCACTATTCTGTTTTATCAAGGGTGAATGACCACTGTTGAGCAACCTTAGGATCACTAGGTTGGAGAAGTTTGGAAAAGTCCTTATAACCACTGTTTTATCTCTCTAACTTTTCCTTTCGCAATGAATGTAAGTTTGCTTTGGCTCAGTATGTTGCCTACATGTATTTGGACATATCTAAAAAGTACCTTCATCTTTCATTTGTGCAATGAAAGAATCCCATCCTAAAGTTAGGGTTTTTATATTCATTTAGGAAATGTTCTGTTATTGAAAACAAAAGGCTGTCTTGTTCTTCTAAAAGTGGCATTTAAACAGAAGCAGATTTTCAGGGGAGGAGAGACTGTGCATATTAGTCATGTTTCTGAGTACCCACTGTAAATGTGAAACAGGCTTACTTGGTCTGAACCTTGAACCTTTTTGCTGTTCCTCATTGTTTTGGTCAGGTCTCCAAAGTGGACTGAAACAACTTTAAGCTTAAGTAGAAAGGAGCACTCCAGTCCTTTTCTTTATTTTTCTTTTCTTTTTTTTTAATTTTTTTTAATGACTTGTGTCATTTTTCAGTATAAATGTCCAGGGAGAAGAGATTATTCTATGCAAAACAGATAAAGTACAACAAGTTTCAAAGTTTTGAGTTAGCAATACAGGGCCAGCAAGGGACTAAGATAACAATTCCCCTTTCTTTATAACACTGAAGATTCAACCTTATTTATTTTAATGGAAAATAAATTTCTCCTTCTTTAATTTCCATTAATAGTGATAACTTTCCTCCTAGGGATAACTTTCCTATTGTGAACAGCCCCACTCTTTTTAGGAGAGCAATATTGTGAAAGTATTGGTAATCTAATTTGACAAGAAGATCTTTTCTAAACAATAATATAACTAATGAAGTAGTGTGGAAAAAGACAAACGTTGGGGGTACATAGGAGAAGCATAAACAGAAAATCTCAAATTAGAAGCCTGAAGTTAGAAGTGGCTTCATGCTCTGAGACAGTTATGTTGGAAACAGAACATCAACAGAGTGAACTAGATAAACTAGATAAAAGTCTTCTTTTCCTGTCTGTTCTCTTGTTGAATCACCCAACGATTCATTCTCTCTTGTGTTTTCTTCAGATACAATTCTACTCTGGATAGTTTTAGCTCCTTTGGACTTATTGAAATACCATTTTGTCTTTGGCAGTGAGATTGTCACTGGCTTTATTCATGATTGGTATCTTCAAGGTTACTAGCACCTGGCTACTTAGCTTTTGATCATATCACCTGTATCTTGTCAGAACTATTTTGGTCATCTAACAGAAGCTATGAAGAGGAACTTAAGTAACTGGACTATATGAAAGTTAAAAGACTTCTGAGAAGACTTCCATTCTCTTTTTCCTATGGACAGCAGCCACTTGAAAACTTCCAGCTTCCTTTTTGGTTTCGGAGATCTCTCTTTGATTTTGAAAAGGCACTGGAAGCCTCAGGGAACCATGACTTGGCCCGGCAGTGTGCATTAGGGAGTTGAACTTTGAAAATCTCTCATTCTTAGCCTAACTAACTGAAGACTACCAAAATTACTGTAAGCATTTCCACTGTCATAAATGCAGGCAGAATTATGTCAACAGTGAGTACTTAGGGATATCCCTTGTTTCAGATTTACAGCTCTAATTTATAACACATTTTGCTCTTTGTTTTCAGTTACAGTTCTCTCCTTTACTTCATCATATCTATGTCTAGACTTCCAGTTTATACTCTTTGCTTCCTAAAGATTAAGGGAAACCTAATCATAGGTTCACTGACTGCAACTTTGACTCCACATTCCCAGAAGGGATATAAAGGTATTTGTTGTGTTGCCTACGTTGCTTTCTAACAAAATAAAGCTTTATTAGTAATCCTCTAAAAAGAATTGCTTCTAGGCATGTTTAATATGCAAAAAACAAACAAACAAACAAAAAAACCTGCAAATATATTTCTCTCCAGTGGTAATGTAAGGATTTGATGACCAAAAACTATCCTTCTAAAACAATTAGATGAAGGGTGTTCATTGAAATTTGCTGGCATGTACTTGAAACAATATTTTTGATATGAGGAAAAGCATCAGATAACCAAAAGCAGCTGTTCAGGTCTGCCACAGAGAAGCTAGAGCTTAAGCAGTAAAATTTTGCTCCCTGCCAAGGAAGGAGCAAGCCTATTTTTGCAGCTCTGGTAGAGCAGAAAATCCAGCGTACTGCAGAGCACTCCCAGTGAGTGTAAGGAGTCTGCTAAAGTTGTGTCTCTGAACAAATAAGAGATAGGTAGACTAGTGCAGGAGCACAGCTGCATGTCTTCCAAGGTGCAGTTCTGTGATTAGTACCAAGGTGCAGGTAGCTACTGCAGAGTAGACACGTCCAAGCAGGGAGTAATCATCAGCTGCAGAGTGCAGCCCGGTCCTCAGGACAAAGCAGTACTGTGGCTGGATACATCTTCATCTACCCTCTTATTTTGCTTATGATGTTTGATCCAACTACTCCAGGAACACGCTTTGTGGATTCATAAATCTAAATTCAGATGCCAGTGGCACAGCCCTCTACACCAGAACTAACAGCTCTGGTCTTCTTTTTTCTTTGCAGTGTAGGAAAACAGATGTTTTCAGAGTTCACATGTCTACTTCAGAAGATGTAAGCAAGTTGTGTTTCACAGGTGCCTGTACCTCTGTAGTGACACCGTACATTTTCACCTTCTACACGTCCATATTGGAGCAGTTTCTCCCACCTTTACTCCAGAGTAGTCTCCATATTCATGCTTGTACAGAACCTTATCTAATGCTTTTGGTTTAAGATTTGTGCCTTTTCTTGCTAGGGCTGCCTAATCTTTTCCAGTGGCTGAGGGCTCTGACTGAGGAGTTCGTCTGAAAAGGCTGTGAGAGCTGAAGTTTACTGCTCCCAGCTGTTAAGATGTTTGTGCTGTGGTTTGCAGCATAGCACTGTCAGACGAATCAAATGCAGTGATGGTTTACTTTAAAATGCTGTACTGTAAACGGCAGTGGTTCAGGAGCTGATTAACAAGCAGCTCAGCAGTGCATGAACTGGAAGTTGGGCAGACAGAAGGTTTAACCTCATCAATCGCTCCCAGCTAAGCATCCCTGTTTTTGTCAGTTACTTGCCCTTCAAATTTGCTTAAAAAATAAAACCTGTTTAGGAGATGTTATGAGCAGTATTTTAATTTGTCAGATTTTGAGATCTTCAGAAAGGAAGCTGCAGGAGTAGTATATATTTTTCCTTTCAGTTAGTGTTCCCAAATTGTTTGTTAGAGTCTTAACTTGGTACCTTACACGCATTTGATAATGGTAAAATAAATGAAGGCCCTTTTGAATTTCAGGTACAATGTGTGTATTATGGCTTATGGACAGACTGGAAGTGGGAAAACATACACAATGTTGGGACCACAGTTAGAAGAGAACTTTGCACTTGTCGATGAAGATGAATCAGAGCTTGGAATTATTCCTCGTGCTACCCAGGAACTGTTCAGGTAACACTGATCTGATAGCATCAACCTAAGCAATGGATGCTTACAGACTTTTCATCTTAAACGTTACAGAAAGGATGAAATGATCTTTGTAATGCATTTATTGTTAACAGTTTTTAGTTTCACAGTCATTGTTTATAGCATCTCTGGGTGCCATTCCGTATTTGAGATCTGATACAGATTTCTAGTCTCTAGCTTAGTCTGTTTTTCTAAGGAAATAAGACTATGCAATTTTACTGTGTACATCTGTCTGTCTTTCAGATTCCTATAACTTTTCAATATATTTCAACTGCAGTAGCGCAAATTAATAAGACAATTAAGTCCTTACTAGTGTTGTGAAATTGACAATTGGAATAGGTGAAAAGGATCTGGGTTAGAGCTCAGTCCCAAACAAATGATGGTTACATTTTTAACGATGATCTGTTTTCACTTTGAGAATTCTTCTCAACTAGATTTTTTAGTTGAACCTCAGGTGTGATTTGAACTGATGTTATAATAGAATAGCCCTTATGTTTTTTTCAGCTAAGCCAATTTCTTTTGGAGAAAGGTGTAAGCTAAATTGAAAGAGACAATTTTGTACCAGAATAACAGTGTCTAAACTAAGTATGTTCGTGAATCAGCAAGTCCTTACTTCATTTATGAATCTCCTGAGCTTCTGGATTGATAACTCCTTTCAGATCTAGCCAATAGCATGGAATCTCTTATCTGCTCATTGCTTGCATTCTGGCAGTTTATCGTATCTTGAGCTCTGAACACAGTCACCTCCAGCAGAGAAATGGTATAAAAAGTTCTTGAGGAGGGAGTGGGGTTAGAGGAGAAGAAAAGTTGAAGCTGGCAAAGCTGTTTGGAAAAAGAATGTTTTGATTCTTCAGCTTAACATTAGCATGTGGGCGAGGCAAAGTTCTGACTGTGGATATTTAATAAACAGTTTTATCAGAATGTTAATTAGATTACAACTAAAGAATAGTTCTATATTGACAGATTTTTCTCTTGAGGTTTCATTTCAGCGTTTTCTGGTTTTATTCATTTGCTTTATTCTACTTTTATTCTCCAGACTTATTTCAGAAAAGCCACCAGGAAGTTACTGGGTTGAGGTTTCTGTTGTAGAAGTGTATAATAATGAAGTTTTTGATCTTCTGGCCAAAGACAGTTGTGGAAAAGTATTTGGCATCAAACGTGACGTCATCACAACCAGAGAAGGAAAAAGTGATGTTCCATTGCTTACGTATGAGTGAGTACACAATTTGATCCTTATCATCTGATCATGATTGAATGTTAACATGATGCCTAACTGTCCGTTATTCCACTATAGATGTCCGAATTTGCTTCTAAACGAGTCCTTAGCATATGCAAAGAAAATATTGGATGGTTCCCTTTGCTTCCATTACCTCAGTCAATTAGACTGCAAATATCAAAATACTTTCAGCGTCAGCAGTACAATTATTTTTCGTTAAACTTCTGTGTTAAGCAACTTTGATTCTTACGTATGCATCGTGAAGACAAAGGGAGACCTAAAGAAATGAAGGCTAAAGCTGTACTTACTGTATATTTTTCATGTACGTATGTCCTAAGTATTAGAAAAGTTTGTTCTAGTGCACGTGGAAATAATTCTGGATGTTACACACATGTAATGTTCTAAGAAAATTCTTCTTAAATATAAAACCCCTTGACTAATTAGATGACTGAAATATCATGCTCATAACAATTTGTGCATTAACAAGAGTGACTCTGTTTCAGATATTTTAGTAACAGATGTCTTGCTTATTCTGGTAGTAAGTCAGCATTAATAAAAACAAAAGTTGACAAGCAGCACTTGTGGCACTTGAGAGGAGATGTGGCCCAGTGGAATTAAGCTATTGGCCACCTCTCTGTGAGTGCCTAGAATGTGAGCAGATTCCAAAAGGGCACATTTCTCCTTGTGCACAACAGGGAGACATAGAAACTTAGAAAAAATATTCTATTCTTTGGCCAAATAAATTTGTGAAAAGAAAAATCTCACCCTAAAGAAATGTTTAGTGCAGTATTATAGTGTTTTATGTTTCTGAGGAAGCATGATGTTTTTTTCATTTCTCTGTCATGATGCTTGTCACAGTCTAACCTATACTTTTCTAGAAGGGATTGGAAGTCAGTTATGAAAAGCATTTTCCTTGTCCCTGTGTTTAAAACAAAATGCATCTTCAGTAGGAAGGCAGTATTTTTATCTTGTGGGACGTAATCACATAAGCAGACTAGTTCTTTGTTCATGTGAGTTCATGCTGTTCTCTAAAAGCCTTGATAAAAATACAACAGTGTTCTGGTGGGTTACACACACATACTTCTATTCTACCTAGTGCTATGCGTTGCATTTTCTAGCCGTGGAGCTGCTCACAGAAAATGGAATGCCAGAGAAGTCATAAAGTGCCTTTCTTCACCATGGGAACTATACAAATCTCCTTTCTTTCTATGAAATAATAATCACTGTAATACTGTTGGAGGGTTTAACATTTTTCTCTGGGGTATGTCTGCTCTTCTTGAGGTTAAATATGATTTCCAGACAAATTCTGCACCCTTGATTGCACTCTGTACGCTTCGTAAGAGCATGGTATGAATTAAAAATGAATAGAGCTTGAAGTGATGAATCCTTTTGCCATCTCTGTCTGTGTTACGCTGCATGGTGAGTTTTTCTTGGTTTGTGTTCTTGGATTTCCCCAGCTGTGGCTCTACTCCAACTTTTAGCATCTGGTTAAGTCTCTGTCAGTAAAAAGAAAAACTCCTTCAGAAGTGAGTAGTATGGAGCCTAGCCTGTTTGTGCTGAATCTTTCTTGAAGAAGCTGGTCTTTTGCTTTTGTCTAGAGAAGAAAGGAAGAGTGTGAATCAAAAAAGAAAAATGAGTGAACATAGTATGGGTATGAGATAAATTAATTTTTTAATATTCCTAATTATGGTATTTCAGTAATTAAGATGAAGTCCTGGATTCATTCCTGAAGAAAGCCTGCCTGCCTTCCCCATGGAGCTTTGTACAGTGTGCAAGTGACCCTTCTCTTTTCCTGGGTTTTGGGGAAGGGAGAGGTGAGATGTAGCTGGACTTGTGCCACAGAGAAAGGAATTACAGTCTGCAGTAAGATTTCATTTGTATTTCTAGTTCATAAAATTGATGCAGTGTTTATTTCTCTCAATTTTAATTTATGGTAAAGGAACCTGGTGCCTTGAGCTAACCACCTCTTAAAAACATAATCAATCGATAAATACTCTGTTAGAATGCAAATATAAATAAGAGTACGGGCTTGCTTCTCAATTACAATGCAAGCAGCAAAAGAGTCCAATTCATAAACAAGCTATATTAATAATTACACAGAAAGGCTAATAAGAAAGAGCAAATCCAAACAAAGTAAGAGAACCACTGAATGAAGCCACCCAGCTGCCTGAAATCTAAAGTAAACAGCTGATGCTTTGAATAAAAACACATTCTCATTTGTGATAATATTTCATCTAGAATATAGTGGCCTGCTGGGCCTCACTGGCTTCCCTGTATGTCCATTAAAAAACAGTAGTCTCTTTCCTGCTAATATGTACATCCTCCCGAATCACAAAAACCTCAGTCTCTTTCTTCTTTTATGACTTAGTTGACTTTGGAGAACCCTCAGTATCAAATTTTTAACCTAACCACAACAGGGTTTCTCTTTGTAGAACGTGGTCCTGGAACACATGGTACATACAGCCCAATAAGGTAGTAGAGGCTATTACCATCAGTCCTGCTGAGAAGCTGCCACCATGGCAAGTTTGCAGCACTGTGCTGGGGATGCTCTTCACCTCCAAAGTCAGCTGCAGCTGCCTAGTAGGTGACCAGCACTGACTGCCTGCCCTGAGGCTTATCTTCTGCAAACTCCATTTAGAGCACAGCTATAGGCTGAAGCTCCTGCAGCCATGAACTGCTTTTAAGTGTCTGCTTCTCTTTAAGTGTGAATAGGTACGATGAAGCCAAGTGTTTTTCTCTTCTTCAGATCCCTTTGGTATAGCTCTTTTTCTTTCTCTGTACTCTTCAAGTATGGCTCTTCATGGCATGAATTGTATTTGTGCCTAGTATGTTTTTTTGCTGAAATCAGGCAAATCTAAGGCAAGAAGGGCTTGTCTTTTATCACATGCTTGCTTTTGCTGGCTGCAGTGATGTGGAAACAAGGCTGTAGTGGGCAGTCTGTCAGGAGGGGATTTAGGGATTCTGCCATATTACAAGGCATTCAGTAACCAGGCTGTGATATGCAGCCATAATAATTTATATTCCCACTGAGAAACTAATGGTTTGGTGATGTAACTTGAGTGATTGTTAAAGAAGGCAGTGGTGCAAAAGGATAATAGAGGCAATCTTGTGTCGTTTGTTTTCCTTCTTCCGAAGCGCTTCTACTACATCAGCTTTTGTCTTGTATTTTCATCCCAGACTATGTAACTCCTTATACAACAGCTGTTCGCTCAGCTCAAAACTGTGATTAGTTTTCAGAGGTAGAGTTAAGAATAGTAGAGGGAATTAGAAGAGCAAGGAAGTTTAAAAGCTGAAATTCACATCTGAGCTGCCAGCTTTCTCATGTAATGTTTACTGTGAATCAGTTATACCTTCTGCTTGTTTGTTTACTTCCCAGGACTGTTGCAAACACATCTGAATTTTTGCACCTAGTTATCAAAGGCCTACAGCTAAGAGTCAGGCACCCAACACTGGTGCATGCTCATTCCTCTCGTTCCCATCTGGTGGTTACATTGACCATAAACACAGTTGTCTCTGGAGATAACGTCGGTAAGTAGGATAGTACTAAAATACACTAAGAACCAGTAGTTTCTGAAAAAGAGTCTGTGGCCTGCGAGGCTTTCATATTGCTCGTTCTTCCTTTTTTTCCCTTTTAATGCATTCCCTCAGTTATTTTTCTTTACCTTCTAAATGCTGTCTTAAAAAACTGACCGGTTTGACTTCTCACTGCTAAGGGTTTTCTTAGAGGCTTTCATAGAAACTTCTCACTTCACATCTCTTGATTTACAGCATCCTTGATGTTTTATAGCATGAAACAGCTAATGAAGTAAATTTTATCAGTAAGATAGATACTCAAATAGAGTAGTTAAATCAGTTTGCATGATGTATTATTTAATTACTCATTATAAGTTTGAGGTAAAGCTAACCGTGTCTTTTAGAGGTCAGCGTAAGCTGTCAGTGAGATAATTATTTTTTTTACCTGCTGCCTTGCAAAAAAGTCCCTTCCATTCAGAATGTCTTGAACTGTTAATAATAGGCCACTGTAGGAATAGACAACACAGTCATCCTAGTATGGCTAAACCTGTATTTCTACTTTTCATTACCACACCAAGACTTACCAGTTTATTGCTTTAGGAGTAACTTTGGCTTTTGAGGGTTAACTTTGTTTTCTTTTGCTTATGTTGTAATTAGACTCTCTGTTTCCAGTGCTGCGGTCTGTCTCCTTCAAACTCTGAAACAACAATACGGTTTAAGAAAGTGGAAAATATTTAACATTTTTCCCCTAGATTGCTATCGGAAATTAAACCGACAATATTAGCAAAACAGAACAAACAGTGCCCTCACTTACCTGCAGCCCTTGCCAAAAGACACAGTTGTTTCACGTGTTGCAGTTTTAACATTCCAGATGTTAGTTCTACCCAGTTCCAGATTCTTGTCAATCAGGCAGATGTTACTTTTCAAAGCACAGTGTTTGCACTGTAGCACAACAGCCATCTTGTCCAGTCCAGGCTTCCCTTTCCCACTTCTACGTTCAACGCTATGACACCATGTCATCATCATGACCACCACGATGACACCATGTCATCACCACAGATATAGATGAGAAATATAGGTAAGAAAGCAGCACTGCAAATGGGATCTCACTGTAGCAGTGTGACAGTGCATTCTGTCTATCTATTTACAGGGAGCAATTCTTGATCTAGGTGTAATTGTCAGATATCTCAAAACTAGAGATCTAAATCACTGAAGTTTTAAAGCCTGTGATGAGTTCTGCACTGAAAGCTAGAGCTGACAAACAGTTTTGCTGCAAATCTTCTAGCATTATGGTTCAGAAATGTTTATTGTTTGAGGAGAGCTGTTACTTTGCTTCTTCATCTCAAACTAAAGAGGATAAAGAACATCTATTTTTTATTACACTGTCTGTCCTAAAGCCATTTAGCTAACTTGTGTATTAACAACAGCCTAGCTGGAGAAGTAAGGAACTAGGCTCTTAAGTCCTCTGAATAGAGTCTCCGGTCTCTATTACCTGTAACAGAGCATATGCCAGAAAGCCCTAAGCCCTGTCCTTACATCCTGCTAAGGACAGAACTGAAGAGGCACGATGAACCTTTTCCCTTTTTCTTCTTTTACTTCAGAACACCATCAGAGAACCTATCAAATGCTTAGAAACAGTTTTCAGAGCTTACTGCTCCCAAACATCCAAAATCGCACTTTGTTTGTTGAAAAAGTACCTCTCAGAGTCTTTAGTGGACTCCTGTATCTTGTCTCCCACACTGAAGTATGAGTGATGGGGATGTTGCATACAGTACAACCTATATGAAGTCCTGTTACCAAATGGCATGATGGTTTTGATGAGGAAAACCTTAAACGACTGAAAAAGCCATGCAGCCTGCTTGTGCAATTGATTCTGGTTCATATAACATTTCAGTTAGAACAGCCTGAAATAGCAGATATTGTATTCCCCATTGATAACCTGTTTCCAGTGTCAGTGAGAGGTTATTATTTGGTTGGTTTTTTTTATTGTTTTTTTTTTTTCCCTTCAATTAAACAGGTACTTCATGTGACGATGAACAAATCAATCTGAGACTGAATAAAGAGGTTTCCTGCACCTATGCACAAAAAACAAGAGACAGTAAATCTACCTCTTCTTCTAGAGCTTCTTCACCAGCACAACTTGAAGCAGCAGAGAAACTGAAGCAAGTTAAAACTAGACTGCAGCTGGTAGATCTGGCTGGCAGTGAGTGTGTAGGTAAGCAAACGTGTCTGTTTATGACAAAGCTGTTAGAAATGGTGGGCATGGATCCTCCATGATCTCAATTAAAACATTTCTCTTTAGCACTTTATGTAGGGATACGTGCTACCCTGCTTTCACGCAAGGGGTGTTTTAAACACAGATCCTGACATAAATGAAACATTGAGGCCTGATTGTTCCAGTTTGGGGCTGATATGACTTTAACTGAAATCTGACACAATAAGCCTGAAAGAAACCCAGGGCATTTACCCCCTATCACGGATATATTATTGGTTCATACTGCTTTTATTAGGCTTACTTTTCTATACTGAAAATTACCACTTCTTTGTATAGAAATATTTAAAGTGCGTAAATTATTTAAAAATTACATATCTGTAATAATTGATATCACTATTTTTCTGCCTTATTGGGGAGAAAGTCTTGAAGGAAGTTAGTATTGAAAAGAAAATACTGTTTTTGTTGTTTCTTCAAAGCATTTTCTTCCTCCTCCCCTCCTCTACGCACACAATAATTTCAGAAACTCGATTATTTCCTAAAGGGTAAGATTGCTTACCAAGAAAAGCCATGCAGCCAAATGTACCATTCCAGAAATAATGTTTTGATAACTGAACCAGTATTATGAAAGAGTCCTTTACGTTACTGCCAAGAATTCTTGCTGTTCTTCTCTGTTAAACTTTTGTTCTACAGAAAAGCCTAATATAATACATTATTTTTGTCATCTGCTCTGAGCACTGGAAATTGTTTGGTAAACATGTAATTGAGCAATAGTGTGTGGGTTTGCTCACTCAGTTCAACCAGGACAAACATTTACTTGGTTTAGGGCTCTGCAGGTTCACTTACATATCAGTATTAGATGTGGCCCAGCACATGTGGTAGACTAATCTCTGCCATTTGGCTGTACTGGTGGAGATTTGAAAATGCCTGACTTACTCTGACGAAAGAGAGGGACAGCTATTAACTCATGTTTGTTTTAAAACATAGACAAATGAGTGAGCAGAAGTATAGCAGGTATCACACGCACTTAAGATGTACGTCAGCACCTTGCCTTGTTAGCTCCATAGCCATCCTGGATTTACCTGAGTTACAAGACCAGTGATACTTTCTTTTTTTTTTTTTTAAGCAAACTCAGGTTCATTTTGAGAACAGACAAATACTCTATGGATGTTCATCTGACCAAATACAGATCTTAGTAGTTTAAACCCTAGCCTCTTAGCATTTTCCTGTTTCAGAGTGATATCTACTGATTTAAGAGTCCCTCTTTTGCTTAGGAATGGCTGTAGAAACAGACCCAGTTAGGATGTCTCAGACCTACTTTATCTCACATTATTCTGTACCCTGTGGCAGGGTTTTCCAAGCTGTTTTGCTCTGTTGAGGTTGCAGCACTTTCTAAAATGAATCCAACTGAATGTGTAGACAATGTCTTCGCTTGAGGTCCGCGTGGTTAGTTGCATAGCAACATGGAAAAAGAGCATCAACCAACTATGACCAGTCATACCATAAAGAACAGCATGTTACAGACCTACAGGCTTTGGTGAACATAAACCCCTCATGCCTAAGGCTGCTACCCAATTCTGTTTCTGCAGCTTACGCTATCAGTGCCACTCTTGCTCTTCCCAAGTGACACAGATGGGCTGCTAACTGTTACAAAAAAGTGGAACACAATAGTCCTCTCTCCCAAGACACTGCAGACTGGTGTTTTCAAAGCCAGTGTTGTCTTGTCCGATCTTTTGTTGTTCCTACTTCTCAGTTCCCTATTCATGATACATGCGGAGCCACAGTGCATTGTACAACTGAAGAGACCAACTTTAACAGGAGATGCTACAAGGTTCAGGCATTGAACCTTCTTTCACCTTCCTTCAAAAGAATACAAATATTGAACAATGTGCTGGCAGTCTGGGGTAAACAACCGCTGCATCTTGCTTTTGGCATGGGTGGACTGGAGGTCATGGTTCAGAATTAGTGTTTCAAGAGCATTGTGTCAGAACCAGATGATGTAACAACAGAATTTCTCACACATTACATTTGAAGTATGTTTACTTACTTTTACCATTGCCTTTTCCTGCACTAGGAATGTCTGGAGTGACAGGCGCAGCACTGAGGGAAACATCGTTTATCAACCGCAGCTTGTCTGCCCTAGCAGATGTCCTTGGAGCAATAGCAGAACAGCGATCTCATGTACCGTATCGAAACAGCAAACTTACACATCTGCTCCAGGACTCTGTAGGTGAGGGCTTATTCTGACTTTTGTTTAATAATAGAGATTTCATCTCCCAGTATTTTCCCCTTCATTGTTGTGCAGAACTGGAGGATGGTCCCATGCTGATGCTCCTCCTATCTGGACCCCTGTTCACAGGCTCTGGCTTCAGAGCAGTGTGAGTGCACACCTGGGAGTACACTGAGAGTTCTGAACTTCTCCCAGATTTGGCAAAGTTCTGCTGTTTTCCAAGATTAAGAAGTATACTTGGAATAATCACATCTCTAATAGGATAGTAAAGAGTAATGATTGTATCTCATTGGCATTTCATGCCACATGCACTCTCAAGATAAGTAGTCTTCTACAGTGTTATCATGAAATTGCACATTCCTTAATATTCCACACTGTAGCGGAAGGACAAAAGAGGGAGACTCCGGAACATACACCTGGTACTATACTACAACTTCTTTTGTACTTAAGTCACCTCTTCTTCTCTAGCTACTCATCTGCAAAGAAATAGTTTTAAGGCAAACATAATTCCTGCAGCACTGTCAGAATAGTAGCAATCCACGCAGTAGTCCATTTTTCTTCAGCCAGAAAGTGTCAGCCCTTAGCTTTTAGTCTCCAGCTTACACAGTGGCTGAAGTAATAGTTCTTTGGAGTGCTGAAAGACTATTCACTTTTGTGTGAACCTCTGTTTTCCCCTAGTGCTGGGGTCCATGCTGTGAAAGGGGAAAGCCATCCTGGTTTTAACTATGTCTTGCATATGACCTGGTGACACTGTATAAATGAAGTGCTGAAAGTGGCGCTTTCCTTGTTTGTTTATTCAGTCTCTGAACTTCTAATAAGCGTGTTTTGCATTACTGTCTTGAATGTGACAAGCAAATGTCACACAGAGGAGACCCTGAATTTTCTGGAATTTCACAAATCTTAATGAAGTGTCCAAATCCATAACTACATGCAGACTAACTGATGTTGTTATATATAAGGGGGAAAAATCTGCATTACAAATTAGGAAATGTTTATTCTACTGGAACAAACATCGTATAGTTAGATACAGGCTTCCTTTTAAGGACTTGCCTGTTTTCAACAGCCCTTTTCATGTCCTCTGCCTTATGCGAGGGCAGCATATGCCAGTTGCTATATAGACCAGTACATTACCAGTGCTTAATTTACTGAAAATAATGAGATAAATGACCATGCTTTGTCTTTTTCCTGCTTCTAGGAGGTGATGCTAAACTGCTGGTAATGCTGTGCATCTCTCCCAGTCAGAAGTACTTAACAGAATCAGTGCAGTCTTTGGGATTTGGAACTCGTGCTCGGCAAGTTCAGAGAGGACAAATCAAGAAAAGAAATCTCCCAGTGCTGACTAAAACAAAATAAAATGTAAGACCCCTGTGGATTAAAGCATTATTAATGAGTTCCTCAGACTGAAATGTATATTGTTATCCTAAAGCCGTTCTTTTAGATAGCAACTGCCAGATAAAATAAGCAATCCTCAACATAGCATTAGTAAGCCATAAACCTGCTGATAATGTTCTTGCTCCAAAGATAATAACAAGTATTGACAACATCTACCAGCCGCGGTGGAATCACATAGAAATAAATCAGGCTTTTTAAGAAAAGCTACTTCAAGATGTGGTTTTGGTGATGCATTTCCTTTAGACAAGTAGAACTACGTCAACAGACCCCCCCCATTTAAGATGGCTCCCTTCTGAAAGGCCAATGCTGCCTTCTGTTTTCTCAGCAGAAGACAGGAATCTGAATAGCATCCCAGTGCTTCAAAGCAGCAAATGACATACTTCCTCACAGCTTAGATTAAAACAAGACACATCATCATGGCCTGCTGTAATGTCTAACATGAATGGGGCATCCCTGTCAATGTGTAGGAACGTAAAGGAATCCATCAGCTGTATTGAGGGGAGTGCTGCTGTCAGATTTTAGGTAATGAAATAATGGCACTAGTGAGATGGAGAAAAAGGAGTAAGGCTCTAGCTGTTACCCCTCTGGAATGTAGCTTAGGAAGCAAATGAGGGGCTATACAGCTCTTTGAAAACACACTCATGTTAAATGGTTGGAAATACCAGCTCTGTTGAGTTCATTGATGGGTACAAAAATAGAAGCAAAATAATAATAAAAAAACACAACTGTGTCTGCTGAAGGACCCTGAACTACAGATCTTAATGGCCCATGAGACTTAACTTGTACAATAATTATAGTAGCAGTCTTGCTTGTTGTTTCATTTGCATTTCTGAAGTTAACCACATCACAACACTGAAGTTGTTTGCACATTGTAAATGCTTCCCATCCATCAAATGAATAAAACACCAAGAACCCAGTGCATGATAACATGACTGTCATCCTCAAGAGGCTTTTAAATTCATTCACCAATGCTGAAACAACAGGGTTTGTGAATGAAGTTACACTGACAGAAATTTCAAGGAAACTTAAGCAGGATGAGAAGCGGTTCTGAGGTGGGAAGCTGGGTTCACATAACATCTGATGTGTTCTAAGTGCTGCTTTGTTGCTCAGTAGAGGTCTCAAGATTCACTCTGAATTTTTACCTCCAGCAAGCACTCTGTCTCTAGAGTGACAGAGGTCAGTGGTAGGTCACCACCAGAAGGCTTGAATTGCAGTGGCCTGCCCAAAAGGCTGAAGTTTATAGTACTCCTAGTCACTTAACCTTCATAAGCACAAATATTTACCCAGAGATTATATAGCATACTATTATTGGAATTTCACCCTTGAATATATAACAGCTGCTGCTGTGTTGCAAGCAGTGCTCTAGTGCTCAGAGCATTGACATTGCAACTTGGAGAGCTGTAATACTCATTTTCCTGAAAAACATAGAACCATAGAATGGTTTGGGTTGGTAGAGACCTTTAAGATCACCTAGTTCCAACCCCCTGCTACGGGCAGGGACACCTCCCCTAAGCCAGGTTGCTCACAGCCCCATCCAGCCTGGCCTTGAATGCTTCCAGGGAGGGGGCATCCACAACCTCTCAGGGCAACCTGTTCCAGTGTCTCACCACCCTCACAGTAAAGAATTTCTTCCTGATATATAGTTTAAATCTACCCTCTAACATTACGATGGTAGACATCTCAGCTTTACCCAATTCCAACAGTACAGAAGGACGCAGGACCTTATAAAACTCAACAGTCAATAATGGAATCTTACATAAGAAAACGTCAGTCTGAGGAACGTTGACCTGTTAAACAAAATGCAGGAGCAGACAGCATCAAGCTTGCCTTAGGCTCATGACAGCGACTACTAAATCAGCCAGGATTAGAGAGGTTAAGTGACAAGAGGGGGCTAGCTGAATCCATCCGCATCCTGAAGTTCCTCAAATATTTCTGAGGATTTGGCACTAAGTGTTACTTGTAATGAGCTGTGCTTTGTTTGCTGGAGCTGCTCTTCAAAACTTGGCATTTATTTACCATCTGGGTGATGGGGGGAAAGAAAAAAAAAAAACATCAATCCTTATTGCTAAAGCTGAGAACTAAAACCTTCAAATATCAGCAAATACCAAAAGTTTAAGTTTCTACACTAACACAAACTCTGCCATGCGGCACATATGCAGCATTCCCTATTCCTGCTTTCCTTGTCAGTGTAGCATAGTAGTACTCTGAGCTACACAATGAAGTGTACAGGATATGCAGGGCAGCAGTGCTAACATTTTGATCTAACAACTTGCAGTTTGGGAATTTGATAGGTTACAAAGACTTGATCTCTCAATCCCAGTATCAGCTTCAATGCACTGAAGGAAAGAAGGGTAGAAGGTGCAAGGCTTTATCCTGGCATCTAGAGTTTTGCTCTATCACACCTCAGGCTGTCCCGTTGCTCACTGCAGCACACAGCGAGTCAAGGCATTGCACAGCCCAGCTACCTGTCCAGCTGGGCTTCAGTTGCTCCTCTAGAATTCCTTCTGCCAGACCAAGCTCCAAGTCCTAGTATCAACAAGTGTTTGTCTAGGGTAGAGCACACAGCACGCGCACAGACCTATACAAAGTCAGCAAAAGTCTAGGCACAGAATCAAACAATAGCCTTCATTGTACAAGTCCAAAATAGGGCCCCAGAGTACATTTCTCAGTAAGTTTATCATCACAGATGGGACTGACTTCCTCCAGTTTTCACCCCTCTTGCAATCAGAGAAAAAGGGAGTGTTAGGACAGAGCCACTTCTGGTTGTCTCCCCAGTGCAGCCAGGGAGTCCAGGCAATGTGTTCCAAGCCCCGACTCCCAGCTCACCACAGCTGGAGAAGCTGGCTACTCAAGGACCTGATTTCAAAGGGTATGCAACCACTGTGGACATCTCATTTATGCCAGCCTCAGTTCCTACCTCCATGTCCAGCTCTGACATTACACTCTGCAGCTCTGGCCCAACGTGCCTCCCCTCACCCTTTGCTGTCCCCAGCCACCTGCAGGGCCCAGCTCCCTACACAGGGATGGCAGCTGCAAGGAGCCCCAGCACAGCATGTAGCAAAGCAGCTGCTCCCCATTCATCCCACGCAAGGACATTATGTGGTGCCCACAGGGAATGCAGGGCAGCTCACAGCACACTGCGTCTGCGGACAAGCCACTGAACTTCCTCATGGCCTAGGAGTGCATTTGGCCAAAACTGAAACAAAACCTCGACCTATGCTGAAGTTGGAATATGATTAATTTATTTCATTTCCATGTGTGGCTTCATGCCTTGCCAGAAGCAAAGAGAGGCTGCTCTTGGTTATAGCCAGGCTAGAGAAGCCACGATTAGCATTGGAAAGTTCACAAAATGTTCAGTTTGTTATTAGTCATCGTTGCCGAGTCCATTTGATGAAGCAGTTTTCCAAACCTCTGCAGAAGGCACAGGCAGGACAAAGCAGTTATCGGAAAAGGCTCCCAGCTCCTGCTGAGGACATCCAGGGGCTTGTAGCCCCTTTCCCCCCTGTGGGCGGAGCAGCAATGTCTGCTGACAAAGAGCAGACAGGCCCAAGCACTGAATGCATCACAGTCTCTCCCAAACCCAGCTTGGCTTTTGGGCAGTACATAAAGATGGCCCCGGCCAGCCAGAAATGCAAGCCATGTACCACAGACAGGAGGGCAGAGGGTGAGCTAATTGAAGGGCACGACTGACGGGAATTGTTGCACAGAAGCTTATTATTTTCTTTCTTTTTATAAAGTAAGGTTTCATCTTGCAATATATTTACCTTTTTATTTAGTTTATACAAGAGAGAAAAGTTATGATAAAATTTGAGCTGATAACTCATCTCCGTGCTCCACTGCAAATCCCTCTTCGAGCTCTTGGATGGGGAGTTTCTGACAGGTTGTTGGAACGGCCTTCCTTGCTTCGTGGTACAACTCCTTTCTGCCCGAGTTTTACCAAGATTCCAGGAAAAGGGATGATCCCTTTTCCCCCACAACCAAGAGTTTAAAATGGATCAGACACAGCATTTGGAAGAGTAATCCCAAACTCGACACTTGACTAACTTGATGCGATGCTCCAAACCCACACTGCGGGTTCAGTAGGACATTTCTGAAATGCTTATGTGGTGAAATGACCAAAGGCATTCAAACATCAGCATTAACATCTCAAACACCAGGACCTACATTTGGCAAGAAAAAGAGAACTGCACAACTATAAGGGCAAGTATTTAGCATCAGCCTCAATAGAATCAGTAGAAGAAAGCCCAGGCCACTGTTAGGTACCCAACCTCAGACACAGGAGTTCTGCCCATCCCATCCACAGATGCAGGCTTAAGACATCCTCCTGTCATTTCCCTGGGGAGCCACAACCTCCTGCTTACAGGCACCTCCTCCAACACGTGTCCCCTCTCGCCCTTTTTCTGTAACACAGAATTACCTCTTTCCCAAGCAGATCACACCAAAACTTACTGGTAACACCTCTCCCTACAAATCTACAAAAACCTCTCCAAAGAAGAACTGATTTCCTCTGCTTTAATTGCACTCATCTGCAGCACCCCCACCTGGCCTTGCTACCAACTGCATCACAGCACCCACCTGGGCCTCAGGCTGCTAGGATCCTGGCGTGTGAGTGGAGGAGAGCTGCTCAGGAACAACAGCAGAAAACCTAATGCTCCTACAGGCCTGGGATCATAGAATGCCTTGGCTTAGATGGGACCTCAAGGATCATAGTTCCAACCCCCTTGCCTCAGGCAGGGCTGGATGCCACCTGGCCACAGGGTCTTTCTTAAAGCTTCTTAGCCTTAAGGGCATTGAGTTGTCCAAATGCTCAGACAGTGCCTTAGCAATGCCCTTGGGAATTCACCTACTTGAGCTCCATCCCTGCTCTGTTGGGCTGCAGGAAAAGGGGATGGGACAAAACCAGTAAAACGGCTCTAGTGCTCTCCTTTCACATCCTAGCCCTCACCCTGTATTTTTCAGCAGTAATTCAGCTTTGGCTCTCAAAGTGGTTTGTGTTGAAGCAAACTGAAAAGGAAAGTTTTGTGCTCTCTCTATTATTTGCAAGCATTAACTAAAATTGCATCCAGCTGTTCCCAAGCAAATCCTGCTGCTCATCTGCTGCTGCAGGACATGGCCAGCTGAATGCACGTGCTTGTAGCCAGCCAGGCTGAGACTGCAGCTCTGGAGAGGTCTGGCTGCTCTTGAGGAAGCCCAAGCACATGCACACTTGTCTTTGAGGTACTCATTTCCTAAGTGTGAGTTTGGTTCTAGATGTTCAGATACTGGAAGAGGCTGTTCAGGGAGGTGGTGGAGTGACAGTCCCTGTAAGTTCAAGAAAAGGGTAGATGTGGCACTGAGTGACATAGCTTAGAGTCGTCATGGGCATCGGTTACTGGTTGGACCAGATGATCTCGGTGGCCTTTCCAACCCTAATTATTCTATGATCCTGTGAAAAAAACATGCCCATATTTGGGGTTCTGCCTACCTGGGAAGTTTTACTCTACTTTTTCTTTTAGCCAGGTAGGCTGGGATTTTTGTTTTCCTGAGTGCAAGCAGAGAGTCTTATACAAGAATATGACTCGGGGACATGGAGCTTTTAAGAGAAAACATCGTATCCTGCAACACCTATGGTATATGTGGTCAAAGCTGGCAAAGCTAATATTGTCTATACAGCCCCAGATGCTTCAGCTGCCTTAATATATGGAGTTCCTCTGTTCATGTCTGGCTAGAAGGGCCACAAGCAGAAAGTTTGTTTTCTGAAAGGACGAGGATGGAGGCTGTGGGAGGCCATCACCGTTGCCACGATCATCCAAGAATTCAGGCTGTCCGTGAGCTGGTCATAGCAGTGGGGCTGAGTGCTTCCTGTGGCTCACACCATGTTTCTCCTTCACCGAATGCTTTGCTGTCTCTGAAGCGGTATTTCCCATGCGGTGGGTTGAGACTCAAGATGTCTAGCACACGCCATGTCCAATTATCTCACGGCATATCGGGTGCGGCAGTGGTTGAAGGAAGAAAAATAAGGGTTGTTATAAATGTATTCCTGAGACTTAAAATAAAAATGTGGGGCAGATATTTCCAGGAATAAAAATAAAGCAGAATTTTAAAATACCGCAGCTATGCTCTTCCATAGCCCGTATTCAGCCGCCCCTGCAGTCTACCAGGAAGGATAAATATCGTTATTTGGTCATTACGCCTCTGTGACAGAACGAGAAACTTCCAGTAAAAGGTTTCTATTGGGATCTCACTCCGAGCCGCCGGGCGGAGCGGAGGGGCCTGGCTCGGAGGGCAGCGGCCACCGCGCTCCTCGGGCGCCGCCCCGCGGCTCGGCCCGGCACTGCCGCCACCCGCCCCACCTGGCACCGCGCTGGCCGGGAGGGGGCGGCCCGGCCCCGGGCTCCGGTCGCCGCGGATGGAGTCGCGAAGCGGGCTGCTCGCCCTCCTTCCTCACGGCTGCGGACCCGGCCCAGCACATCCGTCGGCACGAGGGGGCCCGCAGAGCGCGAACAGTCGGGGGCACAGGAGACACAGGCGTAGGGACAAAAAAGAAGAGCTGCCAGGAAGAACGTGGATAAAGGGAGCAGGAGACATCACGCCTGCCCCAGGGGAACCCTGCTGCTGGCAGGCAAGGAGCTGCAGCAGATCTTGTGCACCCCTGTGAGACTTTATGGCTAATTCTTGTTTTAAAGTGTTCACGCTCCTGAAACACCTGAGGTTTCTCAGACCTCACTGCTCTCAGTCCACCCAGCAATACCCAGACTTTTCTAATCTGCCCTCTCAGCCAGCTTTAGCAAAACACGCTTTGCTTAAGCGTCATCAGACCGCAGAGCTCCACGGAGCTCCTGCACTCACCACTCCTCTGCACCAAGCAAGTGACACAACACTCCCCCCATCCCAGCCTCCATCATTTTGTTGAACCTGCACAGGACTCACTGCCACCACAAGAAGGCATCTTCAGAAGCAGGCCCATCCTGTACAACCATGCAAGCAGGCAAGAAAGTGCTGTGACTTGTCAAGCAAAGCAATAGAGAGATGTCAAAGACAGCCTGAGTTAGATTACTGAATATTTGCGTTATTTAATTATTATTTGACAGCTCCATCTGTAACCAAACCTCCTTAGAACAGAATCACAGAATCACCAAGGTTGGAAAAGACCTCTAAGGTCATGCAGTCCAACCATCCACGTATTGCCAATATTTCCCATTAAACCATATCCCTCAGTACAACATCTAAACATTTCTTGAACAGCTCCAGGACAGTGACTCCACCACCTCCCCGGGCAGCCTGTGCCAGCGCCTGACCACTCTCCTTCCTGCATCCCCCACCCAAAGCTGTATGAGCCTCTGCTCCTTGAGAATGTAACAAGGTGCTGGACCAAAGTGTGAAGTACAAGGAGGAAATACTGTAAGCCTAGCGGTACCTCTATACTATTAAAATACATTAAAAAATAAGTTTGAGTTTGTTGTTTGGCTTTTCTTTCTTTTTTGGGGATTTCTTTGAACACTAGCTTTAGTAGCCCTTAACATAGCCAGAGAAAAGGAGGATAAAAAGAATTTACAGAGGAACTGCAGCTAGCAAGCTCCTTTGAAAAGAAATGCGAATAGTTAAGCTATTACATTCCTTCAGAGATTTTTATGTCCCAAGAAAAGCACAAGTTTCCTCTCTCTGTGCCAGACACCAGGCCAGCAGGTTCGGTGACTTAGGGCAGAGAGCTCTTCAGCAGCACATCCCCTCACAGGGCTGGTGTGCTGTCCTCAGAAGCAGCCCCAGGGCTTGCTGACAGGATCTCTCTACACCCCTGGGAGTTGTCTACACACACTGTTTTCACGACTAAGCACCATGAGCAGCTTAATGTGTCTTTTGTCTGGTTACTTACATTCGGCTCCCATTACTGCTCCTGCTGACTCCAGCTGGCTGGGCTGGGTCCCCAGCATGTGAGCAGCCCCTTTGGCAACCTGCTGCTGGGACTGGCAGGGAAGAAAAGGAATTATTCTAGCGCCCGCAGTGTTTATGGTTGTCCAGATGAAGCTGAGCTCACGTGGGTTAAAATTCAGCAGCAAATTCACTTCCACAACCTATCTAGCTCAAATGGAAGATGTCATCTATAAGGGGAAAAGAAATTATACAGTGACCTTGTTTTCTGTCCATACTTTATTGCAGGTATACATATAATTATTTATATTTTATTTTGAATGAGGAATTCCTTTCATGGAAAGGAGAAACTTTTACCATTAAAATAGAGTGATTATACCATGAGTATATTACAAATATATACAAATATTGGCAGCTAGTTTCTAACATCCATTGATAAATGCTTACATGTTACCCTCTACCAAAGTAATCAAACCAAAATAATAAAAGACATTCTAAATACAAAGACAAAAAAAGATCTATTACTACCAGGAACTTTTTTGTTTCCATATGAATACAAAAACTTGCATAACAGATATTCACAGTGCTTGTAAAGTATTAATTATTTCATTCTCAGTGTACACATAAAATGTCCAGTCTCCCCTTCACATGTATATTTAACTTACAGTACTGGAGTGGTTTGTGTAGACCACTGAGCAACAATGGCCAGACTTGGAGAGCTTGCCTTCCCCACCAGCTGTGAATAAATACAAGGAACATGTACATACAAGGCAAAAAATACTCATTAAAGAGCCAACTGCACTGCTGTCAGGCACTGGTACATTTTGTGAATCAGCAACACTGGACTGTAGCATGTCACTAGTACTGAAAAATATCAAGAAAATACCAAGCTGCTTAATGGTAGTACATGCTTCAGTAAGCTTGTTAGGTTGAGGCAGATACCACTGTGATCATCTTTGAGACGTGTTCATGGATGTGAGCATGTGGTGCACACGCATGTTTTAAGACACCAGACAATGATATCTTTTGAACTTTTTCCCAGTTAACCATTGCCAGGACCATGAGCAGTTGTATGTCAGTATGTGTGGGAGAGCCACAGTTCAGCAGAGCCATCATTCTAGACCTCCCCAACCTTTCTCACTGGAGAGTGTGCACCACTGTGGTAAGAGCTGTCCCTCCAGATCTGTGGTGGGTGCAGGAGCAAGGCTGCCACCAGCCTCCTGGATCTCGGGGGTGCCCATCTCCCACGGCTTAAGGCCAGACAGGCCCCAGGTATCAGGGGACGCAGCCCTAAATGGTGAAAGGACATTTTGGATATAACAAATATACCTCAAGTACTCAAAAGGCATTTTGGCTTTGCTTGCAAGGATGGAAGAAAAGGCTATGGTGAACGTACAGGCTAGAATTGTTCATTACAGGAAGAAAGTGCAATGTGATCAAAGAGGGCACAGTCAATTAAGTTGTGGTTACAGAGAGCTTGTGTCCATCACTCATTCATCAAACACAGTTAGGGTTTGTGCTGGATTCATCTACAAGAATGTGTACAGCTACTGGTGTCACTTCAGTACACACAGATCCAAATGATGGCCTGACGTTACATCTCTACACCTCATTCACCTGCACAGAAACAGACATTAAAGACTTCATGGATTTGCTATTTTAACAGTTTGCAGGAATGCAGTTTACCAGCTAGGCCAGCAAGTTCACTGTGAAAGCAGCTTGAACTCTCCTCATGTTCTGACTTCCTTCCTTTCCCAACTGCAGTCATCTTCCTCTTTTGACTGATTAACACTGTGCAACACTCACTTCCTATATCAGCACAATAGCATCATTCTAGTTCTGAATTTTGCCATAAAACAATGATTATTTTTCACCTGCAAGGCTGTAAAAAGCTGGGCACAGGTTACACATGGCCTGCCTCTAAGTACAAGCTTCCCAAACACTGGCAATCAATGGAGAAGAGGTACTAGACAGTGGGGAAAGACAGAGAAGGAAATCAAACAAATATACATATATTTGGATGCAAAAAGGTAGCGAGGTGTTTCCCACACCAGACAATGCCTTAGTCAAACAGCATAACTGTAACTACTTTTCTGGTGAATGCCAGCACGGCCAGCTCCACGGGACTGAAATCACTAAACACATACCCTTGGTTCCACCCCACCACGCCTTCATTATCACAGGCCCTACAGCATCACTCACTCACATGACCTATCCAGGACTAAGTTAAGCACAGTCATTAGGCACTTCATCCATTCAAAGCAACTTTCTTCAGTCTATACTTGCCTCCAAAGCAGAGTAAAAATTTCTAAGGAACAAATGTATTAAAAATAAAGAAAACAACAACATAAAGTATGATTCTATACAGGGGGACATCATTCCTTGTCAAATTCTCCAGTCACGCTGCTGTCTTCAAAAGCCAGTTATTTACTGCTCGTAAATTGTTCTCTGTATGCTCAGAAGCGGCCAGATTATTTGTTCCATCTTTTCCCCCTAATCTCCCTCAAGGACATAAGGATTCATTTACCAGTCACATTTACCATACACAGAACTCCAAATATGCTCAGAGTATATCCCGGCCTGACAGCTGTTGGCAGTGTTGCAGCAGCACAATCTCTAAACAACCCCACTATTTGCATACTAGCATCAACATATAGACCAGAAAAGAAAGGCAGTAAGCTAAACTGACAAGGACCTTTTATATCTATTTTTGATAAATTCATTTAGACACAATGTTTGTTTCGCCAGCTCAGTATCAGTTTTGGTTTACTGTTTTGTGGGGTTTTTTTGGTCACTGCTAATGGTGCAGGCCACTTCCATTTTCTGCTCACAAGACACTTCAATGCCAACATTAAGTGCTACACTCCAGTTGATTCGCCCTGTAGACAGGTCTGCAGAAGCGATGCCACTTAATGATTAGGGAGCCGAGTAACAAAGCTGCTCAATCTCCTGCAAGGACCAGTGACATCACATGTGTTAATGAGGTATATATTTCCATGACGAGCTGTTTCCCTGGGTATGGAAGAGCTCCAAACTCCTTACACCACAAACTCCTCCGGCAGCTGGTCCTCTCCCAGAAGATCCAAGGAGAGGCAGTTCATGGATCGCTTCCCATAAAGGGCAGACTTGGTTTTGCAGTCCGCTGTGGAATAAACACAGCCATAGATAGCCAGTTTATCTTCCAGGCTGCAGCCAAACGTGTAGCTGTGGGACGTGTCCGACGACAGCGTGGCACTTAGTGGTGGATGCCGGTGTTTGTAGAGCCGAATGTCATCCAAACTCTGGCTGTGCTGGTCTGTGCAGCTCCTGCCCTTGGGCGACCTGACCTGCCAGTTCAGTAAGATGGACATGAATAAAAACCATTAGCTCAGACTGCTTAAGGACGCTAGCTATGCATGCTTCAAATTTTCCAAATTGTTCTTCCATTCCTTCAAACAGCCCCACCAGCCTTCTGATGAAGCTGTGAAGCTCTGAGAAATTACAAGAACGTTCAGCTGCCCTGGCACATTGCACCAGATCCTGATCTCTCTGCACTGTGTCCTCAGCATCCAGTACAACGGAAAAAAAACCGGCCAGGTATTAGCATCTGAACGGTCTGACACTTCTTAGCACAACTGTGCAGTCAGCCTGACCAATACATACATTAAAAAATTATCCACAACTGTTCAAATGCACCAAGATGAAGTTTATGAAAGTCTCATGAGCTGAAAGGACATTCAGAAAGTAACCATGCAAACTAAGGGGTTATGGCGTCCAAAATTCACAAAGTGCAATGCATACTTTCTTCTACATAACATTTTTCAGAAATGAAAACAGAAGCAACAAAACAGCAGTAACTTCCAGAGACAGCCGTCAAACTATAGGAGCAGTAGCAACAGAGCCTCTATGGAGGAATTACTGATCATCTAAGACATTCCCAACTTTCCCCACGTGATTTTTCTCGCTCTATCTGGATAACCAGCTTGTAAATGCTGATTTTAATAATTTTAAACCAAGACACTTCTGTTACCAACACGTAAAAGTGCCTCCCAGTAGCACTTCTCTCGCCTACTGGACGGAAATCAGAAAACCACCCTGAGGAAACTATGTTGGCTCAGCTGTGCTCTCAGAAATAGCCACACACTAAAGAAACCCAGAATTTGATACGTACAAGTGGCAGCCAGGAGGAAGAGACACATCTTCAATTGCTTAAACAGTCCTTATAAACTCTTACAAAACAGATGCCTCCCAATCAATTAACACCACAAGTGCGTGTTTGTAAAAGCATTAATGTAAAAATGGTACTTTAAATAAGATACTTGCTCCTCACACCCTGCTCTTAAGTCATTTAATGCAAATATAGAAGTAAGCTCATTATGATTTGAACTGTAGTGTTCAGCTTTGGAAAAATAACTAAGATTTTATCTTAATCTCCTATAGCACTTAACAGAGTACTTTGCTGATAAGGGAAAACTCCTTATCACTTTTTACTGGGTTTAGTTAGAAGCATGAAATGGAAAATAAATCTTAAGTGATTGGACTCATCGTTCAGAAAAAAGCTGTGAGTAAAAGGGAAAAGGATGAACAGATTTTTAAAATTCTTTTAGCAGATAAAAGTAAGGCCAATTTGGATCCAGAAAGAAAAGGCAGAAGCTTTTCTTTAAAGTAACACGCAGCTATGCTTCAAAAAGAGATATTGTTTGGCCTTAAAAAGACATCTTAAGTTTTTTGCTTTTTCCACAGTGCAACTTATGATACAACATATTTTACCATATATAGTTACCTTTTCTCAAGGGTTTGATGA
Source organism: Numida meleagris (assembly GCF_002078875.1). Classification (NCBI taxonomy): domain Eukaryota; kingdom Metazoa; phylum Chordata; class Aves; order Galliformes; family Numididae; genus Numida; species Numida meleagris. Next base: position 42,268,898 of record NC_034411.1, on the reverse strand, counting down.
AAAGAAAATGTTGACAACAAAGACTTTAGCACACGCATACTATAATCACACAAATGATAATCACACAAATTAGAGCTTGAACATCTGGTTTTGCTCTGATGTGAGCTCCTCCTGGCTTCAGGGGGAGGAAGATGATCAAGTTTGCAACCCACATCCAATCTGCATGGATGGCCTTGGCTCTAACACTGCAGTGAAAATTTGCAAGTGGTTTATTTTCCGCTTCCTGTCCGGAAGGCTAAGGCAGATGATGGCTGATTTGCAAGATTCCCATGTTGGTTGCTCCAAACCCCTCTATACTTTTCTAGACTCCAACATTGCTCTCATCCTATTCCTGACAGCAGCTGCTGGCCAACAGCTGCTCTTGGTTACACCATTAAATCAGTCAAACACAGACTTATCAATTTCACCTGATTTACAGCTGTATTCATTACCCTAGACTTTGGTTCAAGGCCCACACACACCTTTTCCTGCCACACACCTACCTGCTGAAGGGACTCCACGCTTTGACCTCTCATTTTTATTAGTGTGACTTGCACCACAGGCAGCGATTCTTGATTTATAGCTGCAAAGGAAAAGGAGGAAATAAGAAGCATTACAGGTTTGATTTTTTACTGGCTGAAGAAAGTGGAAATTGTTCTCGCAGGCCACATTTAAACAGTGCTATCTAATAAATATAAGCACACATCAGTAAGCACCCTCAATGCTCTGGGACTTTTGCTCACATGAACACCTTTTTTGCACCTAATGTTTAAAAACCTCACAAGAAAATACCTTTTCATCATGTCCCATGTTCACCAATCTTGCTTTGCTATGAAGACTACATGTCGTAAAGCTCCTGCATGAACCTATTGCCTAGCCTTCTCCAGTAGCAGTTAAAGTTTTGTGGCTTACATTAATTCCTGTGACTAGCCCATTAATCTATGATTGAACCCCTTGGTTGTCCTGTGTTACACAATCTTTTAAAATAAATTCTTTCACTACAAAAGGTTTACATCAGTTATCGTTTTGTTTTTAACTGAGTAAAAACATAGTAACTTGTTAAATTTGGAAAGGGGAGACCTTAAAGAGCACAGAGGAGAGCACCACTGCACTGCTGGCCTTCCATCTCTAGAGGAGCTGACTTCAAATACAATTGCAGTAGGACAGTGCTGGTACTTTGTACGGAGGAAGACACAGCTTCGTTAGATCTATCAGATTATATCTGGCTTCCCAAACACCTTCCTGATGCTACAGCCTAAAGAAAAGCACTGTGCAGCAGCAGAAAGCCATCTCACCTTGGCAGCTAGCAGCATCTAGAGGAAGAGATTCAACAGATTCTCCCACAGTGGCCTCCTCTAACTGGTCTCCCTCTAAAGGCTCATCTACAGGCACCTCCTCTGGCTCATCTACTGCCAGCTCAAGATCTAGGAGGAAAAGAGTAGCAGGAGAAGTGTTAGCATTACACTTCTGCTCCAAGCTGCTTCACATTTTCACATTTTCTCCCTATTCTGCTGCAGAACACAGAAGCAGGCTTAGAAGTTGTTCCACATCTCCACATTCTTTACCATCATCCTGAGAGTCATCTTCAGCCCTTCCTTTGCTGCCACTGTCAATGCCAGAGCTGCCGTAGCTGATGGTTGAGCTGCAGGATTTCTCTTTCCTGTGCACTCGGTCAATACCAAAGGGCTCATCCACCGACATTTCCACTGACACACGGTGCCTCGAGTCAGCCTCGATGCCTGATGTGTGTGAGCTGCCATGACTCCCTGTGGACTGGCGCGAGAGACGATTATCTCTCCGGCTGCCTCCACTGCTACCACTGCCATGTGAGTTCTTATCACACGGGTCCAGGTCCATGTCCAGTGTGTCACTGATATAGGACTCCCGGTAGCGCTTCTTCTCTAGGGAAGACAGAAGGAAAGGTAGCAAAAATGATCAGTAAGTTCTGGGATTGGCACAACCTGATGGTGAGAAAATAATTACTGCAGCTGCTGAAAAAATAAAGACACAAACAGCTTTGTATTCTGCTTGCTCAACAGACAGTGGGATGCCCAGCCGGTTGTAAAAGAATTACAGTCATACTTACAGTAAAACCAGTATCTCCTGAATTAGAGCAGGCAGCTAAGGGCAGTTATGATACAGAAAACACCGGCTTCCAGAATGAAGGAAATGTGAAAAAACAGGAATCACTTACCTAACCTATGTGCTCAGTCTTTAAAACAGAGCACATGGGTGACTGTTTCGAGAAACAATCAATGTGTGAAAACAGCTAAGAATGAGATCGCAGAATCAGAGAATGGTTTGGGTTGAAAGGAACCTTAAAGACTATCTACTTCCAATTCTCTGCCATGGGCAGTGACACCTTCCACTACATGAAGTTGCCCAAAGTGACATCCAGTCTGGCCTTGAATGCTTCCAGAGAGCAAGGACTTCTTTCTTAAAAGGAAGACACTCTTTCTTTGCTGCTCTCACACACATGCTTTCTGATCAGAGTCTAGCAAGACAGAGACCATAAACACTTTCCAGTAACAGACTTGAAACAAATCCAACATGTCTACTTCCTCACTGTCTACCCAATAAAACAGAAACACCATTAATTAGATAGGGAGCAGCCACTGTGAGGCAACAGCAGAGTCTAACACACTGTACTCTTCCCCTTACCAAAGCCACCTGCTCTTCTCTCACGTACCTTCAGCCTCCTCCAGTTTTTGGATTTGCTTCAACACTGGCTGGATGTTTAGAAAGAGCCGGTGGCTGTTGCTGAGGAGCTGCAGCAGGTGCCGTGACCTGAAGGGGCAGCCTGTGTAGTAAACCAGTTTCCGTGCGGAGGGCAAACCATCTGGCTGGATCTCGAATTTTTTCCCCTGCATAAAGAGATGTCAGTGAAGTAAGCATGTTTTCAGCTACATGGCTGAGGTAGTTACAGCCTTATGTGTATGAGTAAGGAGATATGGCAATTCGGGCAGACTAACGGCTTTGCCAGGTCCCAGGTTGACAGCCCACTGCCAGGTGGATGCTGTTCCATCATACTCACCAGAAATGCCAGCTTCCCGATGTGTGACCAGGGAAAGTCATAGAGGAGCTGACGAACATGGTTCACCTCCTGCAACACATCAAACTCCCAGTCACACAGGGACTGGCAGGTACTGGGTGGAGTCAGTGATGTGCAAAGAATTTGCAAACAACCAAGAACGCGAGATATGCGGAGCCTGGCGCTCACAGGGGAGGCAGAGGAGCTGTGGTGGGGGGAGGACAGGGGAGCTGGACAGAGTTAATGCTACACCAGAAGGCTTTCATGGCAGTCTGTTACCTGATAGATGTGCATTCCTCTAAGGGTCAGGCCCAGGATAACTGTCGGGCGATCCTCCTTCTTATCCTGAAAGAACAGAAGAGCCTGGAGTCAAAGGTTAATCTATAAAGACGATGCTCTTGTTCTGGCACCTACTGCAAGAGAGGTAGCAGGACTGCTCATCAGGCAGATGCCATCTGCTCATTTGCTTTTTCTTGTTTCTAAAAAGCACCTTGTCTTGTTGATCCCTGAAAAATTCTGAGATCAGAAACACCTACAAATCCCCTTGTGCTGAGGCTTCCAGCTTTTCAACAGCAGCAGATACCCTAAACTGCTCCGGAGAGGGAATCCTACAGCTTAAGTGATTTGAGAGCATGGACAATTACTGTTCTCAGAAGCAATTTGTAAAAGGCTCTCTTACTACCACATTCTCTGTCTGCTGTATGCATGAACATTTCGGATTGGATATTAGGAAGTATTTCTTCTCAGAAAGAATAATTAGGTATTGGGAACAGGCTACCCAGGGGAGTGGTGGAGTCTCCACCTCTGGAGGTGTTTAAGGAAAGGGCAGATGCAGTACTTAGGGACATGGTTTAGCGGGCAATATTGGTGGAAGGTGGACAGTTGGACTAGATGATTTTAGAGGTCTTTTCCAACCTTAATGACTATGATTCTATGCACAGCTCTCACTCTCCAGGTGACAGAGAGCCCAAACCAAAAGTGACCTCTGTCCCCTCTCTTTGCCACTACACAGCTGATCCCACCCTGGGACTTACTGGACTTCAGGCATACATTTGCCAGGAGGGAACTAATCAATGCCCAAAGTTACAGGGACTTTCTCTCCTAACTTTTTTTTTTTTTTTTTAATCTCAGCAGCAGATGCTTTTAGGTGTTTAAGGCTGAGCTGGAAAACTACCTTGTATTTGTATGAAAGTACAGCGTGAGGAAAAACTTGCTTGGTAATTCAGAGATTCCTTTGCTTCTTTGCTTAAGCACCAAAAACAAAATATTATCCAGAACTAGTTAACTCAGTCTCCTGGCATGGCAGATCTAGAGAGGAACACATTTTCCTTACTAGGAGGAATGGGAGGAAGAAAACTGTTGGGTAAAATTTTCTGGTGTCACAGAGCTCAAACTTTACACTAAGACTTCCTCATCTGGCTTGTCAAGATACAAGCCTCACACCAACACATTTACCTCGCCCTCTAGCCCTCTGTTATTACCCATGTCCAGCAGAATCAGAACTCCAGTTTAAAGTCAGTAAGAAATACTTTCTGTCTCCTAAAGACAAAGAGCTTTAATAAATCATTGCTGGTCTAGAGTTGGGACATGGGGCTCAGCACTGTCTTTGCTTTCTTTCAGAATCCCCATCCTCAGCAGCAGGCACAAGAAGAGGGTAAGACAGAAGTGACTGCTTTTGAAATCCCAGGGTAGCCAGTGCACCAACACCTTCACCTGACGCCCCTGTGCTAAGTCAGGAGCTTCATGGCCTCTGGATTAGAGACCAAACTGGAATTTATCTCCTACAGAAAATACAAAGCTCTCTGTGTTTCTGCACTTTCCAGACAGGATTCTGACTGAGCACAAACAGCCAAGAAGTTTAATTACGAGTCTGACAAAGTAGAGCAACTCCATTTGGAAAAGAAGTCCCCGCAATTCCTAATTGCATGACCAGGTTTCACTCACCGAGAAGGAATACAAAACTGCTCAGCAGTCCTGTTTCTAGACCTACATTCTTAGCACATCACAATGAAGCAAATCCTGTTCAAGCAGGCTTGGTTAGAAATGCAAAGACTTAGGAACAAGCAACGATCAAAGAATCCAAAAGTTACACAGAGCTGAAAAAATATCAAGCACTCCAACAGGGTTGGAGTAAGGTAAGAAAGTTTGGATGATTCAGTGTCACCTCCAATTATTACATGGCATTTGCATGAAAGCTGACTCACCCTTTCAATGGACTGCAACAAAATACATTTCTCAGTGACTTCTCTGGCTCTGCCTTTGTCCACAGACAGGAAGGGACTAAGCAAAAAGTTAAGCTTTGCCATTCCTGTGGCCAGTTTCTTGGATGAGGAACAAAATAAGATTTCAACTACATGGGTAAACTGGCAGTTGGTTTGTTTGTGGGGATGGCCTCAGAGCCTGGAAATTTGTTTGGCCTCCCCAAATCAGAGGCAGGAGTCCCTCAATTAGACAGAAAGTAAAAAATGAAACAGTGCACCCAATTAAAGAGGGGAGAGATGTTTGAAATAAACTCTTTGTTTAACCTTCTGCAGCCTGTAGAAGTGGACAGGCACATCTTCCAACAAGCAGGACTCCTTAATGAACTTCAGCACAGCTTCCTTTGCACTCAGGCCTTGCTGTTCTCGGTGCATCTCTGGGGCATGTTTCAAGATGTAATCACTCCCCCTCTTCGCAATTATCTGAAGGAAAACAAACAAGTCAGCAACTCTTCAGTGAAGCCCACGAGAGGCAGCTGTGATCAACAGGAAAGCCAAGACTGGAGGAGGAGGAGGTTCATACTTCTCAAGAAGTTTGTTCATGTTCACCTCTATCCTCCTGGAGGATAAGCATTTAAAGCAGCCCAGATGATACTGATGTCTCCAAACAGGTCCGAGATGGAAAAATCATAACAGACTGAGACTACAGAGCTTGTGTCAGCCCTTTTCATTCTTAAGTGTTGGAATTAGTTTTCCTAACTCTTGGCATCCCTAAACGCTTATGGGCAGATAACAAATACAGCTCTGCATGCCAACATAATCAGCAGCAACATCTCCAAACACTGCAGAAATTCTTTATGGTCAGGGTGGGGTTTGCTTTTTTTTTTGGTTGTTCCTTTTTTTTTTTTTCCAAAAAGACCAGAAACTACACATTAGGCTAATTTAGCATTTCCATCCTCAAAGGGGAGGATAACGCTATCTCAAGCGATTTTGTGTCTGGAGTGGTTTTCAGGCACACAGCTTTGCTAAGCAGTAGAGAAACATGCACTGGACCTTTTATTCTTGCCCTGTGAGCAACCAGTTCTTGCGCTTTGACACATGCTCTCTCCATGGAAAGCAGGGCACAAAACCCCCCGCTACTCAGGGCATTTAAAACCTGATCCCACCAGTTACCTGTGAACATCCTGCCAGAAGCCAGCTGTCAACAACCAGATCCCATCACTCAATTCCCATTTCCATTTTAAATTAAGCTCCTGGTTTACTAACACCCCTTCTTTCTTCTTGCATGCCATGTCAGATCAGTCATCCTACCATAAGGAAGACTGGGCTCCATGAAGAACAACACTGATGCCATCAGCTGTGCAGTGTCAGCAGAAAGAAGTACCAGCTCCACAGTTCAAAGGGGGCTGCTCACCCTAGGGGCACCTGTGTTTTCTCAACAGTAGGAGACCTAAGGCAGCTATCGACCAAATGATCTTCCACAGTGATCTCCAGCACGTGTTGGAAGAGAACACACTGGAGGAGTACCTCCCCATAGCAGCCCAGGGGCAGGGAGAGAGGCGTCCCCATGACTGCCAGATTTTGCTCTTTGTAATGATAAATCACCCACATACTTGCTTGGGGCTGTAGCTCAGCATAGGTGAGCCAGGCTTTGCCTTGTCCTTTGCAGTGTTTGCCAAATGAAAAAATAGTCTCTGATAAGACTTAAATGCCCTATAAACTGAGTGCACCAGACTCAATTTTTCCAGCCTTTTATCAGCTGCCCTGTGCCAGGTGCCCTGCAGCAGGATGAAGGCCTCCTGTCAAGGAGAAAAGAGCACTTCTGGACAGCAAGGCAGGCTGGGACTCATGCATAAAGGAGATTCTACTAGCCTTGCCTCCCTGCCACAGCTCCTGCTCCAAACCTTCTCCCTGAAGCAGGGGACAGATCTAAATCAGGTTGCAGAGGTGGGTATGTCCAAGTGCTGGGAAATATCCTGCTCGTGCAGGTATCAGCAACAGAGGTGTCCATAACAAAGCTAGCTTCTTTTTCTATTTTTCTATTTTGACAACAGCTTTCATGACCATTTCACCACAAGAGCAGAACTCCCTGCAGGAAATCAACACTGACAAACCTTTTTTCCCCCCCCCCCCCCAAACCTTTAGTCCTCAACTTATTTGCTCAACAATTAAGCCAAATCGGGGTCTTCTAAGCTGTTAGTAGATCTTGGAGGGCACAAGCCAAGGCACACATGCTTACCAGTCAACATGTAAAACCATTTCCAGGCCCTTCCCTTTTCTCTTACTTCAATTCAGACCCAAATGAATAATGAAGTAGGCACCAGAGGTACTTCACAGCAATACTACCCCTAGGGTCTGGGTCTGTACATCCCAGAGGTAAGCATTACAGAGCCAGGACCAAAGGGCACACTATACATGGCATTGTGGCCCTGTAGTTTTCTGTAGAGCTTCAGTTGAACAGATTTTTCTGACATAATACTGCAAACACAATAGCCTTTAAGCCATAGAAAACTTTTAAAAAGCCACACTGCTGGAGTCATTCATTTGACACCAACACATTCCCTCACTAAGAAAGAGTACAACCACCCACCTCACATAGCCCAAGAAGAACTGTCACCTACAGCCAGCAGAGACAGAGGGCAGTTAACTCCTGAGGGAAATTCAGGGTGACACTGTCACTCTGCCTGATCATCACAGTGGGAACTGGGGAAGCTGTATGGCTGCAATTAGGTACCAGCTTAACATAGCTCCTGCTGCATGCACAGTATTAACAAAAAGATTCTCTCAGACTTACCCATTGTGGGAAATACGCCTGAGGTTCAAAATATTTCCCAGTATGGACCTCCTCCCTGTAGTTTCCCAAGTCTGCCTGTAAACTGTAGGCAGCCAGCAGGAAGTAGATTTCTTCTTTGTGGTTGCACCGAGACATAAGTACTTGCTCTTTGAGATGGCAGTAGTAGAGCTGCCTTGCCACCTTATCACTGCAAGACACAAAGGCAGGTTTGTGTGAGGAAGAGAAGAAATGTCAGGCTCATATAAGGCCACTCAAATGCATCTTCCTTGTGAGAGAAGGGATCCCTGATGCGTGTGATGCCACCAAGGTACAGTTAAGTGCATGTGGGAAACCCCAAGCCAAGCTGAAGGTCTTCTCACATGAAGCATTGTATAAACATGGGAAAGATTAGCCTCTATCTTAAGGAGCATGAGATCTAAGAAGGTAGGGCAGAGGGTAGATGAAAGAAAAATCATATCACACCTGTTTGGAGACTGACTACATCAAGCACTTTTGTTACTCTGGAAAGCCTATAGCAGTCAAGAGAATCAACTCCCTTGAATTCCAGTTCTGTTTCTTGCACACCTGTCCTCCTTTCCCCTCTAAACCTGGCACTACTTTTTCATTTCACCTTGCCTTAGGCTCAAGGTGCTTTTCAACAGCTAATTCCCTGCAAGGTAGATCAAAAGATGCAGAAGCCCTGGGCTTGTTTTAGTCTTCTTCCTCAGACTGCTAAACAGGGATAGTCTGATAAGGCATGTGGACCACTGATAATGTACACACACTTTGTAAGACCTCAAGGGAAGCATGCTGCTGACATGTATGCATAGATAAAGAGCTGGACATTACAGTCTGCATGTAAAAGCATGTGTGTATAAGTACCTCTGCACTGCTCCACAAACTCCTCCAATTAAATGACTAGTGCAAGAGAAATTAGCTTGTGATGCTAAAGGATACATAGATGGGGTGGGAGAACGCTATTGAATCCCTTTAGTTTAGTAAGACTAAACAAAGAACACCTAACAGCCAAACAGACTCCAGAAGAAAGACTCTCCTGCATCCAAATAAAAAAAAGAACAGGGGGGTGGCGGGCACAGAGGAAAAAAAAAGTCTTTGTTCAAGATGAGAACAAATGCCAAAAATTAAGTAAAGATTTTAATCTACTGGAATGATCCCAGCTCTTGGCTTGCCCTGGGGTCACAGCCACGCCAGCAGTGCTGATGCAAATCAACTCTGTCAGTTGTTCATTTCCAACTACCTCATCCTTTGTTCTGTACCATGCAGTGAGGGTGGCTGTGTTTTGAGGGCAGCCCATATTCCACGTGAATGGATCGCTCTCAAATGCAAAACTCTCTAACTTATGAAGTCATTTCTTTTGTCTATTTATGAAAGTCCATTTCCAGGAGTACACTGCACAGATACAAAAACCTGAACTAAAATTATTAGCACATGCTCTGGAGTATAAATAGCTGTTTTTGGTATATTCATCTGACACCTTTCGTACAACCAAAAGATGCAAACGGAAAGACTGTTAAACATACTTCAGTACTGTTGTAATTCAACCTACTTTCTAAACACAGATGGGAAAGCAGTCACCATCTTCTTAGGGACCTAGGGATAAGAAGCGTTAGATGGGGAAAATACTCATGGTTGGGAGAAGAAATCTGCTAAGTTCTTTTTAAAAAAAATAACTGAAAAACCAAGAAAAAAAACCCTCCACAAGACGATTTTTTACAGGAATGTTAATAAAGAAACACAAAACACAATTACTACCACAGAAAAGAACTTACCTTATTACCCTTCCATTTTCTACATAGTATTGTACTCTAAAGAATGCAACAAAAGGAGGGCTGAATTTCTCTGTTCCCTAGAGCAGAGACAGAAGAGAAGACATGTTAAAAAACACTAAGCGTGCAAAATTTCTCTTACCATTGGTAACATTCCCTTCTCCTCAAGCTTGCTCCCCATACTGCTTTTCATTTGCCAAATTTAGCCCTTCAGCAATTTTGGGGAGAATTTGACTATCACCGAGGCTCACGTAGATGAGGCATAATAAAACATTTAGGCAGGCAGAATGGCAAAATACCCTAGGAAGAGTAGAACAGTTTGGATGAGAGAGGATGAGCTGGGAAAAAGAGCCACAGTATAGTCTGGAGACGTCCGGCCTGGCTCAAAATTACCTAGCTCAGCACCTGGCAGCGCCTTGTACACATTAGTGCTGAACACAGCAAGTTTAACAAAACCTTCCCCAACGCATCAGGCACGCAGCAGGCAGCGTGCCATGCTTGCACCGCTGCAGTCTTTCCAGCACACACCTAGAATTAACCACTTATCTCTGCTCCACGCCACATCATACAGCAGGGACACGCGCTGCTGCAGGAGCTGCTCAGCCAGGCTGTACTGCCTGAGGCTGAGGTGCACCAGCCCAATATTAACTCCTTGCCTCTTGTTTGGCAGGGCTAATGGTTAGTTATTCACCTCTCCCTACAGCCACAGACCAAAAGGAGACATCAACGTCTGCTTCACATTTGAGACGTCTGTTAGAAGAAAGCCAGCAAGATATCTCTTGTTTTTACTACAGCCTTCCTTTCAGACTTACAGTCTCGTTTAAACAGGAGGAGGGGAAAAAAGGAACATCTTATCTTAGCTCATTCTCTCATCTTTCCTCCTTTGGCACTCACTTCTAATGTTTATACAGGTAGTTTTTTTTTCCACAAGGGGAGCTCCAAATTTTTGTTGGTCACATTCATCTCACTGTGCACAGCATGCCATGCACATCTGATGCTGACAGCAACTTCTTGATCATCAAATGTTTATTTATTTATTTACTTTTTACAGGAACTCGTCCATAGTCACCCTATTTTAATCAACAGGACCAGGCTTTCCAAAACAGTAGTCTCCAAAATTAAACACCTGTCTTACTTTGCTGGTTTCTTTCTTCCATTCCTTTGAGAAGTATTTGCTAAGCTTCTGCTCCAGGTCTATGAAAACATATTCATTATCTGAAAGGCAAGAGAGAAAAATATTTAATGTGAAAGAAGGAGAAATTCTTATTCATTACGTACTAAAATTACTTTACTGGATGTTTCCAACCAATACACTTGAAAACAAAAGCTGACTGGGGAATAGACAGAGGCAGGGAAAAGAAAGGGCAGTGGGACTCAGCGCACGTACTGCTCCTGACAGTATGACGGAAGCTTGGCTATGCCTCAGATGTTGAGCTGGAATTTCCTAAACTGCCACAAATGCTGAATCCTTCCTTTATGAGTCAAGGTCACTTACAGAAATAAAATATCATATTACCAAGATGACCATGCTATCAGTGTAGTGGGATAATTTTTTATTAAACAAGCAAGCCCTATCCAAATTTCCACTTTACCATCGTGTAGCACCATGGTCCAGAATGACATAAACAAGTAGACAGGGTCAGGTATTTGACAGGTTTAATCTTCTACGTATTAATGGGATCCTGTGAAATGGTGAGGAGGATCAAATCCAAATGTTCTCTTCAGATAGTTTGGTGTCTCCTGCTCACACCTAACTTCTTTCACAGAGCAAAAAGATGGATGAAAGGAAGGAAAATCTGACCTACCTCAAAGAACTGAGGCTTGTTCTCCACCTGGGTGAGTGGGAGCAAGAAAAAGAGCCAGTCTGAGCAGTGCATCATCTTGAAAGAGCTTTGTGCTGCTTTCAAAGCCAGTGTTCTGTGGGGTTACTTACCAATTATCAAATACAAACAACTCAGCCAATGACTTTTTTCTTAAGCCTTCTCAAGTCTCATAAAAAGAGATGCAATGGGTCCTTCAGTGGCAACGCCAGCTGAGCATGTTCACCTGACTAGTCAATCTATTCTTCATTCTTGCCCAGAAAAGTGTTATTACAAGTGACATAAGTCTAAATTGAAGACTTTGTTCGTAAGAAACATGAAAGGTGCAAAAGAAAAAAAAATGGAAGAAAGAACAGCACAAACACTCTTCTGACCCACCCAGACTTCCAGGCTTTGGCTCTTTCTTTCTGATGTCATAAAAAAAGGAGGAAGAAAAGAGGTGAATTGTTTCCAATAGAAGTTTACAGCCAAATGAAAACCAGCACTAGCACCAATACCGCCGATGGAGAAGTGGCACAGGCTGGCATTGTAGCAGGTATTTAAGGAGCAGTGAGCTCCTTGCCAGCCATCTGTGGAGTGCCCATGACAGGGCAGCTGGGAGAGGTACGTTGGCCCAAACCACCCATGCTTCTAAGTCCATAAAGATCAAGTAACACTACCTTGAAAAGGCTGCCAGAAGTCCTAGCCAGTTCCACCATAGTACAGCTATTTGTTACCCATACCCCACGGTCCCTGCATATCTGTCTTATTAATTAGGTTAGAGACATAATTCCAGACACTAGGCATGAGAACTTCAGGTCACTAGCGGGGTTTGCACACAAAATGCAAGAATAGACCAGGCTGAAGGAGGAGGACACCCCACACTCTCCCTGGTGGTCCTGCTCCTCCTCAACCCAGCATCCTCCCGCTCCTCCCTCCCTGCAAGAATGCTGCTCTGCATTCCTGCTTTAATGAAGTTAATATTGCTGGAATGTCAACCTGCGGTGTAAGCCTCCCTCTACAAAAACAAAGAGGCATTTCCCTCCCAAGCACTACATGGGTTGTGGGTTTTTTCCTTAAACTGGATTAGTGATGAAACTTAAGAGATCTCTGTTTGATGCTGAAACTGTTTCTGGCTTGAAAACAAGCTTCTCTCTAACAGAAATGAGGACATGGGATTGCAGTGCCTCACAGCAGCGCTGTGAGGTGTCATACAGAAATGCACAGATGGTCACCTTTCCAGGGAAGAGCTTGTCTGACCCATGGGTCCAACCAGGGCTGGATAATCAGCATGTACGAAGTGTCCTTGCTTTGCTGGCCTCACATGAATGGCAACAACCAAAGGAGCTGGCTTGGAAGCATGCATGCATGCCAACACGTAAACGTCCACTAGCAGTCACTGACACTGCATTCATCACTCTCTCAGCACTGGTGGTGAGCTTAAAGATACATCCCACTGACTTCTCTTAAAAGCTTCCTGTTCAGTCAGTGAGTTTGCAGCAGCGCAACATATGTATTTCCCTCAACTACAGCTTTCAAGCACCCTCAAATTAAATGGAAAATCTGTAACAATTTCACTTCAAATTAATAGTCACCAGAAATGCAATCATTCAAGCGCTCCTACTCTGCAAAATTAGCTTAGCACATTTAACATACTTACGCAAATATAGGACATGAACTGTTGCAAGCAAAAAAATGGGCCAGATCTCCAACCAGAATAAAATGACAGTTCTAATGAGTTATGTGGAAATATAATATGCATTATTCATATTACAGGAAAAATAGGAATGGACAATTCTGACTGTAATATATGGTCAAATGAACTGCAATTCACTGTTACTCTAAAAGCCTTTACTTCACATTGACTAGCGCCTCCTCATTCTGATTTTTGTTTTTAAAGGAAGGCAGTATAACTAAGTAATGGTGAATGCCAATAACCTGTTCTCCTCGTGTGCCCATTTTGGTTTGAAAGCACTGAGAAATGCCAGAGGCAGATCATATACTCATCATATGAAGAGGGAGAGCTGAGACCCACTTGGCAGACAAGAATGTTCTGCTAAGACCCTTGGTTGAGTCAAGTATATTTTAGTATTATAACTACCTAGACAGTCCAGGAGATTAGGATTCAAATAAAATATGAATTAGTGCAAAGCCAAATTTCCCCATAGCAGGCATTTCCTGCTGTAAAAGAAGGGAAAACACAACTGTCCTTGGCTACAGCACTTAATTTCACCCAGATGCTGCAAGAAGCCTCACTGCAATATCACTGCTCTCTCTGTCAACAGAAAAGAGACCAGAAGCAGAACAGAGGAATGGTGGGGAGAGCAAGTATTAGGAGAGATGGTCAGGAAAGTTGAAAGATAGACAGAGAGAAAGACAGATGGAGAGAAAGAAAGACAGAGAAAGAAAGAAAAAGCAAAGCAAAAAGACCTCACAACAAACGTGCTACAAAACTCATATAACTTGTTAAACCTCCGCAAACACCAGCATTTGTTTGTTTTTTTGAAGAAAAGAGGGCCACACTCTCCTTCTGTGAGTAGAGTTCACCAAGCTTCCAAGTGGCGGTGACCTGGGAACATCAATGTCCACGTGGCATCTGCTGCAACGACCCCCACAGAGCATCTGGATGCTCTTGGTGCTACCTTTCAAGCCAACAGGAAGAAACCTCGTCCACTTCTCAATCCCTAGTTGATTAGTAGAAGAACTTGGTTCAGGATAACTTTGTGTTTTTAGCTTTAGCTGTTAAGTACATTCATCCCAAGAGCAGAAAGGAAAAGTTTTAACAGGGGCTGGGAATACAGCAAGGGGATGGCTGCAGTCCCTTACCTGAGACAAACAGAAAAATAAAAGGAGGCAATGTTAAGAAGCACAAAATAGTTTGGCTGTCAGGAACTGCTGAGATAATGGCCTAGTCATACCTGACAATGAGCACATACTGCAGGTATTTTGTGTTAACATCTTAAAGCTAGCAACATGGCATGCCCAGGCAAAACTCTTTGGACTTTTGGCAGAGGATTCTTCTGCACAAGAAGAGCTGCAGAACCATTCCCAGCATTCCTCATCCAGGGGAAAACCTACTGTTTGTAGTCCCCATACAGGGGAGCACCTTAATGGATGAAGCACTGATGGTGAAAGGGAAAAACTGACAAAAGGTGAAGGCCAAAGAATGCTGTCCTAGGTAAAGATCATGCAAGTACTTCCAGAGGGGATTATATACATTTCTGAAGACCTGACCACCTGCAAGTTTGCCCAGATGGCATGTTTCTGCACATATTTTCCCTGCATTTTAAGCAACTCTTGACTGAGGTACTAAAGTCATTACAGTGAATTGTATCTTCTTTGTTTAGGACAGGGGAGCAACTCACAAATGAAATACAACTATCCCTGCCGATATCTGAGGGAAAAGCAGTAGAAGCAGGGGTAGCAGGGAAGGACTGGGGTGTACAAATCACCTGAGGGTATTTTGGAAAATTTCTCTGTTATCACCTGCCTTCTTAAGAGACAGTTTGATATAACAGATACCCACGTAACACAATGTACAATGCTGTAGACTATTCTGCCTACAAACTTCAGTACTGAAGGATGCACTGGTGCAGAAGAGTTACCTGTAGACAGAGAGGTCCTGACAGAGTTAACCACCAAGCTCCCTGCTAAGCACACAAGTAAGGAGGACTGGGAGCTATTCTTCCCTGGGTCTGGCAGTGTGAGCAGCCAGAGCTGTAATAACTGAAGGATGATCCTTGAGGCAAGGGAGCTGAAGCAGAGGGATTTGGTTTTGTAAGAAAGCCAACCTGACAAACTGGTATGAGCACACCAATAGACACAGTGGCAGGGTCCAAGAGTTGAACACTTGCTTCTTCCCAGTCAAAAGCTTCTATCTGCTTGGACTGAGAAAGGTTTGATCCTAGGAGAAGCCCAAGATTTAGGACTGCAGGGATTTGGGTTACAACAACAAAGGAGACCTGGCTGCTCTTTGTCTGCTGACAAACAGTTTTGCTTTAGAAGACTGAACTCTGTTGCTGCATACATGTTCTGATAACAGTAGGGAAAACTCTTGCAGGGCATCAGATAAGATTAACCCTGCATGAGGAGCTGCAATGTAAGACCCAGCTGCTGAAACCTATGGAGTCAGCATGAACCTGGAAGGACTGCAGGGTCTTTCACAGAACAAATTACAAGAAAAAAATGCACTTAAGGAGCAGCAGAACACAAGGTATAGCCTGCTTGATGACCTGTGACAAAACTTGAAGAGCAACATATCCCAAGCTCCATGCTGGTGTTGCTTTACATTAACATACTCTCCTGAATATAATTTTCAAAGGGATAAAATTCTTCCTACAAACGCAAAGATCTTTCTTCCCCTTTACAGTTGTCTGAACTGCTTTCAGTCTTGAAGGGGGAAAAAAAAAAAAAGGCAAAAGAGCAACAGAAGTGAAAAATCCTGTCCTCTTGCCATTACTATTGCCTTAAATCCTAAAGTTTGTCCTCAGGATTTGTAAAAGTTGGAAATTAAGGAGAGCCGCAAATTCTCTTATCCTTTAAGCAAGGAACACTGGAAGATATGCTCCAAGACCTAGAGCTTAGATCTCACAGCAGTTATTGTTTACAGCTTGCACAGTGCTTAGTAGTGCTATTTTCGTTTTTGCCACACATGGGGATTAAACTTCTGTTTATGATTAAGGAGCCCAACTTCTCCCCCTCACACACATACTTACTATGAGACCAACTGAGCATTAGCGTATCTGTACAATGTCTGCAGGTCAAATGGGCTCCTAATCCAGATAATCCACCCAGTGTGATTGGTTACAGTTCTGCAGAAATGGCATAATTTTCATTTTCTTGTCCCCACTGACAATCAGGGTTTTGATGACAAATTAACAGCAAGGTAATGGATGCAGGTGGATTAGAATACTTTGTTCTGCATGTGGCAGTATCAGACTGTCAAAAATAAATACACATTAGATCTGTGAAATACGTCCTTATTGGAACGGGGCAGTTGTTTCTTAAAGATGGCATTGTAGAGCTGCAGCACCAGGAGGTGAAAATTTGATATAGAGGAGGAATATTCTCTGCTACAAAATGCAGAAGCTTCCTCTCTAGTTTTTAGATACCCAGCCCACCTAGACCTGCAGCAAACCTTCCATTCACTAACTGCAGTAAGCACACTGAATCCCTGCCTGGCAAAGGCATTTGACTTTACCCACAAGATAACCCTGGGCAATGCAAAACTTACCCAGGCCTCCCCACAACCCAGACAGGCTACTACCCAAAGCCCAAAGATGGACAGCACTACATCTGCAACAGAAGCAAGCCCTCAGTTACCACTGGCAGCAAGAGATTTGTTTGTTGTCTAGGATAGGAAAGGGGGTGGAAATCAAGTTTGGGAACAGAAAACAAAAGACTTCTTTTGCTACAGCTCCAAGTAAGGACTGAAAGCAGGTAACAGAAGAGAGCAGCAGCACACAGGCCAGGTTTGCCCCCTGTCTAAAGAGTGAGCTGCAGCCTTCTTGGTTTCTGTGGCCATTCACTTCTGATACTTCCCTCCCTCCTGTTGTCTGGCACCCAAAATCCAGACAATTTCTTAAGCAAAGTAACAAACAAAAAAATTCCCTTCCTCATCCAAAATCTTGACACTTGCCTGGGTGGAGGAGGTGTCAAGGTGAGCACACAGACGGCCTTCAGCCAAGCAGCTTTAGAAAGTGAGCTACAGCAAGCAAGAGTGAAGAACACCAAGGAAAACAGAACAAAAGGAGAGGTCCCATTCAGTCTACTGGGCTTCTGCAACCCTCTTCCCTCTCATTTTTCTAAGAGCACTGCAAAGAATTAGCTTATCTAAAAAGTAAGAGCATTTTTGTGAAGCAAGCAAAGATTGTTTATGTTTAAAGCTACAGGCAACATACTTCTGAGCTGTAAGTAGCACTACTTTATTAAGCTAGTTGAATTGGGGCATTTATACTGTATTTGCAACAGAGAGGCATCTGCCAAAAAAGGGTATTTTAGGGACAGAGCCCTTACACTTCAGAGAGAGAAGGAAACCACAGAAAATGGGCAGGAAAGGAAAAAGCAGAGTTCAGAAAATACAAAACAAGAAATATACAATGAGAAGGGGAAAGTGAAAGTGGGAGAAAAGCATCTAATTTAAAGAAAATGGGAATGGAGTTATCCCGTCTTGCAGGGAAGGACAAGAACATGAATTTCACGAGGCTCCCAACAAGCAGAACAGGCAAAAACTGGCATTACAAAATGCCGCAGGGAGGGTGAGGTGATTCACAGGAACACAGTCAATCTGTTGAAAAGGCTAAGGGCATTCAGGTCTTTCTCACTGGAAGGGGAATAAAGAACTGCACAGGTTTAAATCCACAGATATGTGTGTCAGCTACTGGTTTAGTTATGTTGATGGAACCTCCTGGAGACTCTCCACAGATTAAGGAGATAAACAGCTTCTTCCCATCTTAACTTCAATGTAATGCTCAGAAAAATGAAAAAGTTTTCAGAGAAAGGACAGAAAGGAAAATGAGTTGAGAAAACTCAAGAAACAATTTTCTCCCACATACTCATACGCAGGCAAAATAAACCTCACTTAGGATTCATAAAGTTATTCTCATTTCACTGATAACATCCAGAGATCCTGCAGTAAATAGTGAAATACTTGAGAAAAAATTTAGAGAGAGAAGTCTATTCACATTTTGGAAATAGGGGAATGCAGAATAATGGAACAACAGATTAATTACTATTTTCTAAGAGGTTGGAAGGTGTTGATGCACACTGTCCTAGAAATGTAATATCTCCTATCGGTTTGCTCCTTTAAGTTTAAGGCATCATCTTACACTGTCACCTGGTCAATACCAAGACACAGGACCAGCAGACTGGACTTCAATTCATGTACTAAGAGATTTTATATTTCTCAGATGATATTTCAAAACACAATTTTCCTACTCCTCATGTATTCAGTCCCCATAAACCATTTAAGTTTCCTCTCCCCATTTTTCAGCATTCTTTGCACATGACTTCAGAACATAAATAACATTTCCAGCCCCAGATTACTTTTAAAATTCACCTCCTGACCAACAACTGACAGTTTTGAACTCAAACAGTGACAAATATGTTGGCTAGCAAGTTAGCTATAGGGGAGAAAGAAAATTCCACAAAGAGGTAGAACATAAGAACAAAGGAAGAGAACAAAAGGGCCCCCCTTCTCCCAATTTGTCTACCCACATACCAAAGATCAAAAGAGCTCTCAGAAGCCTGTGTATAATCTACATACTTTGTGACCTTATTACTATCAAATTCCCCACAGCCATGGCCAGTGTGTATATATGCACACACTGTAAATACACACAAGCAGGTCTGTGGAAGTTTGCCAAGTCATTTGTTCTGTGCATTGAGTTTGCTTACTTTTAACAATGCTGAGGCCAAAGAAATGAGGCTCTTTAATCTTCACTAAATCACAAACTTGCTGGAAGAGCTCCTGTCCGGTGGCTTTGACCTGAAAGAAACAACCAATCCAATGTTACAGATCGCTCACAGACCCAAATGGACCAATTCTCCTTCCTTACATTGGTCAATACATTTCTGGATACCAGCGCAGAAGAGCTCACAAAGAACAAGATTTGTTTTCAGTATTATCATCACAGAAAAATTATCAATGTGTTGCTTTTGTTCCTTCCCACTGCAAAGTGGCTCTGCTCAGTAAGACACGAATTCAAATCTCCTATTTATTGGCACTGTTGTTTAAGACTGGAGTGCTAGTTTTGTGCAGTGCTACTCACAGGTGCTCTCAGGAGAAGAGTTTGTAAACATAGAAATCAAAACACTGCTCTCTTGTATAAATATTTTTCAGATATTAAGAGAAACAACAAAACATTCATTCAGGAGAACTAAAAACCAAAGTACACAAAGGAATTCGAGACGGTATTCCTACATTTACCTGAAATGCCTTGTGGGTTACAGATGAAGTTGCTCTCTACCTCACACAGAACAGCTTATTCTGTCTTCACTGACTTCTGGCTACACAACAATTAACATCTGCATTTTCAGAAGCTGTCGCCAATTGTCTGTGGGCTTTTTCCTACTTCCTTGCCACATGGAGGCTGGTCCAGCACAAGCCACCTCTAGCAAGGTGGTGATACGGGCTACTTGCATGTGGCAAGGATGTGTACAGTGATTGGAAAACTCCCCCATTAGGAGTCTTTTCAGTTATAGCCTTATTTCCCTCACCCCATCACACCACCTCAGGAGCACAACTCAACAGACTAGCAAAATCCCACAAAATCCCCAACCCTCAGGAGACGTGGGAGGAGTTCTGAGCCAGAGCAGCTGCTGAGAGCAAAACAGTCCTGAGACAGACAACCTAAGTGCTGCCTGGGTTGCAGCCAGCTGCTGTGAAACCAGCCACAATCTCTCAGCTGTTCTGTGCCACTGCTGGGCAGTGCCAAGCAGCAGCAGCAGCTGCCATCCTGAGGTAGGAAGCAAAGAAAACAGGGTAGAATTCTATCTCTGAACTTGCCTGCAATGTAATCACCACCAAATTAATTGCCACCACATTTCCTCAAGCCCTTTTAGGGCTGGCATGCCATGCTGCCCAGAAGCAGGTTGTACTCTCCTCCCTGCCCCAGGATGTACCATGTCACTAGATATGGACAATGGGAAATGAGGTCACTGACGTTTTTTGTTTGCTTGCTTTGTCTTTTCTTCTTGACAATGTGCCATCAACCAGCCACTCACTATTGCTTCACCCAAAGCTTTGAAACCTGCACTACACCAACACATGTGCCCAACATGAACTTTAGGAGGAGAGGTGATAACGTACAATTCTGTAAGACCCCAAATGGTAAGGGTACGTTCTCACACCTAAAAGTGGCATTTCCTCAGCTGCCAACAACATGCAGTTGTAACTAGCATTGAAATCTGCCTTGTTTCTCAAGAAAACAAGCTCTGTGCATGTCTCCTTTCTGGGAAGTACTGGATGACCTACCTGTAGCCAGAATGATTATGCACATACAACAATCACTAGGAGCACAGGACTATGTAAAAGCTACATAAATAGGTATATTTTGTGTCGTGCTTTCACACCTAAGGGAAGAAAAACCTGCTGGAAGTTGCTTACTTCTATGAACTGAACACTTTGACGTTTTGTGACACTCACCTCAAAAGCAGCAGTTTAATGAGGTTTCTTGCACAGCAGGTATGTGAACTACCAACTTGTCCATTCTCCTTTTGGCATTTTCCTACTGTATCCAGTTTTACTCCCAAACTTCATAGCTATGCAATACTGATAACACTTGCAATCTCTGTTTCCTCCTCCTACGTTCCCCTGATAGAACAATCAACATTTCCTTGTGAATTTTCCATTTTTTGTGGTTCTGTTTGGCCTTTCCTCCCTTTGCACATGGTTCACTCATTCCGTTCCAAACACACTATGCATCATTCCTTCCTCTGACAGGGCCTGATACTCAGCTTTGTTCCACATCAGACTGGACTAAATTTCATAGCGTGAAGAAACTCGAAAATAAAATCACGTGCAAGGTTACATGTGCTACTCCAGAGTCATTCTGCATGCAAGTATTCATACATGTTGGTCATTCATCTCTATTCTAGTGGTCCATATGCTTTAAAGCTCTGCTGCTCACAGAATAACTGGAAGACTTCACACCTTCACCTGCTGCCCCTCAACAGACAGGACTATGCCAGACTTTCTCTCTTCCCAAGTTTCTGCTCACATTCCCACCTCTGCTCTGCCAGCTAGGCAACAAGCAACAACTGGGGGCACTTCTGAGACACCAGAGCACTGGTGGGATGGCTGGCTGTCCTGCTCCTTTCAGGAAGCAGTCTGACCCTCGCTAGTCTAGGTCTCTGTCCTTTATTCAGCTGCTATCACTGAAGAAACTTCTCAAAAATATTACTGAGACAGTCACAAAATCTAGTTGATATTGACCAGTGGGTTCAAAATGAGGTAAGCCAGCACAATGGGAGGTAAAGAAAACTGGACAAACTGGATGCTGCTACAGTTCTTTGATGTAACTGATAGACAATACTTAGAGAACAGTGTTCTTTCTCACCATTCCCTCAAATCAGCCAACATAACTCTCATGGTGGGCACCTAAATTAATACAGATCTGATGAGGGGCAAAGAAACTTTAAAATGGCTCCCACTTTTCTCCCTTCAACATCAGTATCTAAGAAGGGCACAAAATGAATCCATCTTAAAGAACAGGCTTCCATCTACAAGCGACCACACAAAACACATATAGGAAAAGTCTCATCCGGAAGGATGGAATTTATATGATAGGAGGAGAAAGAAATTATGTGCATAAACTCTTTTCTTATCAGGGAAGGGATCTGTAATTTATTCTGCTGGAAGGATAACGATTCCTACCTACCTCTCTGAGCTCCAAGCTTGTTTAGTATTTGCATTCCACACTGAGGAGGTTAAAAGGCTTTGGAAACATTAAGTAGCGGCATTATTATTCTAATAAATGCACAGGCTATCATCTGTGGTTGTCCTAATTAAATTTGTGTTCTACTAATATTACTGGAAAATTGCCTTGATGTTCCTTTTAGAAGATCTCTCCAGCTGCAAAATCCTGATTTTTGTTGTTGTTTTGAAGGGGTGTTGTGGTAAAGAATGAAGCCAAGTGAAAAACTGAGTTTGGTGACTTGCCCAGTTGTAAGAGATCATGTTTCACTCTCTATGCAATTAGGACACAACTGTGTTTTGAGAACTTGTGTTTTGACCCAAGCAGATATTCTCTTTCACACTCAGGTATCTCCGCATATGTATTTTTAGAACTTTATGGCCACTGAAGCATGAAACAGCAGAAGTGAGGAGGGAAAATGTCTTAAAAGGTCTACAGATGGATGTGGTGCCACAGATCTCTCCGGGGAAAGGGAAAGCAATACTCAAGGACCCTTAGCTCTTTCCAGGAGCTGCAGGAAGGCAGGTGGGAACTGGGAGATGCTGCCTTCACTCCATCCCCACAGCACTCAGTGTGAAAGGACATTCCTTATGATTTATTAAGCTGCCGCAGCCCAGGGCACTTCACAGTCATATTTTAAATATAGACTATAGTTATTGCTGCCTGCCTGAGACTGGGCTTGGGAACTCCTGCTGCACTGGGACACTGCCCAAAGACCCAGGAGCTTGGGCAGCCCCATAGCTGTCATATGCTCTTGGGACAACATTCAGCTAGATGTGTGATATCACAGTTAAAATGCCAGCCAGAGACCAGAAGAGGAGCAATGAGACCAGAAAGGGCTTTGGGTATCCCTGGTTGATCCTCTGCTCATTTCATGCTGAGCCAAACCAAATGGCAATGCCATCAGCCCGACCTGTGCATTGTACTTCTGCACACGAGTCTGCACCTCAAGAGAGGCAGGGCAGGCCCTGCTATCTCACATCTTTAGCCTTGCTGATAAAAGCTATAAAAAGGTGAGATTTAGGGTCAGTCTCAACAGACCATTACCATCGGCCTTTGCACCTGCTTCTAGGAGCTTAATTAAATTCTCCTGTTGTGGCTTGCACAAAGCCAATAGACTGCAGAAGTCTTTCAGGAAGTGGCTGGGCTGAATTTGAACAGATGACCTGCAAGCAGAGAGCCCCAGGTATTACTACTGAAGTCTTGTTCTGACCAGCCCTTGTGGAACTTTCTGTTAATGATGCTACATTTAGGCATAACAGGTAGGAAAATTCCTACGTGGATTTTGAACATTAGCATGTGTGCCATGTTTTCAGCTGAGTGCTTAGAACAGCTCACCTCACCTGTCTTCCTTCTTTCCTCCTTCCAGGGGAAAGCAAATAAAACTAAAGGAAAAATCTTACCAGTGCACATCTGAACACCTGCACACAGTCACAGGGGAGTGCTCAGATCTGTCACCTAAGCTGAAGTGCCACGGCCAGTTTGGTTTCTCGCAGGCTGAGGAGCAAGCAGCATCATGCAAGGAGGCCATGGGCGCTGTGGTGGGCATGGGGCTGCGCCAAGCAGGCAGCCAGCAGGGTTCTGCCAGCGCTCCCGCACATGCACTCACATATTTGAAGAGCTGATCAAAGAAATGAAGCGACTTAGCTGTGGTCAGGGTGTGTGTACAAGTACTTGAAGGAGGGGGGAAAAAGCCTCAGAGGCTGTTTACTCTGCCTTGGAGTCTTTCAAAGACATTGACAGGCTCTCAAAGCAGAAATAGCTGACACACCAGTGTAAATGGCTGTTATTAGGTGTGCTTGCTAAATCATCAGGGCATTTCAGGTTCAATTTGAAAAATCTCTGGTTTATTAGTGGAAAAAACACTGTGGGCGCTTAAAAAAAAAAAGCCCCAACAAAACAATAGCAGAAAAAGAACAGAGGTTACCTCCATCCCAGAAGTTCTGAGTAACTCTACTAATGTTTTGAAACCACCCAATAAGAAAATGGAGTGCCGATTACACTAAGATGGATAATAGCCTTTGGGCCAGCAGACCAGGATTTGAGAGAACAACAGGAGCTAACAAAGCCAACCCCGGCCTGGAGCGAGGCCTCCCAGCATCCCTTGAGAGCCACTCACCCCCACAGTCAGGCTGAGCTGCTCCCGGTCTGGCAGGAAGACGCAGACGCTGCGGCCCTCGGGCTGCATCCTGCCAGACAGCAGTGCCCGGCTCATGGCGGGCAGCTCCACGTGGCCCCGCCAGCAGCACCCGGCGTCTCCTCTCTGCTGTGGATGAGCGTCAGGCTCCCTTCATCCCATGCACCTGCCGGGAAGGGGAGAGTGTCAGTGAGGCTGTGGTGAGGCCCTGCCCATTGCAGCTCTGCCTAACTGCTGGCTGAGGTTGGCTGCACTGTGCCAAGAGGGCAAGTCCTAGTGGCATCCGACTCACCCATTTTATGAGGCCACTGCCAATGTTTCTGACAGCATCGTGGCACAAACTGCATAGAGACGACCTTCGCATAGCCTGAGAGGCACAGCAGAGTGCCATAAAGCAATCAGATTTCCTTAGAATAATGAACCCAAAACAAGATCGGGATGTACGTAAGCAATGAGACAGATGACACCACAGGCCACTGCCCGAAAAAGCCCATGAGGGAGAGGGAGTGCCACCTTCTTCAGCCAGTGCCACCTGAAGCGGAGGATTTTGACAAGCTGTCTGCACACAGGACTTCATCCGAACCATGATCTCTTCTGCCCATCCCTGCTCCCTGCGAAACCACTGCCCTCATACCCAAGTGAACTCATCAGCTCCCAAGGCTGAGCCACCACTCCACATTTTTTGCCTCCTCCCAAGGGCCGAACCCAGGCAGCACAGTTTGGTGGTCTTCAGTTTTGGGAAAAAGCTTCTGAAACAGCATTGAAAACGCAGCAGCCTGGGAGCTGCACAAGCACCTTAGAGCCAAAGCTACAATAACCACAGAAATAGGAGAGGGAAACTGAACTCGTGCGCAGAAGCACAACAGCACGTATCTCCTTCCCGTTACAAGGGGAGGTTACCCAGCACTCCGCACAGCTACCTGTTACCACCTTCCTACTGTTGGTCACAGCACAGCCAGCTCCGATGTTACATGTTTTCTGTTTTGTCTTTAAATCAAGTACAAGATCTGTAAGCATCCTTCGACAACTGCAAAAGCTGCTCCATGCATTTCCTCCCTTGCTTGAGCAATATAAAATATTGCTTTATTAAGAAGCATTGTATACAAGTTCTTTCTATTGAAACTCTCCTATGAGAGCGAAGCACACAAAACTTACATTTACTGTATTAATAAAGGAGGGAGTTGCCATTAAAGGACCAAGTTATTATTAGTTCAGACTTTTCTTCAAAGTAATAAGCAGGAACTGGGATCTTTAAAAAAGAGGTTGCTCTAAATTATAAGCACACAGAAAAGACACATTTGACTTCCTGGATGAGGAGAGGTGAAAGCTTCCAGGCAACAAAATATTTGGAGAAAACCTCTCATTTATCCTCTCATCAATATAGTTATACCAATGAGCTTTCCTGGGTTCCAGGCTACACACTATGAACAGCTATACATAAATACCAGATGTCTACAGAATGACTTGACGGTGATAGGTCACTTTTTATTGTCATCTGATGTCATATGCTCCATAAACTTTATGGATAGTATAAGGACCTCAGAGTTAAGAGCTCAGGCTTTCCATCGTAAGTAGGTTTGCTTTGATTGTCAAACCACTGCACTATGGCACATGTCCTCACTCACAAGGGGAGATCGGATCCACAGACGTCCATTCACACAGCCTGTATCACAAGTTAGAAAAGGCAAAGAAGTAACCATAAGAACAAACTGACTTTTTTCCCCCGTGGAAAACTCAAGAAACTGAACCCTATTTCCTCACACGATCTGGTAATCAAAGCTTACGGAAGGCTCATCCTATAGTCTCACACTTGCTTTGTTGTATTAAAATTTCAAATGGACAACTGTAGAATGTGGGAGATGGGAAGTAAGAAAGGGAACTCATGGTAGCAGGGTGTTGGGCTAGCTGGTCTCCAGAGGTCTCTTCCAACCCCCACAATTCTGTGATCCTGTGAAAGGACAGGGTGACGCTTTTTTCCAGTGTTTTAAAACAAATGAGTTCTTCAACCCTGCAGCAGGTAAGAGGTTAAAGAAGCGATGTCCTTAATCTGAAGGGGGAGGTCAAACACAAGCCTAGATCAGCTTTCTCTTCTTCAGAGGTATGCCAGAATGTGATAAAACTTAATGAATCATTAACTTGCTAGCACTGCATGCTTACACTGAAAAAAAAAAAAGCCAAGAATAACTGCCCAACCAAAACAAGTGGCCAGAAGGAATGCTCTTACTTAAACATACACAATTTCAGACTGCCCATATGCCATTCTTTTGTTTACCACAGATTCCAACCTCTTAACCTCAATTAAACCCTAAAAGCTCCAGCAAATGCACTGCAGATGAATTAATAAAAGCTGAAGTCAATCACTGGTCTCTGGGACACTCTACGGTTTGTTTGTTTTTTTGGGGTTGTTTTTTTCTGTTTTGGTTTGTTTTTTTAAATAACATCACTCCATGATTTTGCTCCCAGAGGAGTCCATTTTGAGATGTAATTGCTTAGTCAAGGGCCTCTCAGTCTGTAAGTGAAACAGACAAAGATGCTTTTTTTTATTCCTACTCTTCTGGTATCAGTCAGGAGTCTTTTTAGTGCCTAGAGTTTATTTAGCACTGTTTATTTTATTTTACCTAAACACACGTGCACCAGAGCTTTGGACAATAAGCCTGCCATTAATTTCAACACTACTCTGATTAAACAGCTCAAACATGGCTGTAAAAACTAATTAGCAAGAACCCTAATCTTCTGCTCCTCTATCCACAGCCCCATAAGCTTCCTCCCAGCAGCAGAGCAGGGCTACAGCATTCATTTGGTGAAAACGGGAATTGGTGGAGTTAGCAACAGCAATAAGAGCAAGAGAGTCCTCCGGATCCTTCTAGAGATGCGACAGGTTGTTCTATTTCCATAGGTTAAGTTTGAAATCCACTTTTCTTTCTGTTCAAAGGTGGCGAGGGGAAAAAAGTTACAAGAAGTAGTGCTTGCCTCTTCCGGCACTTTGTGACTTCAGGTCCCAAAACTGCACCTATACAGACCAGTCTGCACACTTGAACTGGGCTTCTATGTGAACTGCACAGCTCTATTTTATATCAGACCACAGCCCACTTGGAATTAGGTCCTAATCCTGATTTCAGCCTCCTGGGACTGTCACAGGCACACCTCAAGGGGATAAAAACAAACAGGTGAAAGAACCGTCCACCAACTCCAAGCAGCAAAGCAGAACAAAATCCTATCATCAAGAAAAAGGGACACACGTAATTACATACTTCTCTGAAAAACATCCAGGAACATAATTTGGAAGCACACTTCTAAAAGTTTATTATAGTACAGTATTTTGGGAAAGCTGGTTTTGCTACTCCTGACAAAAAGGAACACCAAGCATGTTCCCGAATAAACCACAGCAGACTGGCCCTACCGAGTTGTCAAGAACTACTCAGAAATGCAAAGACTCTTCTTAACGTTTTCCAGGGATGTCTTAGGCTCCTAAGACAACCGGACTCTACTATCCCACAATCAGCTTAGGTAGCTCTAATCAAGCCAGCTGTGCAGCAAGGAAGACAGGCTGGAAAGAAGCCTACCTTTGGGCAGCAACCCACACCCATGCTGCGCTAACCTGATGATAAAATACAGCCTTAAAACCGAGAACCTCCCTCACCTATGTATTTTGCCCCTTCAAAAATACCTTGTAGGATGGTAGTAATATCTAGTGAACAAAGTAATAAAAAGCCTAAACAAGTAAAGGATGTAACAATGGCATGTATTAGCCTTTCTCGACAACCTGGAGTCCCCATACAACTCTCTTGACTATCTTATGAGATGCCAAAATTTTCCCTGGGTGCTCCAAAGGACAGGATCCCAGAATAGGTGCAGTTTGGCCACAGGACAGATGCAACACTGGCAGCAGAAATGATTGGCAGTCAGTTCATAGACTGGGGAGATGCAACTGCAGCAGGCCTTTTGCATCTGCTATAATCTGAGCACAGTTTTCTTGCACGGATAGGATGTGGGCCCAGCTCTCACCTTTGGGATTTTCAAAAGGAGCAATGGGAGATGCCTCCAACAACTCCAGGGTTGTGGAGCCCTCGCAGAGTTCATTCTCACCACGTATCTTCAGGGTCAGATGGGGAAGTTGGTGAATATTGGTCTTAGATGCCAACTACATCCTTTTTCTTTTCCTTTTGTACAAATAGCACTCTCCAATGACATTGAGCTTTAACAATAGAGAGGAAAACGCTTTTTTTGTAGTCCTATTGCAGGATTAGACACAGCTCTCAGTCAGGCATGACTGCCCACACTCCACCTGCGTGCTGTAAAGTTTTCCTGCCTCAAGTCAAGCATCACAATTAAGTGATGGAGGTTTGCTTAGGTTTGTAACTCTTCTGCTTTGCTCTGCCTCTTCCGCAACACGGCCAGCGTGCTCAGGAAGAAGGGTTCCCCCAGAATTCCCCATGACAATTATTCCTCACCTGTGGTCATGGTGGTATGCCACTTTGTGGGCTGCCCTAGTCCTGCTCAGAGGCAGGGGACAGCTCTCCTACTCAATGGTGATGCAGTGCTCTTTGGAAGCCAAGTGACAAATGTTTTTTTGCACACATTGAGACCTGCAAACCAGCCTTCAAGGAGAGGAAAAAAGCTCAGCTGAAAGCAAAGCACCAAAGGACATGCATGCTCCCGTAACGTGGAGGTGAGGAAGCTGCAAGGGCAGTACCATGTAGATGGCTGCCATGTTTCTATCTGGCTGCCCCTGGGATGAGAAAAGTACTTCAGCACTTTACTTCCCATGAAGAGAGCTCAGCATGAATCACCTGGGCTTAATCCCTCCCCAAAACCAGAACTGAATTCAGAAGCCTTTGAGAGAAACAATGAGCATTACAGCCTCCAGGCAAAAGGGACAAATTAAGATCTCATGAGGGACTAAGTTTTTGCATCATTTCCAAGTCTGTGTGCATCTTTGAGTTTCTGTGCACAAAGGTATGCAGCCTTTTAAAGTGCATTAACAGAAACATGTGCAAAACTTCGCAATACACATGCTTTAAACATTAATGTCTGCAGCGAGAGCATGCATCTCCTTTTCAGCATGCCCTGTTCCTGGGAAGACTTTCTGCTGTCAACGTCAGAAAGAGCACCAGGAAAAAAAAAAAAAAAAAACAACACAGAATGGTTTGGCTGACCCTGCCTGCTCATTGATTGGTAATGCAAATACAGCATTTACTCATCATATCTGACTACCAGTGCGAAGTTTCTTACTACAGTGAATTTGTTTATTTCTGCACAATCTACAACTGGAGTCCTTTTACTGATTAATAGTCACAGGACTTCCTCAGGCTTCATAAATCATACATGTGAATTAGTGTTTATGATTAAGTACTATGTGAAGGAATCAACTGGCTTAGGCAAATGCAGAAGCATAAGAACAAACCAGTGAAATATGGCACAGCATGTGAAACAGCTTCAGTGTCCAGAACACAACACATGAAGCTGCTGCAAAGAAAGCTCACATGGAAGTGCAGAGCTCTGTTCTTTCAGCTGAGTGACCAAGGCAGAGTCACGTGAATCCTTCCAAGATTAAGCAAAGCAAATTGCTTGAGCAACCGTTCAGTCTCACCAAAATCTTGCCCACACCCAAACATTAGGACGCATCCCTTTGGAGAAAGATCTGTACAGAAAGGTAACTCACAGGCATGCATACACAGGCAGTCCGGAGTGCAGTACAGACAGTACCAAGCAGAGTCTGCAGCCTCAGAGTGAAGGGGAGCAACAGAAGGTACTTCGCTTTGGTGCTCTCCCTGTGCACCTCTGCCAAGCTGTGCAACCTTTATTCATGAAAGACTGTTCGCCTTTTGTATTTAGGTGAAACAGGAGAGCCAAAGCACAGGGGGAGAGCTGCAGCAAGGTCTTTATAATATGGGAGAGCGAGGCGTGTTCCCTCCTCCTGCAGCTGTTCGGATGTTCGGGAAGCACAGTGAGAGCACGGAGCAGCAAGACCTGATCTCTCTACCGCAGACTCAAGAGAGAAGCGTGTTTTTCTACCATGCTAATTGAAAACAGGTGAGGTTTCATGACCCAAAAGCCTATCAGCTAATTCTCTAACTGGGAACATATATCTCCTTCAAATCTATCAAGGGTAATAAACAGTGATTCTCGCAAGTCAGTTTATTAAATACTTGTTTAATCTATTGTTTGAACTCTCATTTAATCTATTAAACTCAAACAGCTGAGAACACTCCTCTGCAAGACTGCTTTTGCAGAAATCATTCCACTATGGTGGTATTTCTATATTTCAGCTGAGCTGGGCTGAACTTGAACCAAGCCACCTGAAATATTCCCCAGAGCTGCCAAAAACAAACCAACCAACCAAGATCTTATACCAGTTCTAGAAGTAAACACACTATGAGCTATTTAAGAGAAATAAAGGCATCGTTATAACTTCAGAAGTAATACCCAGAACAGCAAGATGGATAAGGACAGACATGCTTTTACCAATATACTACATAAGTAACCCTTTGAGCCAGTAAGAACTGGGTAAAAAAAAAAAAATGGCTTACTTTTCCAGAGGAAGGAGAAAGTCCACTGCTCATCTCATGGCACTCGAATCCAAATCTGAACATCCACATCAACCAGTCACCTTCTGCATCAACCTGCTTCTAACTTTTTCCCTCCCTGAAAAGTGCAACTTGTCTTAAACCAACACTCTTCTCTGCTCTGAATATGTGGAACAGAGGAGCTTCCAGAACAGAGAGATACAGCTCTGTCTGGAACACAGCCTGCTTCTATTACAAGCGTGAAATCACCAATCTGCCCATACTTTGACAGAATTAACGCCACCATCACAAACAAGGTCTGTAGGAGCAAATGCAGCTTCAGATACCGCACATGCTGCTGCCAGCAGCTACCTTCAGCAAAGGGATGGGGAAACGGGAGAGCACAGCCCAAAAAAGAAACAGAATGAGGACAAACAGCCTTACAGAGAATGGTCCCTTTTTGTGGCGATGCTGAGTTTTGCAAAAAGAGGAAAGAGAGCAAGAAAAAAAAAAGAAAAAAGAAAACAAAAGCAAGTGTAAGGAGTTCCTTAAAGAAAAGATCCCCCTCCTGACATTCTCCAAAGGAGCAGCTCCTTAAAAGCTTGAGGACTTCTGGGTCTGACCCACAGCTTCTCCATGCTCAGTTGCTAAGAATTAAGGTGCCGCTGCCAAACACCCCCAAGAGCATTGAGGAACAGCACAAGAACTCCTGCTGGAAAAGAAGCAGCGTAACCCCGGAGCAGAACAGGCACGCAAGTCACTCACATTGTCTTGAACTGGACTAGCAGTAGGGCAACCACGTAACTACAATGCACAGTGTCTGACTACAACGCACAGTCTGATGGAGACCTGTTTTGTTTATGCTCATCTTCACCTTTAAAAGGAAAAGGAAGGGGCTATGAGTGAAACACCTTTTCCCCCGGTGGGTCCCACTTCCCCCTGATCTGAGGTCGTTGGGCCCAGGCAGAGCTCCAGCATCACGGGTGCTGGAGGCAGCGCGCCTGACTGAGAACCTATCGCAATTACAGCGAGGAATTACCAGCGCAGTGAGGCCACGGCATTCTACGGTTGCTCCAAGCTTTCCAGGAACTAGATAGAAAAAATTTTCAAACACTTGAACAAACGAATGGGGACACCAGCGTCTGAAAGCCTTGTTTTGGACATCACAGCAAAGGCGACCGCTGCCAGAGATACACCCGTGTTACTTTCTCTGATAGCAACCCCTGCGATTTTTAGGTCCTTATCGTCAGGGCCGGCACCTCTGCAGCTCAGCACGGGACACCCGAACCCGAGCAGCTCCAGCCCCGCCGGCTGCGACCCGAGCTCCCGCGGCGCAGCCACCGGGACGGGCTCACACCGGCAGCGCCGGCCCCGCGCTCGGGGCACCCCTCGGGGCTCCCTGCCCGCCCACAGCACGCACCGAGGCCGCCTCGCTCTCGGGCTCCGTCCTTTGTCCCCTGTGCCACAAGAGGAACCGCAGGCGGTGAGGGCGCGGGACCCCCGCACTCACCGCGGGACGCCCCCGGGGCTCCGCTGTTCCGTCTGGGGCTGCATCCAACGCGTGCCGAGCTGACCGCAGCGGCACCCCGACCGGCAGCGCTCAGCGCCGAGCTCCCCCCGGTACCCCGCCGGGGGAGCAGAGGTAGGGGCAGGGCCACACGGAGGGGCGGGGCCATGGGTCCCGCCCCGTCCTTCACCGGCGGGGGCGCCCACGTGGAGTGGCGGCACGCGGACACCTCGCGCGGCGCTCCCCCATCCTCACTCACGTCCACGGCTCCGCCGCGTGAGCGGATTGGCGGAGCCGGGCAAGAGGCGGGCGGGACTTGTTGGCGGCGCGGTCTCTGGTTGGTTAGCGACGCCGTCGATCCGCACCCAGCCACTGAAGGAGGTGTTGGGGGCCGGCCCGACCGGTAACGCCCGGTTACGCCCGCTGGTGTGCGGCGGGCTGAGAGAAGCACGGCTCCGCCCGCCTGCAGCCGGGGCTGCCCTGGGGCTGTGTCTGTGGCCTTTGGTCGTCCCGGGCTGTCCGGTGGTTGCCGGGGGGCGTTTTGTTTGCGCGCGGCCGTGGTTTTATCCTCGAGTGTTTTGGCGGTGCAGTCAGCGGGCGTTACCGGCTGTAATAGAGCACGTGGAGATGGGATTTGAAGGGAGAGTGATCCCAGCAGGACATGAGAAGCAGATGCGGGCCGCTCTCCCATGGCCAGGGCAGCAGTGCGGTGCTGGCTACGGGGTTAAAATAAAATGTTTTTTAAAATGCAGTGGAAAAGTCAGTGTCAGATCTGGAAATGCTTCACGTTGTGCACAGCCCCTGCACCTGACACAACATACTTAGGAGGAAGGTGCTCTGCTGCGTTCATG
The DNA here is from genome assembly GCF_002078875.1 of Numida meleagris. Classification (NCBI taxonomy): domain Eukaryota; kingdom Metazoa; phylum Chordata; class Aves; order Galliformes; family Numididae; genus Numida; species Numida meleagris. The sequence continues at coordinate 42,235,915 of NC_034411.1, read as the reverse complement.
CTAAAAACCCATCCTTCTTGTGTGTTTGCTTTTTAACGCAGTACATTTCTGAAAGAAGGCCAGCGTCATCTCCGGTTCTTTCATATTGATTCGCACAGCTGTCCTTCCAGCTGTCCTTCCCTGCTGCCCATAGAAAGATGCCTGGCTGTCCTTTCCTTTTACTCCTTCCCGTCTTCAGTCCTCTGTCCCCCTTGCTCATGGCTGCAGCATAGCTCTGAAGCATTTTAGAGTACTAAGCTGATGCAGCTCACCCAAAGGACAGTAAGCTCAAGCTTTTTTTGCTGGAAGAGCAGTCTGTTTTGTTGCTGATTGGATGGTCTCACGGAGCGGTCCAGTGTTGGAGTCAGCATCTTGTAATACCATCACCTAGGTCTCCTCCCTTCTTTCCAGCATGGACAGAGAATCCGGTGCCTGCATTTAAACTCTGTTGTTAAACTTGTTCTTACTTAACTTGCCAAATACCATACATGCAGGCCGCAGCAAAGCTAGCAAGGCGCTCACAGTAGGGCTTTCTGTCATGCCCTGACAGCTAGCATAGAACTGGAAATGGCAGTAAACAGCTCTGAGCAGTTGTTGCATGCTTCTGGGTTTTGATCAGTTGAAAAAGAAAACATTGCACTAGCTTACAAAATCATAGCATGGCTTTCTGTGACAGGATCCTTCAGCTATGGCATGAGCAAAGAGCTGTGTGGGCTGTTGAGGCAGTCCTTTATGTCACAGCACATCACCTGTGTCCTCCTTGTTCCCATCAGCGACCTTAACGTTCTCACATCTGAGTTTCGTTCCTGTGCAATCTGAGTGGAACAGCTTGCAGTGTGGGTCAACTGCGGCTCCTAGGCTAGCTATGGTCATAATGGAAGATAGCACAGTATGTCAGGTATGGTACTGGAATTACAAATCTAGTAATTATCCCACATAGCTGGTCTCCTACGATTGGCAGCCCACATTTGTCACCCTGGAGAAAACAAACTGCATTTTGAGAAACAGCAGAACTGCAGGAAAATGCAGATAGCCTTAGATTGTTTGTTTTTGAAGGGGACATCAAAGCATTGGAATCTGAAGATATCTGTGGTCCAAGGGAACACTGCTTTGCCTTTTGAACATGTCAACTCCAGCTCTCCTACCTGCGGTGCAGATAAGCAAGTTTGTCCAGCTTTCTCTGTAAAGGAGAAGCTGAGGGGGGGCAGGATTTCTGGAAGAGTTCTTATAAAGCAGTGTCTTGATTGAGAAAATAGAGCTCTTTTTGTAAGCATGTGTCTCATGCAGAGTCTTGCTGAAGTCAGATGGACTTCAAGCAAAAGTTTGCATAAACAGATGTCTTTGCTCATGGTCTTGTCTGCACTGCATGTAGATGAAAGGATTTCACAGTGTGAAAAGGAAAGCTGGGGTTTGCCTTCACGATCATGGAAAAGAATCCGTTTCCTTTTCTTATGATAATCTAAAAAATGCATGTAGGAAATAGTTTTATAGTACGACTTATTTTCTAGTTCACGAGCAGCACTGAAGCTCAGGGAGAAGCATGTTTGTAGTGTCTAGAAACAAAAGGAGTTTTCACTAATGATCTCGGGGATCTGAAGCTGGCTTCAAGCTGTTCAAGTCATGAGAGAATGACTCAGAAGTCAGAAATTTGAGGCATTCTTATGTCTAGCATTTAATCAACAGGCAAAGCATTGGCAAGTAAGGAGAAGAAATCAATGGCAAATCAGAGAATAATAGGTCAGCTATTCATTAGAGAAAGGGTTGATTACCAGGATATTAACAGAAAAGAGGGCATGAAATTAATCTTAAAATTTGAGCTAGCAGTGGCTGCAATGAGCTGATGGTCAGAGAGCTTTTAAAAAATTACATGACTTTCTTGTGTGAAAGGCTATTCTCAGTACTCTGCATTCCCCATTTACATCAGTCAGATCCCTGCTGTACATATTATTCAGACTTTCCAAACACAATGCAACTCTTGCGGGGTAATAATTGTTTGTTTGTAATATTTGTCATTGTATATACAGCCATCTTGGGTATTACACACGAGGTGATAATAATCTGCTCTCTGTTAGCATTCACTCTGAAGCAAAATCTTATTTTGTTGTGTTTTCAGTGCATGTTGGAGCTTGATTTTGCTGGCGTTCCCTATTCCTAGAAAATTATCAATGGCTTCATTGTGACTATTCATCATACCAGGGCTTTCATGATTAACGTTGCAAAATCAGGATTAATTTTGAGCTCTGGGACAGAGAATGTGCTTTTCCAACTTTAAAATCTCTCATTTATCTATAATAGCAGCAAACAATAAACAACACCAATAAAATTGTATGCAGGGTAGCTTGTACGCTAATAACAGTATTTGTTATATTATTAATTGTAATCCGTTGTTATTATACCAAAAGTTGTGTATAATCTGTAGTTATAATTGGTGAGTTTTGAGACATCAGTTTACATTAAATAAAAAATAATGCTCTGCGCAGTGAGCACCAACCACATGATGCTGCAGGCAAGGCCAAGGGACAGCACTGGAGCAAAAAACTGGTTGCAGGCAGTTCAGATATGGCTCCTGTGCCAAGGATATGCTGTGTGATTGCAAGGAAATACGAAACATTGAGTTATACCCTATTCTGTCTGGTGTCTTACAAGCAATGTGCGCCATATCTTTAATCCCAAGGGGTCTTGGTGTCCTTCCTCATAGAGCATTTCTTTTGTTTGCCGTTGAAACAGAGACACTTTCATGTCTTTGAGAACAGCTGCTTAATGGTGCTCCACAGTGCTGCAAAGCTTTGGAAACCATATAAGCAATCTGGGTAGGAGGATGGGCTCATAAGTCAAATTTGGCCTAGCTTGTAGCCTTGACAGAGTCTCTGTGGGACTGCATTTACTAAAATAATCATAAGCTTCATATTAGTTCTAAAACAGAATGGAGAAGTTGAGTCTTTCAGTACCCCTAAGTCATTAATATCATCGTAGGCTCATGATTTTATGTGAACTTTGACCACGTTCCCAGAGCCCTTTCTCACTGCGTTTTGTGCTTCAAGATTTCCTAACCCCAGCTCTGTGCACGCCCAAACCTGTATTCATTATGCAGTCTTCTGAGATCACAGCTGGTGGTGACATGGCTGCTGGCCACGGAGAGTTTAAATCGCCTACTCTCTGATGGGACCCGTTCAATAGATATTTGTCTGTACAGGTGCTCTGGCAAGATGTTATCTGTAGTTAAATACATACAAAGTGCATAAGCTGTTGATATGAGTTCGCTTGAGGGGTCACAGTAGTGCCACTTCAATGACTATTACATAAAATGTAATAGTCTCTAACAGTTCTTCCCCAGTGGTGGTAGTTAATTTTTGCTACAGTAATGACAGAGAAAGAGTTGACTTATCTAACCATGCACTACGGTTTGAACTTTGAAGTTTTGGTTATGTTAACTCTGAAACCCTGTCAGTGCTGTTAATTCTCTGCCTGGGGTTTCTTAGTGCACACTGTGTTTGTGCGACAGTCACAGCATGAGTAACCTGCATGGCAAACATATACTTCACATTGTCCATTCACTGCTTAAGGAAAAAATCTTTCCTGCTGTCTGTTCCATGCAAGTTTCCTCTCTTGCTCCCTAGGGGCAACAATCCTGCCGAAGCACTACTTCCCAATGGAGTCATGGCCTTTGCTGTATCTGATGATGAGCTTTCACACAGATGGTGCATTTACACAGGCTTTGCTCTTCATTCTGTATTCTTCTATCTGCATACTTATTTTTGCTGGTTTTGGAATTACTTTCTCTAGTATTCTTTTCCTATTTTTTTTCCTCTTTTTTCTCTTTAGCTTAAGTATTTCTAATGGAAAGGTAAAAAGTAACACCACTGTCTAATAGGAACAACTAGGTTTGGGTTACAAAAACTAAATGATTTTTGAAATACTTTGGAAATATATTCCCTAGTTACGCTTTTTTTAAAAAAATACTAATTACAGGTTTTATTTTTCATCTGAGTTGCTTTTTTACGTTTTTGTATTTTTCATTTGCATTTCTGTGTTCTTTCCTACATCAAATGATAGAGCTGCCTGAAGTTACAGAGTGTTAGAGTAATGTTAAAGAGGCAGCAGAACCAGGAGATTCTTCTACAAAATCACCGGGGCTTTTCATGCCAAATGCATTGTCCTTTCCTGGTCTTTTTTTTTTTTTGAAAATGTGTTTACGTGTTCCCTTGGATTCACCCCTCAGCAAACTGGGATGTGAAAGAAGTGCAGTCTTGGCTGATGCAATCTTGCCTGCGGAGTGCCTTGTGCCTTCATGCAAAGGAGAGTTGGTGTTTCTGGTGGGGGAATGAGGGGGGAGCCCGCAGTACATCAGGAGGTAAACGTGCCTGGGAGCAGCTCCACAAGCTCCAAAATCCTACGTGCAGGAAACAATTGTCTGAACAGAGGCCACCACTTGCAAATGCCCTGGCCTTTCTCTACCTCATGCCACCAGGCAGCATTTCAGATTCCCCCAGCTTGGGAAATCTTGAGCCTGGGTGAGAAAACTCTGGGAAAAGCACAGAGAAAGCCAAAAATTAGAATACACTGCTGTAAGCTTAAGGGAAGAGAATAAATAGCCTTACATGCTGTGTCATCCTGCTTCTTACATAAAAAATCATCTATGAAAGGGGAAAAAAAATGCTACATTTAGGTTGAATATTTCCATGAAGTAGTGGCGCAAAGATAATTTGAATTGCCCACAGGATGAATTTAGCCTGACGTGTAAAATCTATTTCTGCCATTACCGCTGCTAACCTAAGCCTATTCAGAGATAATTATAGTCAAGTGCTTACCCTGTTCTTGCTCATCTGTTTTTCCCTCCTGCCCATTTAGTAAATGCATGAGTTATGCATTAGCACTGGTATGCTGTGTCAAAGCAGTAAGAGCTTTGAAATTAGACAGCAAGAGTGGAATATAATAAGGCAGGAAATAACCAGTGAAATTTGTAAACAAAGGGTTGTAAAAATAACAATTAGGAGTCAGCTATGTTCTAGAAAATGAAGATTTTGGAGTGTAATAATTTGAATTTACAACAGTGTCAGTGCAAATGTAGGTCAAATTTCGTAACTTTGACTAAAACATGTTTCTAATTTTTTCATTACTCGAGGCAAAACAGTTCCAAACATGAAGAAAAGGCATTGCTTCTACCTGACTTAAAACCCTATTGGATTTCACAAGAAACTGTCTTCTGCTGTACAGATACATTCCTTAAATATTCTTGTTCTCTCCAGCATGCTCAGGATAAAATTACCAAGGTGTATGTGTCCCACTGCCTTCCTCATCACATTACCTATGCGGTGAACGAGGGATTCGGGTGAAATCCCAGCTCCTGTGCAAAGCCAGGAAGGACCACAGGGAAGATTGGTGACAGAGGAGGTGACATTAGGAAAAAATACCCTAGGTTTGGGGCTTATTCCACCCAGAGATCATATTTTGAAGTAAATGAACGAAAGAGGCAGCTATCCGTCCCCTCATCACATTTCATCATGTTATAAAAACAACTGAGGTATCTTATGAAAGGTCTTGAGCACTGAAAACTCCTTGTAAATAAAGAATGTGGCTGTGAAACACAATCCTTGGTGGGGTTCATTTCTGTCCTTTAGAAAAGACAGCACTTCAAGACAAGGTAGAAGCTGGAGATGAAGGGAGGGGAGTGAAGAAAAGCCCAAGGTAATAAAAAATATGCACATAGGAGTTCCTAATCTGCAATGATTGCAAACATGCCTCGCTCTCTTCAGCTTTGAATAAATCATACTATCTATACCGAGGTTATCTCCTTTTGTCATCATACATCAAGTAAAGATGAGAAACAGAAGTCAGCCTGGTTCACTTATAGTTGATTCCAAAATGTATTTAGAAACTTGAAAAGGCGTTGTCTAATTCTATGTGTGTATCGGTTACGTCTCATAAAAACTGTTACTAGTATTTATTAATTTCAATCTTGTGGTTCAAAGTTGAGGGTTGAGTTTTTAGGGTTTTTTGTTTGTTTTTCTCCACAAAAAATACATCCACAGCCACTTGGAAATGACCCCATAAAGAACGGAGTCCTACTTTTTAAAATTGTTATTTCTGTTCCTTCCAGTGAAATGGCAAAAGAAAATGCTCATCACATAGCAATGAAAGCAGTTTTTTTTAGTTATCCCTTGCCATCTCCAGGGATAAAGCTGGGCTCTAGTGGGGGTAGATTGCTCCTAGGGGTGTCATTCTCAGGTAATGCATCGGTCTCCGGACGGTGTCTCGGACACAGCGCTGGGTCAAAGCAGACATGAGCAGGTAAGCAAACTGCTGGAAGAAGTTGGTTGAGCAATTACCAAAGCATGTTCAGACAGGTGTCTTAGTCTGTGGGCTCCCCTTTTTCAAGACATTGAGAAATGCCATTGTAAGGTACTTCCCATATTATAATGCCCGCCCCATGGTTTGTTGTTGATGTTGTAGAGAATTACAAGAAAAGTAGAAATATGCGAGAGGACTAATCTTGTAGGAAAATTATCCAGTTTTCTTACTATGAGCCAGCTGAATTCAAGCGCCTTGCTTGAAGGTGACCTACCCAGCAGGATACAGGAAGCAGTGCCAGGGACTCTAGAGATGGAGATATTGGTGGAGGCAGGCAACCTTTCAGCAGAAACCACTGTTAATTAGGTTTAGTAACATATCAAGTGATGCCTAACCCACAGAAATAAAAGGCTGAAATCTCTGGGTGATGGCATGTTTACTAGATCTGGTGTGAAGCAGGAGACAGGAGTAGATAACCAGGGTAACTGCAAATAGAGATCTTTCTGTCCAAGCTCCTAATACAGCCAACAGATGCTGCTTAGGAGGGAAAATACCAAACCTTATGTGCCACATCTTTTCTCTTCTAGAACGGTTTTGGGGCTCCATCTCCACCTTTCTTTCTCCAGCTTGCATTCTCTTTCCCTTCCCCTGGATGGGACACAGCAGCCAGTTTTACTAGGAAACTGAAAATACCACCTCTAACTGGCCTTTCTCCCTTCTGTGACCTTTCAGGTTGCCTCACCTAAAATTAGGCATCATAAATAGTTCTCAATAACCCAGGTATGCATTACTGTGTAGGCACCTGACCTCAATGATTTAAAATAATTTAGACATGTAAATAAGACTTCACTGTCTGTGGATCTGGACCTTAGCTATTTGATCTGCATTACTAGCAATGAAACTTTGGGGTTACTTGGCTAATTGTAGGTCAGATGAGAGAGAAGCTTGGATTTGAAACCCTGGACATGATGCCTTCAAGTTCCTAACTGGAATCTAGGGGCCAGGAAGAAGCTTGCCCAAATGCAAGAAGATATGGTAAGACTCGAGTACATTTGGCTAAGACTTGGGGCTGAAGATAACACTTGTCATCTGAATACGTTTGGTTTACGGAGTTCCCTCAGCACAGGACACAAGTCTTCATGAGGACAGGCAAATCCCTTAGTAAAATTGTCAGTATCTGTGTGTTGATGCTAATTTACCAAAGGTAAATATTGCACAGTCACTGTAGGTGCTCAAGCAAATTGTAATCCTTTCTTTGTTGGGACATAAGCTAAATGACGTCATCCATCCTGTATTAACTTACCCTCAGTTTACGTGAGGATAAACTGATGAATGAAGTCAAATGCGGTGAGATACTGAACAAAAACACGATGTCAAGATTTATTTGCATTTACTCTGTAGCCCAGGAACAAGAGCTGTGATGGCTGCAGTGATGAGCCTGAGGAATGCTGCTGGCATTGAGAGCTCTCCGCTGTGTCACACATTCCTGTGTTTTGCAGTCACATTAGGATCTGAAGGAATTAGCCCCAGGAAAGCTCGGAGTTTATTTCAGGTGGGTAAACTTTGTTTTCTAGTCTTTTGGTCAGTGGTGGGAAACATTCATAGCGATTTAAGAAAAGATCAACAGGCTAGATAAGAATTTGTTATCTTCCAGATGGCAGGTTCCAAAAGCAGAGAAGAGCGGGGCTCCTGTCAGGTGTGGGCCAGGAATGACAAAGAAATTTAACTCCATTCCAAAAATGTTAACCATATTGTTCACGCTCAGCAGCGAGGGGGCCTGTAGCTGCGGCGAGATTAACCTTGTGACCCCGACAAGAGTTTAGACCAGCCTGTCAAAAGCATTATGCTTGAAGGCAGTAATCATTCTTTATTAGAAGAACAGTGGCTTTGCCTTGGTTTCTGCTACCTACATATGGATTGCATTTCGGCTGCAGGTCCACCTTTAGGAAGTGGTGTGTAGTTTAATTATTAAGAACTGTGGATTCCTAAAGGCTGTGCACAGACACTGGGTGCTCCAGGCTGGTCTAATTCACTCTTAAAAAGCAGCCCAATGTGAAAATGTACTGATCTGGTCTAACAGTGATTTTCCCTAGGGCTGCTAAGGAGATGATAGTAACCTGTGAATTATTTCAGAGCACATAAATGTTTTCAATAAAGGAATTGAGGAAAGTTTTGATTTATATTTTCAAGCAAACTTACAAGCTGAGGCTTTCGAATGGCTGCACATCTCTACAAGGCCATTGCTTTTGGATCAGGCTGTTGATACATCCTGTGAAAGTTGCTGCTCTTAAGAAAGCAGCACTGAAATTGTTGCAGCCTTGGTGGTCCAGAGAAGTGCTTTAAGAGAGCAGTAACAGCCCCTAGGGCTGTAAAAAGTCAGCAAGCATTTGGGCCTAGAGGCACTTCAATAGGATTGCACAAAGCCATCGGCTGATCGCAGTGCTCAGCTTCCACAGCTTGGTTGATCCCTGGCTGCACTGTCATATCTCCCAATACAAGTTATGGTCATAACCGCTTTCCAGAGTTGTGGGGCTGTTTTTTTTAGTATCTTTGTTGGCAAATTCTCTGTAAGACAAAGTGTGAAGCAATTTAGTGTCTCGTTCAGTAGGCTGATTTGGTACAGTAGGCTCTGTAGTGGTTCAGATATTCCCTCATGACTGTATCACAGCGTGTATTTGTCATAAACATGGGAACTTGGGAACAAGAAAATAATAAAGGTAGGCAATAAAGCTGTAGTCGTAAAAATTGGTATCAAAATAGATGAAAACCATTTTTAAAACAAAATCGTGTCTTTTAATAATATCACTTTATTGGCAACCCCCTGCAGAAACTTTATAGCCATAGCAGACTACTTACACAGCTTCTAGAAACCTCTGGAGCCTTCCTGTATCCACTTGCCCAGCTTTTAGTTTTTCTGTTCCCACATGATGTCTGGATGCTCAGAGTTACATTTGGGAATGCTGTGGTTGAACAGATCTCACATTTCTTTTTTTTTCACTTTTACAACATGATGGAGGAAGATGAGGGATGACATTTCTACTTCTCAGGAGCTCTGTGGCTGTCCATAATAGTAAAGCGATCTGGAAAGAGTTTGCTGACTACTTACAACTTAGGAGAAGCTAAGCCAGAGGTATTCCTCTACATTCCCCTTATCCTTGTGTTTATTTTGGTGAGGATGCTATCACTTGCTTTCTGCAATCAATAGGCGCTGCCAGCATGGTCATAATAGGCCACGTTCAGCTGCAGCCTCCCTTGGGGCTGGTGAGTATCTCTGTCCTGGGCTTTCAGGACAAAAAGCTGTAGTGAAGCCATTCATCTCAGGGCACAGGCATTACACCACAGGGGGAGGTGCTGAGTTTTTAATGCATGAAGTCACTGCCATTCACAGTGAACTAATGAAAACACTGTCTTTAGCTATGTTTAAAATCCCTTGGATGCCTGTGTGTGTGTGTGTGTGCGCTCAGTGAGGGACAGATGAATGATACTGTGAGGTCTTTGATACCTTTTTCAATGAGGCTAATTGTCTCTGCATAATTTTTGGACAAGCCTGCAATAATGATGTTTGGTTGCTGCACAGGATTAGCATGTTTAGCAATAGGAGAAGAAGAAAAAGGGAGAGATGGCATCCAGTACCTAGGTGATGAGCCTGGCTTGGTGACACGCATCTGAATGAGACATGCCTATTTAGCCCTAGCGTCATTTTTCTAGCTAATCATGGAATGTGCATGACATTTGTTATTACTGTCATTATAACTCATCCATTCACACTACTAGATTTGCTAAGCTCTTCCCACAGAAAGTGTTGGGAGCTTTGTGTAACCTCAAGGGAAGCAGGACTGAGTGTCACTAAAGCAGGTTAGGAAATATCTCGACGTCTTCATTTCTGGGAGCCAGATAACTGAAGCAGAAGTCTTCCTGTTTCCATTTTGATAGGGACACATGGGCAGACAAGGTTATATGCTTTATATTCACTTTCTATTTCCACATTATAAGGTTGTGTTAAAAACATCTTTGAATTTCTTGGCTTTCTAGCTTGTATTTGTTGTTTCATTTGATTCCTTGTTACAAAGAACACTATATAATTCCATTTTCATTCCCCTTGGAAGAACTGTGTGATCATGAAATCACCTTCCTTAAGGCAGGTGAACTAGGAGACTGAGGGGTGGCCCTTGACCCTGAAATTAAAATGAGTTCTTCCTGTCTGCATGCACTGGATTATTGTCCCAGTTCTGTCACTGACAGTGATGTATGACCAAAATATTTGTCCCTTTTATGTATTTATTTTGCACTGGTTAAAAACATCATAATTATACTTGACTTGCATGCCTCACAGATGTGCTACAGGAAATGTCCAAGATCATTTGACAAAGTCCTGGTACCAAAAGCGGTGTATACTAAGAAAACACCAAAACATTAGACACTTAACTCAGTGATGTCTATGTACATTTTCCATCACCTTATATATCTGTGAACAACAGGGCCAAAATGTACTAGGACAGGATGTCAGTATTGAAGTACTGCACAGTCTGCAAATAGATATGAAATTAGCATGCTTTTGGTTCTCAGTCAGAACTTTTCTCCATCCTATTTGGAGTTATGTATTGGTTTGCTATTGCACAACAAAAGTGCATTGTAAATAATGTTTTGAACACTACAAACTTTTCCTTTTTTTTTTTTTTCGTATCCTTCAACATGCTTCTACCAATTTCTCATTCAGAACAGAAAGTAGGCTTGCAGACCAGGCACATCTCCATTGTTTCTCGATCAATCTGGAATGTTGTTGTGAGCTGTCTCGTGCTGAGATCTTCAATAAACCCAAGGTGTTGGTAAGGAATTGGTTAGTCCCTGAAGTCCCTGATATGCTGTGATGTTTTATGTAACTGAATTTAGACAGCCATGTAATAAATGGATTTTAGTTGTAACAGCAGCATTGCTCTCTTTTTGAAGCTAATGTCAAACCTCCAGTTCCCCTCCCAGTATTCAATGCCTGCAGAACTCATCAAAGCTTCAGGGATGGGAAAGATGTATTTTTAATATTTACACAGTGTTAGGTCTACTTCAAGTCATGGTTCTTGGGAGCCGAAGCCCCTAATCAATAGAAAAGCCAAATCTCTTGAGGGCACAGTGCTGTAGAATTAGTTGAATTACTGAAGATGGGTCAGAAATCTGCTGTGTCCATAGCTGGAATGTGGGTCTGAGAGGACAATTCCTCTTTACTGTGCAGCAGTCTCTTCAGTCTCATATATTGGGAAAGAAAAAAATTCAGAAAAAAAGCCTCCTGAACCCTGACTGCATCCCAGAGGCCCAGGTGGGGACATATGGGTGAACAAGGCAGGTAGAGCTTCTGCCAGGGGCATTGCAGGGCCGTAACGGCAGGTGGGACAGCACTGGCAATATGGCCAGGATGGTGCGGGCTGGAGGCAGCCATAGCGGGAGTCACGCAGCCCATCCTTTGAAGTCAGGGAACAGTTTCCAAGTGCCATTTGTGCCCCTGGCTTAGTTTGCATACATGGCATTACATCACCCAACAAAGCGGCCTTCAGTCAGGCCCCGCACAATGGCGAGGGGTTGGCGGTGCTCCATGGGGGGTTAATAGTTGCCCTGGGAACGCCACATTCCAGCATCAGCTGCTAATGTGCAAAGCATGCTGTTCAGGGCTGGCCAGGAGCAGAGCATGGGAAAATTCTTGCATACTTTATGAGACAGAAACAAACCCACTTTCAACAGAACAACAGCACGGCGTAATCCCCCCCACTTCGCCCACCTCTCTGCCACCAAAACGCTGTGGACCTTTGTGTGAGGGCTAGGAGGTTCGTGCTTCAGGGTATTTTGCCAATAAAAACAAAACCAAAAAAAACAAAAACAAAAAAAAAACCCAAACAAAAACAGGTTCCAATCCAAGACTGAAATTTCTACATCTTGAGAGAGGTATTGGCTTAGTGTTGCGCGTCTTAAGTGCGATTTCACAGTTATTCATACAGCCTTGGCCAGGCCCACCTATGCGAGGTTAACACCTGAGCAAGGGGAGCACCAGCTGACCTGGCATTTCAAGGCAGCTGTCTGTCTCCTTCAGTCCTTCTTTGTCTCCTCTTCAGCACCATCAGCTTACCTCTCTGAAAAGCAGCACTGCAACATCGCATAGTTGCCCCCAGAGCCCCCGTTCACGCTGGAGAGGCCTTGCTTATTCATGGCAAGGTGTTACTTCTGGATGCAACCACAAGTCTTTTGTGGGAAAAAAGCAAGACCAAAGGAGGCAAAATGGCATTGAGGACAACTTCAGACTGCAAAGTTTAGTAAGTGTGCGTGCATCTGTATGTGCATGCATGGGATTCTCACTCTGCCCCCATGTATGGGCAGAGCTGGCTGGCACAGGAAAATCTGGAGCACTGATGTACTACAACCCTCACTTTTTTGTCTCAGATAGCATCTTTAGGAAAAGATAATGGACAGAGTTTGTGCAGCTGGTTTGCACTTGGGGTTGCAAGTGGAGCCTGATGCTGGCAGTGCTGCGTCTTGGTCCTCCTTGGGTGTGACTGCTGGAAATGAAGTTGGTGACAGGCCTTTGCCTGCTGGTAATCCAGTGGATACTGTTTGTTCCTACAATGGGAGCACATGGCAAACTCTTAAAAGGAACACTGGTTTCAAATCTCTCAATCCCATCTGTGCGATGCTGGTGCTACAGCTGCATGCTATAAAAGCTGCATGCTGCAGAAAAAGACTCTTTTAACTAAAGACTTGAGAGAGGATTTGCTTTTCTCTCCCCAGCTTGTTTACTCTGTAAACGTGATGTTATGCATTGTCAGTTCAGCTATTTTCCCCCCTGCAGTCTTGCTCTGGAGATGCTTTATATCTTGCTTTCACACAGCATCTGAGGAGAGAAACTGCTGTGCCATATGCCTGTGAAACTCTTACAGTAAATTAGCAGGCTGGTTAGTAGATAGAGCACTCAGTGCTACTTTAAACTTACTCTTTTAATTCCTGTAGCATGAGGATGTAATATTTTTGATCTAACAGGAGCTCTGAAGCTGGATTTTCAACATCACCAAACTACGGCCTGGATTCTTCCTGGGTCCCTGGATAACCTGAGACACAGCTCTAGTAAGTCCCTTTCACCTGTAGTTTGGTGCCCTTAAACCACGTTGGCCATGACTCAATACTACTGCTGTTCCTCTCCTCCTGATACTTCTCTTCATCCAGTTGCTCCTCGGTTCAGTGGTTGCACATCTTTGAAAGGCTGCCTTCCCCAGGAAGGAAGCATTCCTGAGCTGCAAGAGACCAAGCCTGGCCATGTGCAGCAGTACACAGATGTTCTACATGTCTGGAAGCAGTTCAGCAATGTTTGCACTGCACTAGATTTAACAGTTTCAGATGTCTCCGCATCATGTTTGAATTTGTTCCCATGGGAAGGCAGACAACCCTGAGGAAAAGGCCAGGCAGGATGGAAGGAGAGCCTGTCCCCCAGGACCTTCCTCCCCCAAGCACCTGCAGTTCCCAAGAAAACAGCCTGAAGGACTAATCCTGTTCAAGCACAGGCAGAGAGCTGTCTTCAGTTGCCAGTCCTGCTCTCCATCTCCTTCTGATGTCTCTATACCACCAGCTAAGCCACAATCAGCAAAAGCATGGTGTCTGTCAAATAATCAACATACGTTTGCATGAAGTAAATGGATTGTCTGAGGATATCTGTGTGAATGTTACTAAATCTGCTCCAAAACTGAAAAAGAGGGAAACATAGTGAAGAACATGTTTTCTCCATAAAACAGCTTTCTGATGAGCACTGTTCCCCAGTGACTGTGATAGCACACAAGAACTTTCAGCTGGAGATCCTTCAGGTCACCATGGGCTTTTTTTCTGTTGATGGCTGCAAGAACAGTTCCTACTATTTGGAACTGACCAACTTGTGCATCCCACCTCAGGGCTGAGCTGCTGGCTGCAGCAGAGGATGGGTTTGTGCTGCAGGGAGCAGTGCTCAGAGGAAGCCCACTTGCTGCAAGGTTTCCAAGTTGCTCAGCCACTTGAGCGTGCTGCTTCATTCCCAACACTTCTCTGTATGGAGAGACTGGGCTGGGCATTGCAGAGATGTTCTCTTCATGAGAAGGACTCTGCTGAGAAACTCTGCAGCTGGTGGAGGGGCTGAGTAAAGATGGCAATGCTGCTAGTTCTGGGAGACGTATTCCTTCACTCTGTCAGTGAGCCTAAATCCACCATTGCTATGAACATTGCACAAGCACATCCCTTCTCAGAAAATAAAACTCTGTCTTTATCGCAGTCTCAGGAATTTTGTAGTATTTAAATCTCCAGTTCATGTACCAGGCTCTCCGATACTCCTGCGCCACTCACTAAAGTAAATCCAAAGCAGATTTTGTTTGGTTTTCCCATGCCTCAGTAGTCCCCAAAAAGTGTTTTTTATTATTTTAAGTATTAGGCATGTGCATGGGAAAGAATTTTGTTAGTTCAGCTCGACCACTCCCTAGGAGTTTTCTTGGCTCTCCCAGAGTCTCCTCACCCTCCGGCTGCTCACATCTTTCAGCAGGTCACACTGCTGGACTCAGCAGCAATCTGCTGCCAGCATGTGCCCCGAAATGGCTGGGAGCACCTGCAAAGTCTGCAGAAGTAAGCAGAGGCCTGGAAACCCCTGGCTGAATGTAAGGTTTGTACCTTATACCACAAGCATTGTACACTGCGTAGGTCCCCAGCAGACCTCAAACTACGTTTAGCTAGTAGGTAGTTAACAGATAGGACTTGGAGTGGCCTTCTGAATATGAGCAAAATCCATCACTTGCCCTTTTTTCAAATGCACTATGCTTGCTGGTTCCAACTCATGTGTGAATAGCAGCAGCACAGAGTAATGTATCTCTCTGGCTGAATAGCTAGAAGACCACAGTGCATTTTGCACCATATTGTTTTTTCCGATTTCTGAATACTCAGTGGTAGGTGAAGGGGCAAACAGATACATTCAAATGGGAAATAAAGAGCAGGTTTGAAAAAAATACATTCAGGGTAAAGCAACCAATTTTGGAGCAGAAGGACCAAGAGGTTGTTCAGTAGTTTCTTAAGGTCTGCATGAGTCTAATCTACTGTACTTGGTTATACTTAATGCAAGGAAAGATACTGTAAGTGAATAGAATATTGCCAACCTCTTCCTTCCTATTTGTACTTAGAACTGTTCTCCCTTCTTCATTAATGTGCCGCAGTTCAGCAAGAAGCATCATGTGGAGAGTTCTCCTGGAGTCCATTAGCTCATTCACCACAGACCATGAAGCCGCAGCCTGCCCTCAGTCATGCTGCTCTTTGTCCCAGCCAACCAGGTTCACAATCCGGGTGCAAAGATCCTTTGCTCACCTGTCATCATGACTGCTTTTCCTCGCTCCTTGGTGCTTCTTCCTGGTTTGTATGATGGCCATAGTCCCTCAGGGTAATCCCTGCCCCAGTGTTGGTCACCCACAGCCCCACAGAAGTGTCCCTGAGCAGTGTGGGTCACCCCAGGCCGCAAGGTGTCCCATTCAGCATGAAGGTCCTCCTTCCAAGAGTGCTTCTCCAGCTCCAGATCTCCACAACTACGTCTCTCTCCATATGTCTCCTTTAGAGTATCATCCATGCAGGAATGGCTGCTGCTGCCTTTGAGATACATCTGTGCTGGGGTGCAGTGGGATCCATTGCCTGGCCGCAGCTCTGGTGTGTGATGATCACCCACATTGGTTTCAGAGGTGGTGAGGCCTGGCTGCAATCGGCATGGGACAGCTTGTGGCCTTTTTCCACACAGTTCCCCACAATAGCCCCCGCTGCTGAGCCCCCACCACATATGCCCTACACTTGGGGCAAGTATTTCAAGCGAGACTGAGAGATAAGGAAGGGATAATTTCAGGGAGTAGGCATACAGTCAAAATGATGCAGCATGCAAGGAAGGGACGCAAGCGAATGAAAGATAGAGCTGAAATTCATCTGTACGTGTAAAGATAAACATTTCCTTGCGTAATACAGGAATATTCAGTGAGATGGAATAGTAGCAACTTGAAAAAGCATGGAAAGGTAGTACTCCAAAACTTTGCTGTAAAGTAAAAGGTTTATGTGGTATTAGGGAACAGTAAAAACCAGTGATAGTCCCTCTTCTCCCACCAATTTTTATTTCCTTGCAATTACTATAACAATTTCAGCACCAATGAACCTACTTCAAATGAGCCACAGCTACTGCCACATCCTGGTTATGTTTGCCTCCTGAAATGGAAGAAAAGTTAACAAGCATTCCAGCCCTGTTGCAGGAATCCCAAGCATCTCTGCCCTGGCCTATACCTTTTATTATGGAGACATCTCCAAGGATGCTCTTTGCCCCCAGGAAAAGTCCCAGACTTCATCAGGACTTTTTCTTCATCATCTGAGTGAATAGGCATGACCTGTCCTCATAGTAAATGTCTTAAATGAGTGGTAGAAAAGACCAAGGTCCGTGGTAGAGTTCTAATTTGCTGAGTTTGCCTGGATATCTCCTACAGTCAAGTAAAGGGTCAGGCACATGTGAGGAACTGCAAAAAAGCAAACTGAAATGCTTGAAGTTCTGTCACATAGAAGGATATATGACTTTGGGTGTAAAAGGGGGGAGTGGTGATGGTGAGTTTTCTTCCTGTGGCCAAAATCCTGATTTTTCACGGCAGAATCTATGGGAAGAGTTGGCATAGGATCAGTATGATCCTTGAGTGGTAACATTTAACCACACTCCTCAGAATAGGTGTAAAAAGTGGTTTTGTTCTTTCACACCGTTATCCATGCATGAAAGGTCCTCATCATCAACAGAGTATTGACCATGACTGCAGCAATCCCAACAGATGTGGTAGACTTTTGTTGGAATAAGACTTCAGTAATCTCTACCCAGCTCCCACCATTTCACCACCACCAAGTCAACTTGTAATAAATAGTCCACACCAACATAAAAGCCTTTCCTACATCACAGAATTGCTTTTTCATTTTTTTAAATGACTAATATAAGAAGATGTGTGTGTATGTTATAAAAATAATGGATTGAGAGAAAGAAGTTACCATGACTGTAAATCATTCTGGGATCCCGCTGTAATCACATATCTCTCAAACTCCCCTTCCATGTCCTGTGATACAGTCAGAGAGCCCTGACTTGCTCAATCCCCTCCTGGCACAACCTCAGTATGTCTGGTGGTGGTTTGATTGGTGTTACACCAGCCCAGCATGGTGCGAAGCTGCAAATCATAGACCCAAGCTATCTGGAAGCAAAGAATGAAGAACAGCAGAGAGCCTGGCAGAGATCTGGGGATAAGTTTTCAGCCAGCTCTGCTCTCTTTAGGCCTCTCTGGTGTAAAGATCAGAACTCTCCCAGGAGGCTGGGTGCTTAACTTGGTCTGGAAATTACACTGCAAGCTGAGCCTTTAGCAAATGCACCCACAAAAGCCTAGGCTGCTCTTTCTTCATTCTGAGCTCAGAAAGGACAGCATCTCAAAAATCTTTTTTTTGTAGCTGTCTCTCTTCATAGGGTTCTTCTCAGCTTTTTCCCTCAGGTAAACAAATACATGCTCAGGAGCTTCAGGCTATGGTAGCACTTTAAACCAAGTATGTAATCTAATATAAAACATTTCCTTCATGTTTTATGTGTAGTATTCATCCAAACTATTTCAGCTTATGAAGTTTAAAAAGCCAGTGTTACTCAGTTCCTTTTTAAAGACTTTTGTCTAAAAGTTTAAATTTTGCAAAGCTGGAAGAAAATGTTTATTTTTGTAGTCTCAGACCTCAAAGACAGCCAAGGAGGTTCCTCTTGCTGCTTCACTGTGAGTCATCCTTTATCAGTGTTGCTGAGGAGACACCCAGCTGCGTGAACCCTGAAGTATGAACTGTATATTGTTTATACGTTCACAGACTTCAGTAGAGTTGTAGCTAAACTCTAATGAATTAAAGAAATACCTATGGTGTGAGTACTGCGAACACAGCGAATGTCCACACACAACGCTTATCACCCTTCCTCTCTTTACATTCAACTTAAAAGTTAGTCAACCTCTTCTTGTCTCACACCCAGAGATAAGTATTAAGCTACGGATCCTGCTTAATTGAGAAATTTCAAGGCTTCTTTTTTTTCTTGCCTTTTGTTCTTCAAAGCCTGAGATGAAAGCCTCCAGCACCAGCTGCCTGCTGCGCTCGGTCCCGGTACCTGCGTGGTGATGACAGGGCTACATGAGGCCCAGAGCTACAGTGCTCATGTTGACATCCTACCAGCAGAAATGCCGAAGTGAGCTGAGGGCTAGCACCTTCAGCACAGCTGTGGAGTTACTTTTGCGTGAAATCCCAGTTTTTTTGGTCTGGGAAACGTCTCTGGTGTCAGAGAGGCCTCTGTGATGTGAAGGCCAGTGAAGATGTGAGGGCCATAGCTGTGTGAGCAAGTTACAGATCAGGACTACCTTCTGCACCCACAGTGCTCAGCTCCTTTCCCCCAGAACACTGGTGTTGATGGAGCCTGGATGAGGAGCTGGGCTTTTAAGATGATAACAAAGCAGTGAAAACAGCATGCAGTGAAAGCACTCCAGGATCCTTCAAGTTTTCTGGGGGGATGGACAAACAACAGACTGATAGACTAATCTGGGATTCCAAAACATTGCCCAGAACTGAGTTCTGTTGTTACCTGTGATGCTTCAAAATAGAATATGCAGTTTGTTAATTCCTCTGATTTCAAGCCTGTGAGTATTTAAATGCTAAATCCTTGAAACATTCCTGACTGTATGCATTTGTTAAAATGAAGGTTATTTGGGTGAGGGTTGCCCATGCTGCTTGTTACCTGGGATGTATGAAAACTTGACCTCCTGTTATCCACAGTGGAGTAGTTTTTCAGATACCAAGAAGCATCAAAAGAGAGACTGGGATCTGAACAGTTGCTACAGTTGGCTTACATTTACTCAGTGTTGCTGCATATTACCAAAGCATGTGGGAAAAAAGGCAGAAACTCTTATATTCATTTTGGGTCACCCGTCATTTGCAGCGGGCCTGCAGCCCAGTCTGTTGTTTGCTTTCTGACAACACACGAGACCCAGGAGCCTCTCACTCCTCAGCCCATTTGTCAGGTAAGCTCAGCTGTTTCTTCTGTTTGAGGTAGATACAGCACTCAGGTTACCCAACCTGACTTTCCAGAAGATAGCAAGCATGTCTGTCTGATACATAGTTTGCAGCAGTTTTTTAACCCTTTCCATATATATATATATATATATATATATATATATAAAAACTTGAAACAGCTCACTAATATAACTGGCACTCTCATTTCCCTAGAAACAAATTTCTGAGCAAATTATGTTCACAGGGTTGTGCATCATGTGCTGTGAATCCAGTTTGGAGATGGTTTAGGTGTTCAGTCAGAAGCTGGAGGATGAGAGCCCAGTCTCAGTTTGCTTTCTGGAGGAGCCAAACAGGATGCTCAGGTCAGCTCTGAGTTTTGACTGTCTTGTTACAAAGTTTAGAGATTAAGATGGTTTATTTCCTTGGGAGAACCTGCCAGGGTGCTGCAGGGACTGGGGACTCCCCATTGGCAGCCAGGGCCAGTCCCACCAGGAGCGGGGCAGCAGGGCACGAAAGAATCTCCCTGAGTGTTCAGACCATGCCTACTGCACGTCCAGTTTTGTCGAGAGCTCTGAGATTAAAGTTAGAGGGATAAAATGAGGTTTTGGTGGTATAGCTATGCCAGCGTGGGGGTGTTTGGCTAGTATGGATGTGTCTGCCAGGGAACAGCGTTCTTCACACCCTTAGCAGATATCGCCTTGCCAGGAGAAGTCTGTTCTGTAGACCTGGCCTTGCTCCTTCCTTCATGTTTGAAATGTACTTTGAGAACCACAGGTATTTTTCACACAAGATAAGAAAGCAGAGGAGGAGGCTGCTACAATGGCCAGTTGTTTTTGGCTCTGGATGGTATTGTTCAGCTGGTTTATCTTATTTGTATTTTTATCACATCACCTCTCAAATGTATCTGTACCACTTGCAATATCTCAGGAAAAAAGAGAACAGGAGTCAGTTACTTAACCCATTCAAGTATGGGTCCAGACAGACCAGTTCCTGAGCTAGCAGCCCTGTTCTCACCAAGAAACTTCTGATCTTTTGAAACATTTTTTTGAGGAGCGAGCAGACAAGCCTTGCTGCAGTGCTGGGGTAGGCAGAGAGCATCATGCAGCTCTCTTCTGGCTTTTGCAGTGGGCAGTGCACAAGTGGTGTTTGCTAGGATGAGTGTTGAAACACACATGCCTCTCATTGGCACACTGAATGCTGTTCCATGTTTAAATAGCTGGCAAACCTGCAAGAGGAGATAGAAATCCCAACCACTGTGTGCTGCCTTTTCTCTCAGTAATACATCCCTGACATCCATTTCAGCTATTGGGAGTGGAGGAAAGAAAGAAGATGATAGTAAAGAAGAAAGAAGTGTAGTAGAACTCCAAGCAGGCTCATTACTGGAAGAGAACAGGTAAAGCATAGCCATCTTGGGTACAAGACATCTTATCTTTAAATACTTTGAGCAACTTTCTCACAGTTACTGGAGCCCTTGGAGAGACAAACTAGAATAGCTAGTTAGGGAGCTAAAGTCCTCATTTGAAATCAGCTCTCATAAACAAATCTAAATATCTCAAGTTCTGTCTATATTAAAATTCAAACAGAACCTGGCTAAGCAATAACGTGCATCTCCAGGGTGACCTTGTGGCCATCTATTCCTAACAGTACTATAAAGAGCAGAAGGTTTGGAGGGAAGGGCCCCTGACAGTGTTAACATGCTGACACAGATGGAATTATAGGCAGTCAGGGGCCAACATCTGACAGCCTTTGAGAATAAAACATACGTATTTACTTTAAAGGACAAAAAAAAAAGGGAGGGGGTAAACGTTTAATAAACACAGCCCCATACCTACCTGATTTGAATTCTGATATGGAATATTTTCCCTAACTTGTATATACACCAAGCAATGCTGAAGTCATATATGCATTTGATTAGAAGTCGTGACCTTTCCTGTTCCAGTTGCAAACATAAAGAAGAACAATGGAGAAAGTTAGACAATATAGCCAGCACATCTCCATGCCAGGAGGAGTACTTCTCTGCTGCAGTCACATACAGCCAATAGTTCCCTTTGTGGGGTTTGGGCTGAGTCTGACCTTTTGAGCCTGAATTCTTGACTCCCATCAATACAGGAATGGCACTTTTGACGAAGATATTCCTAGCTCCAACTGTCTGCCCCTACTCTTGCCAGGGAGCATCCCTCCCTCCAGGGCAGTGGCAGGATAGATGCTGTGATTCCTCCTCATCTGGCATGGCCCAGTCTATTTTATTAATGATTGATTGAATTAATATGTTAAATTAATGTTTTGAGTGATGATCTAGGGCAGTTCAGCAGAGCACAGGCTTCCTGTTCTACCATCTATTCTTCTGTGGGATCATTAATATCTACAAGACTAGGACGAGAATCTAAGCACAAAAATCTTGTATCTTCATACCTGACAGGGATTCTCTGAATCAGAGCACTGAGATCAAGCTGCTAGGGACAGCATCAGTGTTTACATGTGAACATGGCAGAGTACAGGTAAACAGCTACAGGTGGTTACATCCTGAATGATAGCACGTGACCTGACAGAGACGGCAGATAGCTGCAACTTCTGCTACAGCCAATGCATAAACCCTAAGCTTCAAATGAGAGATGGAGAAGACTCAAGAGATACAGCTTTTAAATGTTTCAAAAGACTTTTAAAAACTATCTTAAAAAAAAAATAAGGAAAATTATTCTGCTTAATAGCTGTTTCTTCCAGGAATGACATAAAGCTCTCTGTGCTGCTTCAGGTGTCACTAGCACTTGCTTGCATGGGGCCTTTAGTTGATTTTCAGGTCCAAGACAAATAGAACTTTTTTTACAACTAATGTAAGTCTGTGAAATTTCTGTCTGGGACTCAGGATGAACTATTACCACAGTATGGGATTTCATGAAAACATGATACTGGTTACTTTTTTACCTCTCTTCCCCTCACACCTTCCTAAGCATTGCCAGTACAACTGTTCTATGCCCAGGATATGCAAGGAAATTTCTCTCATCGAATTCAGTGGGTTCATAATTTAATAAACTGCAGCAGCATATGACCTGAGGCAGAGAACACTTGCTTAAATGATATTTGTGCTCTTCTGTCTAATTCAAGAATCTGGTAATTATGATCATTGCAGGACAACTGGCTTATTCAAGACACAAATAGGCATCTTTACTAATTTTTGTGCATCCTGTCTATGTGGCACATACATTTCCAGTTGCTGAGTAAGCACATTATGTAAACGACATGTCTGGCTTGGTGAAACAAACATAGAACCTCTTTTCTGTATTTTAGTATAGTTATATTTTACTAACACTTTGTATGGCTTAACAAAGATGTCTCTGATTATGGCATAAGTGGACAGGAACCTTAAAACATAACCTTCCAGCCCCACAACACAAGCTGCTGAATAAATGACTAAAATTAGGTGTGCTAAAAGTTTTGTAGAAGGCAGAGAGAGTTGATACTAACCTCAAGAAATCAAAAGCAAGCACTCTGCATTTTGTTGCAAACACGACGTCTGTATGGTAGTGCTACCTGGCTACCACTCAGAGGTCTGTGCCCATGGTTCTAGCTGCTTGGTGTGAAAGTAGTTCAGTCAGATTTAAAAGCAGCAGATTTGAGATTTGTCCTAAGATTGCGTATTTGCACACAGAGTGGTGTGAAGCTTTTTTTTCCCAAGGAGAGGTGGAACTCAAAGGGTTGGAGGAATAACATGCAAGGGCGGCAAGGTTCAAGTGTGTTTGATCTGTTTTTTGCCCTTCCTTAGGCAAGATGAGTTATTTCAATAACAAACTTCATTATCATCACAAGTTGGCAGCCAAATGTGCTAGAGGTGTACTTATTTGTTAAATAAATACAGGGAGTATGCTTCACTGATTTACCACACCCACACCAAGCTCCGAATAATTACAGGCTTGTTGCCAGGTAAGTAAGCATATTTTTTTATTTTGGCAAACAGAGGTCTTATTCATAAATCATAAATAACTGACTTTGGTGAATGTGATAAGTTCTCACACAGATGCTAAATCATTGTTCTGAGTGGACTTTTGCAACCAGAAGGTGGGTTTGTATAGAATTGTTGCCAAGAGTAATTCACCGCTAAACCTGAAAAGTTTTCAACCAGATATGAACAAAACTGA
Source organism: Numida meleagris (assembly GCF_002078875.1). NCBI lineage: Eukaryota > Metazoa > Chordata > Aves > Galliformes > Numididae > Numida > Numida meleagris. Next base: position 42,212,462 of record NC_034411.1, on the reverse strand, counting down.
GAAAGCAGAACATTCTTTAGTGTGTGGGTGCTCTCTCCAACCACCACCACATGTTTAGAAAATTTGGCTTTGATCGTTTTAAAATGCCTCCTGTAGATAAGGTCCCTTCCAACCTGAGCCATTCTATGATACCAAATATTTCAGTGCATCTCATGAAACACTCAGAATTATGTTGTGGGAAGAACATCTTGGCATCTGGCAATGTGTCAGTCCAAAATGGCGGTATCCTGGCTCTGATCCTCTTCGTGTTCTGGGGGCTCTCAATAGGCAGTGATACTGCAGTGTGAATGCAACACTTCCCCACTGACTGCATCCATTCCTTAGAAAAATCTAAGTGGATAAGCGCAAGTCACTGCTTTTTAGACCTGGCCACTTCCTGGCATGGGGAGACAACAGTATGAGGAGTCAAGTCTCACAGCTTTCTAGCTGACATCTTGCACCAACTTTACACAAAGATAAGGAAGAATTGCTTGCTCTAAGTGGCTTTTGCAGGTGAATATTTTCCGTAATGTTTTCAGTCACATCTTAAACTGTTCATATTGGCTAGTCACCAGAAAGAGCCTGAACTGCCAAGAGAATGCCAAACATCACATGGCCACGCTCTTATCAACATTCCAGCATGACTAGTGGCCAACAAAGTGATTAAAGGATGTTGCATACACCCAGGCTGTACCTTAGTAGCCGTCTTTAGCTTGCTTACCTCTTGTTTCTAATCTGCAGGACTGAGGCTGTTGTGGCCTATGACAGGAGAAAGAACATTTTACACTGCTTGGGAGGACGCACAGTGGGAACCCATGGCTGATCACATACCTTCTAAGCTGTAGGATGGCAATTTGGAGCCATAGCAATTTCTACTCAGTTTTCCTGTCTCTTTTACCATTTTTTACCCCTTCATTATTCTTGTTTAGAAGACTCCAGCCTAATGACAGAGTTCTCTGTCATTATCATATCATCTGTGCAGCTCTGCTAAGGCTAACAGGCCCTGATTCTAACAGCAGCTAACAGAGTGGTGCAGAATATTTCCCTCTCAGCTTTTCTCCTTGTGGTAAATGACCCCCTTTTCGAATCAAAGGGGATCATTTACTATTTCTTAGTCCTTTTTCTCCTTCCATACCATTTTACTTATTTTCCTATTCATTTTTTTCCTTTTTAATAAAAAAGGTACATGAAATACATCATATTTCAACATATTAATACTTTTTTGACACAAATTGTCGCATTTTCCTACTATGAAAAAATGTCCATTCCTCTGCCAAGGATGGAAGCACAATGCAATGAGTTGGAATCTTTTACACATTATCTTTTGCTCCTGTGTCTGGATTCCCTTGTGTTAGAAGCTTTCTGGGCTTCTAACTTCCCATCAGTTGGGATTCATTCTTCCTGAAGTTTCATTATTCTCGGTCTATTCTCACTGACATTTCATTATTCTAAGAAAAGGCTATAACTAATGTACAACAACTATTGTTTCATGCACCCTTTATCTCTAACTGATTTATATTTCTAAAACTCAAGACAAGGAAGAATGATTGCAACAATGGGTGGGGAACAATGGCATCCTCTGTATTACAGTGAGGCTAGATCACAGTCAAGAGACTTGGAGGTAAGCCACTCACTAGATTAGAGTTGCAAAGTCTACAGTAAGTTGAATGGGAGAGGTGGAGGGGGAGCTGTGAAGAAATCTTTTTCAAAACTTTTAATGCATGACATTTCTGTGGCTTTCCCTCTCCAGGAGCCGATATTGCTAATCCCTTTCTAAATGGTGCTTGAACACCACTGTCCTCAGGGGTCCACTCATCTCCCAGTTCCACCTCCTTATTCCCTGCTCCTTTGTTTATGCATCCCAGTCTAAATCCTTATGGGAATGATAAGAAAAATAACTGGCTTGGCATTGCACACTGTGGCACCAGAATGGCTGCCAAAGTTGATTAACTCTGGTCAAAGAATATTTTATACTGCCTAATTACTTATCAAGATCTGGAAGTTATGGAGAGGAAGCTTGCAAGAGAAAAGTAGGTGAAACTTGAATGAAACTGATCCCAAGAAGATTTTCAGCAGGAGACACTGGAAAAGACTAGAAAGTATGGTGCTTTTCAGAGCAATGTTGTTAACTATTCCCAGGATGGTAAGGTCCCTACTTTTCAAAGGAATGGTCAAGGAAGGCTGTTCATAACTCATGGTGATATCCATCTGCTGAAGATAAGAGGTTTGCATACTGTTATATATTATTCTGTTTCTGGAAGTGACCTTTTTCCCAAGGGGACGGGGGTTCCTCACTGCATGTTGAGCTAACACAGCTTTGCCCACGTAAATGGAGCTGACTCCAGCTGAAGATGTGGCTTAAAGGCTATGATCTCAAAATCTCCCCTGACTTTGTCCTGTTGCTTTTCATTTTCTAGTAAAAATTCAATCCTCTATTGGTAGAGATCCCCCTAAAATTTCAATAGGATGTGATGTTCTCCTTCACTTTCTTGTAAAATGTTCTATTGTGCACCCTAGTTTATCATAGTTTTGTTTGGTAGCATCTTGTGGGGGTGCTAATATGTTTTAAGTGCAGACAGTTTATTTCAGGATCCTTCTTTAACAGATTTGAGAGACATTAACCAAATAGGCACTGTCCACCTTCAGTAGAGAATAATCACGAAAGAAATAAATGGATTACCAATTATTTGCTTAATAATCAGCACTTTATTGCTCTTAACAAGTTTTGCTTACTAAACGGAAACATGCAAAGCATGTGAAGATACTGCTATGTTATGGAAATTAGTCAAGTCAGATGATAAAAAATATGTTTGCTTTGTGATAACTAGTGGAAGCACATTGTGTAGGTGAGAAGAGTGCTCTTCAAGACAGGAAATGGGCATCTGGGAGATTCCCTGAAGCGGTGGGCAGATGCTTAACCACTCATAACTGTAAAGATGGTTAAGACCTGCATTCCTCATAGTTTCCTTTTGTTTTTATAACCTCACTCAACCAAGTGATAAGGCAGCAAACAGGGCAGTGTGCATTCATCTCACTGGCAAACAATGTGGGTAAGGTCAGTCAATAAAGCTAATTGTACTGAGACAGTCGTGTCAGGACTATCCAGTTGTCAGGACTACTCCTACTTCAGTCAGCATGCACAACCACTAGATATACCCCACTTAGATGTTTCCAAATTTGGGATGAGATCTGGACCTTCAAACCAAAACTGCGTCCCTCTTTCAAACATACAAAGCAGGTAAGCTTACTGCTGGTTGTGCAGGTGTGCGCTAAAAGGACAGGCACCCTTGTCCAAGCTAATTACAGTAACAACACTAATTATATTACTAGTAATAACTTATTGAAATCTGAAATAACAGACTTAATAAGCAGTTATTCTAAGCAGGTAAGTTTTTACTGGACAAGGGTTTGTTTCCAATGGGTAGCGAGGTGCAGCCACTGCTAGCCACTTTTGAAATAGTCCCCACTGAAGGCAAGCTGCCATCTTTTCCCCATTAAGGCCTGTGTGAAAATGGAAGGGCTGATCATGGGTAAGAAGGCTAATGAAGATTGTATTGGTAAGGAGCGTTTTGGAAGAGACGTGGCCTGGTGCCTGAGGAGATGCCAGTTGTTAAGGCAGAAGTCAGATGAGGAGGGGAGCACGTCAGCCTTCTCTGAGGTCTTGCACAGACTCCTCTGGGGGGCTCTCTGAAGCGAGGTGCAGCATCTGCACCCAGGATGGCCTGACTTGCTCAGCAGCCCCTACCTGCCTCTGCTTTATGTGTAATGCACTGCTGAACATGTTCCCTTCAGGTTTGGCTTTGACCCCATAACCTAAAGAACTGAAGAAGAGAGAGAACGCAGACAAAAAGAGGAGCGCTAATCTAGAGATGCCCTCAAGAGCATCAGAAAATATCTCCTTCTGCAGTGGGAAGAGGGAGAACGGCACAGTTTCAGCAGGGGAGTGTTTGTGAACTCAGGCTGGTCCAGGGAATGGCAATTGTCTCCTTTCCCTCATGAAGAAGTCCTGTCCTGTTTTCCTTCTGAGTTCTGCTGAAATGCACCAGAAAGGTGCTGCTGAGCCAGTGTGCGGCCAGGGCTGTGCTCCTTGCTGTCACCTCCTGGGGCTGGGGACACAGCAGCAAGATGCTGTGGGCTGGCATTTGACCATGCAGCCGGGGCTGTGTTGGGGCATGGGGCTGCCAGTGGATTTGCCTTGGAGGCTGGAGGAAATTTTGAATAAATACTGTGCTCAAGAGGACGAACGCTGATTCTGTGATTTAAAGGAAATATTGTTCCCAAGAGGGCAAGCATGTCATGCAGGGCTCACAGAATGAGATGCACACTCCGGAAGATGTTTCTTAACAGCATTATTTATGTTTATTTTTCAGTGCTGTGGGAACTCCCAGGAGCTATGAGCCAAGTGCCTCTTAAGCCAGGGACTCCATAAAGACAGGCTGGGAGGGGGATCCTGCTCCGGAAAGCTTTCTGTCTTTGACAAGCTGACATTTGAGCTGATCTGTTTTATTTAAATCAAGCTAGTAAAATATACAGCTTGTGCCTGTTTTTCTGGCTGTGTTTTTGCCCATCTCTGCTTGTACTTCACCTGGCCACATTTCTTTCACCTTTATGCACTGCAACATTCCCTGTGCAACTTCATCATTTCCATTTTCAAGCATGTTCTCTGTTTCAGTCATGCCTGAGTCACTTGGGATAACATAAGTTATTTCTCATTCTGGCTGGACACATCTTGCTTTACGTGGTGGGCATCTGGAAGGTTCTGGTCTGTTTTCTACATTGCTTAGCACTCATTTTCCCTGCTACACACAGTAAAATATGTGAAGACTGTTAAGAGGCAACTTCTGCTCTGGTCAAAATTACAGCCAAGTGTAATTCAGTATTCCTTTGGGATATAAACAGACACACTGTTTTGATGAAATTAGGTTCCTTGTCTATATAATTTATGTCCAAACTACTTTTCAGAGTAGCTAGAAACACCATTGTCACTAATAGAGACAGCTTGTGGCACAAAGCTATTTGCTGTCTTCCAAAGCTTGTTCTGTGCACAGTTGCCATAGTCTTGAGTTCGGCTGGCTGAAGTTAACCCGGAATTAGTGCCTTATGTGCTGGGCTCTAAATCTGTGGCTTGGCAGCTGCTCCATGAATGCCTGAGCAGTGCTTGTGGCCAGGCTGATGCTTGTGGAAGCACGGCTGCGGCCGGGTGCTGAAGACAGGCACTGTTCCAGCAGCCCCCAGCGAACAGCTCTGCAGGGAGTAATGTGGTCCTGCCGTGCCATGGTGGAACTCAGATGTCTGGAGTCTCAGGGAGGTGCTTCATGAACTATTGTGCACTGTTCAAGCCTGGAGGACACTCACTAGGAGAATTATGAAATGCTTTGTTAAATAAGTGATTTATTACATGTGTTGAAGAAAACATATGCCCTAGGGCAAAATCTGTAGGAAAACTTATATAGATCTTAGCATACTTTAGCTTGGAGAGGGTTTTTGAGGTCATCCTCAAAGCAGGGTCAGCTGTGATGCTAGAGTAGGTTCTTATATGATCGAGTAATTTTGGTATTCAAGTGGTACAGACAAGGAGGCTGGAATAGGTGTGCACGGAATGCTTCAGTTCTTGCTCTTCCCAGCTTTTCAGTGCTTGACTTGTTGCGTACTTGACTCGTTAAGTGCTTAACTTGTGAACGTTATTCCAGTGCACTAGTGGAGTATTTCCCGGTGCTAGCCTTGTAGAGACAGTTTAGTAGTTTGATGTGTAAGAGTTGCAACTTGTCCTAGCAATTATAAACCCCACCTGCAATTATTTTTAGGCATAAGAGAGCAATCTAGCTTTGAAAAGCATGTCTTAAGAGCTGTGCAAATCTAGCAAACTTGCAACTTTACCATAGAGAAATGTGCTGAGGCATGTGTAGCTTGGGCAGACTTAGTCTGCTGACAGGCTGATTCTTCAATGGCACCATCTTAATGAACCAATTAAATAACAGGTGCTAGTTTCCTATGGCTATGACCCAAAGAAATATTGCATTGTTCAGCTGAATGTTGGAATTAGTGAGTCAAAGTCTTCCCTGAATTACACTAGTTAAATGGTGACATCAGCCTTGTTACCCCAGATTTCCATTCAATAAACACAAGGCCATGTTCTGCAGACCTGGTGTACAAGGTGCTCACTTTCCATCCATTTTTGAGATGAAGTCTTTCTCATTTTCTCTGCAATGGTGGGTGACACCTTCAGGGATGTATGGCAGGTAGCCCACATTCAGCTGGAAGCTCTGTGAGCTCCAGAGCTGTTCTGCGTTGACTGCCTATATGGACAGCGGGACCTGAGATTTTCATAGGGAAAGAATACATTAGGGAATGAGCACAGCCTCGTGATGCAGAACACATAAAAGCCATCAAAACAAAGGAAACAGAAGACAGAATGGAGATGGGTCAACCCAAACTGGCTGTGCATGTGCTGTGGAAAACAATATAAGAGCAGTGCAAAGCATTGCAATAATGATGTACAAACAGCAAAAGGAAAATTCATACCTTCACAGACCAGAATAAATCTCTGCTCTCTTAATGATCAGAGCAGTGCAGTCATAGTTCAGTCTCTAGGAAGGGGATTCTCTGGGGAGCACCCTCCAAAAAACTGTCATCAGGAGGTAGAAGCTCTGTGTTGCAGCATCTGGAAGAACTCATGCTGTCCTGAGGCCACAAACTACTGATGACTCATGCAGGATTCATATGGATCAATAGTATAACACATGAAGAAAAGACGCTTTCCCACAAGGACTCACAAAGCAATGACAATATGGAATTAGTAGTGTGAACAAAGAAGAGATTTGTGGCAGAGGAGGGATATTTTCCTGACAGTATTGCTCCATTGCCGTGGGCTATATGTAGTCCACAATCTCCTGTGATGTGCCTGTTGGGCTGAAAAGAGGAGGAGAGGAGAGGAGAGGAGAGGAGAGGAGAGGAGA